>NW_015090977.1:619032-636646 GCF_001431845.1 Calidris pugnax | reverse complement strand
AAGACTTACCAGCTGCCTTCCTGGGGCTTCTCGAGGACGAAGCAATGGCTGGCACCCCATCCTGTGTGAGATCATACAGAACAAAACACAAGAAAGGTAAATTAAAGAAATGCTGGTCTTCAATCCTCTCCTTCAACATACTAAATCCAAAATGAGGTAAGGCCTTAATTAAAGCCTTAAGGTGACCATTAAATCTTATGTTCTTCAATCAGTTCAGAACATGAAAACAGAGGTAGCATCCAGGTAAGCCAAATGTGTCAAAAATCGTGCTCAGATGAGGTAAGGCCTTAATTAAAGCCTTAAGCTGACCATTAAATCTTATGTTCTTCAATCAGTTCAGAACATGAAAACAGAGGTAGCATCCAGGTAAGCCAAAAATCATGCTCAGGCTGCTGTGCACTCATCTTTTAGACATCCAGAAGATACTGTCAGCTCCATAATCTTTATCCATTTCATCACTGTATGGACAATGGATGGGAATTCTCTGAAAGGACAGTTCCAACATATCTCAAGTTCTCATTCTCTGCTTTGAAACTTTAATTATTAAAGCCAGGCACACCTAGTCACCAAAAGAGCCCCCCGAAATCAAGAATCTGCAATCATAGGCAAGTCCTCACTGTCATCAAAATGGAAACAGGAACTTCATGGAGAATAAGATTTTAGACAAGAAAGTGACATAATCAAGTATCTCCGCAGAGCCAGCCAAGGCTGAACTGCACTGTTAATGGGCTTAATGAATTCCAGCTATCTGTTATACCATCAGAAAGACACAGACCTCACCTGATGACAATGAATGCAGTTGCTACTGTTCTGGTTGAACAAACTCTAATTTCATCTTTAAATGAGAACCCCATCATTGAATAACAATAAGAAAGGCATAAAGGCAACTGTTTTATATATAATTGTCTGAAAAGACAGTTAAGATAATGCTGTGGCTCCAGAACACCTTCAATTCCAAAAAGATTACTGGAAATCACTACAGTGACCTTGGAAACTGTCAACTCCAAAGAGAGAGGATTTTTTTGATACAACGAAGGTGATAACATTATGCCTTGTCTGTGCATAAAAAGGACAAAGTTAATCCCCTCATACAAGGGCTTTCTGAACTTCTACTTGCTTCTGAAGTACTAGATGGAGTCTTTGCTTTAGTTTTCCTCCTCAAGGAATCACTCATTTACGTAGTCATTTCTCTTCCCCAGTAAGTTTTGAGAATTCTTCAGTTTCGGAAGAAAACTTACATACTTGAACACACATGCATATGTATTTATTTTCATTTGGTTTTAATACCCATTTCCACATAGTCAAACCCCTACAGTTCACAAATCACTTGTGAATTGAGAGTGGTTCAGATAAGCAGCCTGCTGTTACTTCACCAGGGACCAAATGATCAATCTCCCCTCTCCCAGTAAAAACATACCTTTTCCACCCAAACATTTTGCAGATACTTGCCACTTTGGTGTTCCAAGATTACCAGGTCAAACCCTGTGCATTTCTTTACAGCCAGGGAAGGGATGGAGCAAAGATAAGGCCATTTTGCTAGTAACTCACATTTACATACAACTAGGTGCAAAGGGAAGCCAACTCTTTGTATAAATCAGTGGCACACACTGACTGCTTTGAAATCAATCAGAACTTTTGTCAGTAGGTCAACAGATCCAGGATTCCAAAATACAAAGACCTAGAAGTATTTCTGTGCTTCTCATTTTGCATTTCATTTAAGGAAAAAGTACTTCAAAACAACATTTTAAAGAACGGCTGGCATAAATATTCCAGACTTACAGGCTCATTCAATTCAGACGAGCACGCTCCTGAAGCAACCGAGGGAATTTCAGTGTTCTTTTCCTCTTCATAGGCTGTAGCAAATGTCCTGGATGCTGCAGAGGAGATCTCTTGAGAACCACAAAAGGAAGAATCTGAAGCTACTTCACGACAGCTACTTCCAAAGGCTGTTGGGATTTTTTCTTCTAGAATTAAAAAAAAAAAAAAAGAAATTAAGAAAAAGAAAAGAAAACGGTGATAGCAAAGCTAGAAAATTATTTGGTCTTTTGATCTTGGTGACATTTCAATGGAAGCAGAAAAAGGTTTCTTGTACTTGAACAAGCACCAGCACAGGAAACTCTAAGAAATTATTGTCCATACGTGATTTCTAAACAAAACTCCAAGCTGATTACCTAGAAGTTCCACCTCAGACATTATTTATGCAAAACTTTACCAGCTGAGAAATCTTGACCACTGTATACATCAAATTAATGAAAGTACAAAGCAAATGATAATTCACTGCTCTTAAACAACACTTAAGTTCAACAAACATTGAGATCAACTCTCAAAACATAGTAAGAGCTTAGTACATTGTCTGTCTTGAAAATGCTAAAATCTACATGCGTCATCACTCCAAAACAATTTTAAACATCTAAAACAATTTCTGATTTATAAAGACTAGCTTTAACTACCAAGTAATTATCTTTCAGAGACATTTGAGATAGTGGCTTTTTCAGCTGTGTCCTAAAGGAGAATTTCTATGTTAGAGATTTATTTTGACCAAACAGGCTGTAACTACAACGCTGTCACTATCCAGACCAAACCAATGAGATTTCAAACAACAGGGACAGCTTTTCTTGTGGTTACTTATTCCAAGCCTGACATTTCTGCATCGGTCCTACGTGAATGGAGTTTCCATCATTCGCATTCAAAGATTTTTACATTAGCAAGTCTTGGCAGAAAGGTCTGACTCCTGGCAGAGAAAGGTTAAATAATTCACTGGTAAAGGTCTGACTCCTGGCAGAGAAAGGTTAAGTAATTCACTGGTCCTCCCTCCCTTCCTTCCCCTCCGTTACCTGAGCGGAGCGGGGTGCTGACGCTCGGTGGTGCATGACTCACTCTGGGTGTTTTAGAGTCTATATCCCCGTAGTAGTTCTCTTGTTCACAGGGGATACTCGACAAATCCTGAATATCTGTCACCGATCTGAAGTGTGGAAAGATGTTCTGACAGTTAGAATAGCCACTTCCTGCACTTGTGAATCACTAAATTCTGCTATTTTCAGGTTCTTCTTTAAATTTTACTTTTGTTCGGTATTATCTACTTTTCCAGAAGGCAGAGAGACTTTCCCTTTGAAAACTTCCCACAGAATTCTTGGGAGGCTAAAGATCACTATCTTCAATGATCTTGCAGAGACAGAAAAGGTTAATTATTTGCTTTCCCTTCCTTCACAGGATTTCTTCGTTTTAATAGTACTCCTATAAAAGCAAGCTCAGGAAATTGCCTCCAGAAAGGGCAAGAACTTCAAATGTGAACCACCAGGTAGAAAATTCTCTCCAAAGCCAAGGGAAGACCTGGAGGTTTAACAAAAACTAACAATCTATTAATTAAGACCAAACGCAAGGCTTAGGAGCCTTTAAAAGAATTACTCAGATAAACTGAAGCTGCTCAAGATCTGCATGGGCAGCAATGTCCACTCAAGTTACAAAGATTCTTAAGTGGCAGAAGGACTGGGATTGTATTAAGCAAACTAACATCTTCTGCAGATACACCCTGGATGACACTGTCCTCAGAAGACCATGAAATGAACAGATGTCTACTGCTACCAAATCAGTAATTTCTATGCAAATCTCCATTATCTGTAAAAGGAAACTAACTTCACTAGTTAAGTCACAAATCTATTCTGCAAATTTTCCCCGAGAACCTTGATCACATCGTAATAAAATTTATTTAGCTACATAATAATTATTTGCTCTTCAAAGTAATTTTATTTCTTCTGTGTAACATGGACAGAAGAAACAAGGAATTTTAACACATTTAATGTGAAGAAGTACACCCAAATTACACTAAGTTAATTACTTATGAGTATGAAAATATTTCAAACTAAGGAAAACTGTATGTGATAGTATCCCAACTTATAATGAGAAAATTTTCTTTCAATACTTCAAATAGTTTCTTCTCAGCTTGAGAGCTGAGACAGCTCTGCCCTGTCACATCTTCCCATTTTGCATCAACACAAAACTTTTATGATGATAACAACCAACTTGCTGAAGTTTTGGCATAAAACAGTCTGTGGCTCTTACACATCTTTTTCTTTGGATTCTTCTTGTTGCTCCCACAGTATTGCTTCTTGTGCTCCTCCAACACTAGAATGAGGGAAGAAAGGTCATATTCTTTGAACCTATCAGAAAATTACAAAAATAAATGTATTTCGTGTCCTCTCTCTCCAAGTTTAAAGGACCACCTTCTCTTTGAGATAGACTGCAGCTCATGAAAAATTTTTGCTTAAAACCTTAGAAGATGGAGAGAGCAAGCACTCTAGGAGAAAAATGCCATTTTAACCTCATTATGGATTTGCATTTGGTAAGGAGAAAGATTCTAATTGACATATGCAGTTTCAACTGCAAAACTGAAAGTTAAACAAAAATCTACGAATATACATCCATACATTGTTTTACCATCCTTTGGTCTGCATTGAAAGCTACTCTCTCAAACTACAACAAGCCCACTGAAGGTCAAAGAGGGTAGATTAGGCAGATGGTCAGAGGGCAACAGCCCTCTCTGTCCTGCTGGCAAAAGCTCAGTTCCTAAGAGAAGGGAGCAGCCAAAACCATGACTTTTTACCTTAAGGCCAAGTATTTACACGCTTGCTGGCTACCTTTGGCACTGGTAACTCAGTTCCTCCAGTGGATGGGAGAGAGTACAGCACAGACAGTACAAGCAGCTCTCCCTCCAGCAGCTGCTAACTTGAGGAACACAAGGAAAGCTGAGCTACAGGGAAGGAAGGGGCTTTCAGGAAGCCTGAAGGCCACATCTGAAAGACCCCTGGCAGCATGAGGTGGTGATTCTGGCCAACATCTCTGCATACTAACAGAACATAAAATTTACAAAAAATAATGGATGTAAACACCTCATGTTTGACAGATGAGTCTGCAAGTCTCCAAGCATGGCTAATGTTATCTGCAGGCAAGATACAGCGAGCGTACTTGCATCGGATTGTTCCCACAGGAGGGGAAAAAGCATGATCTTCATTCCACTTGAACTCCAAAACCAGAGCACAACAAAATTAAAACAGATGACTGAAGCCTTAATTTGAATTATCTTTGCTCTGTTTAAGACTGTAGTTTATCAGTGTAAAAGGAATTGTAATATATACGTGACTTATTTTGCCTATTTTAGCTCCCTCGTTAAGCAAAAAAAAAACCCAAATCGAACACTGTAAAAGACAAAACCCCACCTATTTTAGCTCCCTCGTTAAGCAAAAAAACCACCAAATCGAACACTAAAAGACAAAACCCCGTGAGACTTGTGAAAGTCCTTTTATTATTTTCGTGGTAAGGAACTATGACATGTAGATAAGCATTAAAAAACACCACTGGCATCTTATTTGAATATTAGATATATAAGCAGAATTAATAAAGAGAGCACACTTTATAGCCTAATTGATGCTTCAACTAACGATAAAAATAAGTGTATCTACCTGGCTGCAGGGATATGGCTGAGCTGATCCACTCCTAGCGTGTTACTGCCAGAGTTCTGTGCCGCTGTGCTGCAGAATAATATTTTTCCTCCTGAATACAAATAACAAATGTTCCCTGTTATTGGGTTTTGCAAGTACAAAAGAAAGCGACACAACTCATTGAACAGGAAATTGCAACTTTATTAAATTTTTTTAGTTCTTGTGACCTTTGTTGTTGTCAAGAGACAAATGTGTTTTAAAGATGCATTTTCATAAACATACCCCAGCTGCCAGACAGTCAACCACTGAAGCACTGGGGAATATCACAACATTTACAGATTTGAGCTGAGAGGCAACAGACTAGAGAAACAACGATGATCCTGCCATTATTCTGCACACACACAACTGCAGCTCCTACCGTTTTTAAGCTCAAGATCCTTCTAGCAATGAGAATATTAATGTATAAATACAACTCTAATTCAGTTTCCAGCCCCATAGCAAGTTGCATAAAAAGATTAAGCTTAGCCCTAGGGTAAGAAAAAACCCAAAAGCAAAAAGGTTGAAAACGAGTTTTGTTCTTTTAACATAGCAAGTATATAATCATCACACTCAACTATATTTCAGTGACTACAACGCCCAAACCTCATCTTCCAAAAGCATCCTGAACTCTCGCTAAAATAGTGAGGAATAAGAAACCAAGTGACCTGAAGAAACTAGCTCCAGCTTTCTGACAGGAGTGCTGCTCCTGTCAGCATCTCCCTGACTCAAAATTACCTTCCAAAGAAAGAGCGCATTTACCTGAAGCCTGAATACCTGATTCTGCCTCGTCAGGTAACTGTTTCTGTAAAAATCCTTCATCTTCTAATTTGCTCTCAGCATCTGAGGTCTGAAGGACGTCGGGGAAAGGAAGGGAATTCAATCTCTCGCAGGCAAGCTGTGAAGGGCAGGACAACTCTCACAGGATGATGTTCACAATAATCAGAACGAAGAGACAAACTTTTCAAGAGCTTATCAGCAAACAGCATGGACTGGATTTAATAGTCCACACAATAGTTTTGAATCTTCAAGAAATGAATGAAGATTGTTTTAAGGCTAATGAGTAGGCTGAGATTATCAACTGCCTAAAACTTTTCTTAGCCACAGACTATGTAATTTCCTAGTAAACAAATTAAGAAAACAAGTCCCTGGTGTTTTGGGAGTTCTGAGTGTCTGTGGGATTTTAGTTGTTTGGGGTTTATTTTGTTTTGATTCGGTTTTTTTTCAGGCCAGTGTGTGTTTTAAACAAACAGCGTTAGAATTCTTTTACTTTTCAATAAATCTTTATTTGTATTGAATAAAAGCTGCTGTTCTCCCATTTTCTACAGCTCTTCTTCAAAACAAATGGGAGCATAATAAAACCACATGTCATGTAACTTACGTCCAAAGTTCTTGACACAGACTTTGCTCCTGTCTTTTCTGCTATTTTTACCTCTTGTTCGGAACTTCCCTGAGTAGTAGGAGGAAGGAAACAACCAGAATTAGGAGTCGAGAATTCTTCAGATACATCAGGAGATGAATTAGGGGAACAATGTAATTCCCTAGAATGCCCCTGTGAAAGACATCATCATTTGAGATACTTTCTCCACTCTCTATCAAAGAATACATATTTTAGTCAATAACGCTATACAATACTGCATCAAATTGAAATTATACTCAATTTGATCACTCTGAGTTTCAACCTACCTCCTGCTCCTTACATTACCTTTATGATTTATAGGAAAAAAAAGAGGGGGGGGGAAAGGGAGATGGAGTGATTGTTAGTCAGATCACAGCTGAAAAGATCAGATGTCTTGGTAGCTCAGTGTGCAACATGGAGAGAGCAGGCTGAACTGTTTAACAGATAACCAGCTGCAACTAGATTTCTTGGATTACTATACATGCCCAAACCATGACAATACTCTAGAGAGATTCTCAACTTGTTGAAAGACTGAATTTTCACAAATCTCTATTCCAGACTCTGCTTGTTCATCTTGTGATGGTGACGGGCAACTTCTCCCTAGGACGTAAGAATGGAACAAAATTACTAGGCAAAAAATAACATGAAGCGAGTGATCTAAAACACTGATGGAATATCAATGAGAGTAGACAGTAAAAACTACATTGTCTGCCAGCAGTATGGAGAAATAATGACATTTAAGTGCTCACATCATCAATCTAGGCATGTGAAGCTTTCCTTTATCTGTAACTGTTACAAAAGCACTACCCAACTATGGTGCTACAGAAAAAGCATCTCTGTAGTCCAATTGAGAAATAAAGTGTGACAGTGACAGCAAACTGGTGGATTGGAAAGCTTTGGGTCTCCCATGCTGATACATGGCAATCAATGATGGCGAAGGGTCTCCAAGCTCACTGGACATGACCTTCACCTGTTAACATGTAACACTCATCTTAGTCCTTATTTATGTTCACCAATGATCAAGTGATTGACCTGCTCTGGGAGCCAAACTCTGGAAGATAAAATTGACAACTATTGTAACAAAATCACTGAAACTACAATCTGCTGGGAGATGGTGAGACAAAAAGGAAATACATTAATTTTTAGTTTTCAACCTTACCTCCAGAACTTCTGAATGCAGACTCAGGATCACTCTCCTCAGATTCAGATCCATCCTCACTGCCCAGACCCCAAGACTCAACATTGTCACCTGTTGGCCACCCACATCTTTGTTGGTCTTGACCTTTTTGGACTCTCAGAGTGACATGTTGAAAGGCTTCCCTTATACTCTCTGCTTCACTTTCAGATGTACATTCACTGGCTGCACAGGCAGAGTTGAGTTCTAGATGTCCAGAGGCCACTCTTCTGGCCATTCGCTTCACTTCAGCTACACGAGAAGAACAAAATCACCAGTTCACACAACAGAATGTGGTCATTCAAAGCACTCCCTGGTTTTGCATTGTGTCTGCAGACTTGGAAATGCTAAAGTTACAGCCTGTAAACTCCTTTATCATGAAGAGTTAAACGCTCTCTTCCATTTGAAGGAAAGCTTAAAACCAGCACAAACACTTGTTAGTTGGCATTCTCTATTATTCGTGCCTGTACTGCCATCCACTGGTCACTGCTGTACTACCCTCTCTAAATTCATACCCTGTCCTTCCCTTATATCCTGCAAAACAGGGCTAGAAATTCCTTGGGCTTTATAATCAAACCATCTTAATGCGGTTGTGATTATTTTATGCCCTGAATGTGCAAGACAGAGGATCCTACTCATTTGGTTTTCATCCAAGAACAGCCTAACAGAGCTTCAGCAATTAAGGCACACAGACCTTCCGTAAGTAACAAAATGTGTTAAGTTTTAATGCACTGCACTAAGATGTGCTAATATTAATGCCGAGTTAACACCAATTTACTTACCCCTCCATCCTGATTGCATCATCCTTCTCTCCTCACTCGTTTTTGTACTGTAAATTTCAGAGCCTGATTTCAGATAGCACCTATAATAAATCATTATGAAATACATCAAACTGCTAATGCACAAGCATACTGCCTTAAGTATTCTCCAGTCAGTAAAAGACTCTGATTTCAGATAGCACCTATAATAAATCATTATGAAATACATCAAACTGCTAATGCACAAGCATACTGCCTTAAGTATTCTCCAGTCAAAGACCAGAACTTGTTTTAATGTTAATTAAAAGGCCGAGAGCACACATGCTCTCAGAACCCAACAGAACTAGCAGATTGAGCCATCAGAAGCTTAGAAAGCACAGACAGTTATTTAGTTCTATTATAGATTAACCAGACAAGCTGTACGTTAAAATTTAGATTTCAAAAGCTGTCAACTGCCTTCAGATGATATCTCTCTATAAACGCTAACAGATGATGAATGCTATGGAAATTTGTTTCAGTCAGGTCAGTTTAAGATACTCAGAACTTCAGACTTGGGTAACAACAATCCTACCACCAACCCAATTCCAATCCAGAGTTCAGTCCCTTGACCATCTAATGACGTGACAGCATCTGGCATATTTATGTTATGCCAGATGTGTCCTTTACCAGGGCAGAACTTGTTTTAATGTTAATTAAAAGGCCGAGAGCACACATGCTCTCAGAACCCAACAGAACTAGCAGATTGAGCCATCAGAAGCTTAGAAAGCACAGACAGTTATTTAGTTCTATTATAGATTAACCAGACAAGCTGTACGTTAAAATTTAGATTTCAAAAGCTGTCAACTGCCTTCAGATGATATCTCTCTATAAACGCTAACAGATGATGAATGCTATGGAAATTTGTTTCAGTCAGGTCAGTTTAAGATACTCAGAACTTCAGACTTGGGTAACAACAATCCTACCACCAACCCGATTCCAATCCAGAGTTCATTCCCTTGACCATCTAACGACGTGTCAGCATCTGGCATATTTATGTTATGCCAGGTGTGTCCTTTACCAGTGGGTCTTACTGATCCAACTGGGTCATGAATCAACTTAAAAACTGGAAAGGTTTTCCTGACTTGATTTGACCCAAACATTGTAGGATTTAACCCAAACATTGTCCCTATCTTTCCAACTAATAATACACATCCATTTGCTCAAGTTTTGACAGGTACTTTTAACATGCACTTTTCACCAATGCTTAGAAATATAAAGGGACAACATTAAAAAGCACATCAAACCTAACGAAGTAACATATGCTCTGTTGTCACTGGGTTTAGCAAGACTGTTCTGCTCCCACAGCCCTAGCACAGGCCCTAGTCCTACACTTATGAGGTACTTTTAACATGCACTTTTCACCAATGCTTAGAAATATAAAGGGACAACATTAAAAAGCACATCAAACCTAACGAAGTAACATATGCTCTGTTGTCACTGGGTTTAGCAAGACTGTTCTGCTCCCACAGCCCTAGCACAGGCCCTAGTCCTACACTTATGAAAGCCAAAGTATTTATACTGAGAATTGCATGAGGCTGCACACAGAGAGGAGAACCACCCTTACCAGTAACTGATTAGATTGCTCTCCCTACGCACCATTACAGTTTTGGACCACTGACCACCACAGCGGCATCTGGAATCTGAACATCCCTCTTTAAAAGTAACTGCCCTGTCACAGCAGTTCCCCTGTCAGCTCTGCAGCTGGCAATGCCTCACAGTAGGGTTCTAATTGGACAGATGGCTTTTGGCTTAATGAAAAAACATTTAATGCCATCCTTGATCCCGGAGGTGTCTACCTTCACAGTGGCTGTATCAAGATGAACCCTGCTAGAATTAACTCTTCGTGAATACAATCCAAACTCACCACCTCTCTTCTTCACTTCCACTTGCTGCAGAGTGTGAATCACCTCCTCTCTGACACTGCAAGTTGAAATCTTTTTTGTATCTTACAGATACATGTGGGAGTAAACGCTGAAATGAGTCCAACAAGCCATGATTCAGCATACGTTTGGCATTCTGGTAATTACTAGTTGAGCTGTCTGAGATATACCAAGAACCAGACAGTACAAATTTTATTCCCTAGGTTGTATTTTAGTAGCACTGCTCATGAGAAAGGATGACAACTCCAGGCCTCAGCCTTCTAAAAACTCTGCCCTGGATTTATAGCAGGTATCATATGTACGCAGCAGACTACCATAACACAGAGTTCCCAGGGGAATGAGTGGACCTAAATGACTCAAGATTATTTGTACAGCAGATACATACATTAATTTCTCTCTTTCTCTTTGGGCTAAGCATGTCAACTACTTATATTTAATACTGAAAATGATCTAGAAGCCTTTACCAATGACAGGTGGAAACACACCCCCAAAAGATTTGCAGTGACCTTAAAAGGTCAAGAAACAAATTACTTCATGTTACCCCATTTTAATACTAAGAAAATCCAGTACTTCATATTGATGATTTCAAGAGTATCTCTTTTAACGTACAGATATTTACATCTACCAAGTTTCTATTTGGAACCCCTACAACAGAAATTTTAAAAAAATCATCATTCCTAACACAGGTTAGTTTTAAATCCCCCATTTCACTGCCAAAATAGTCAAAGTCAATACATAACCTACATTACATTATCTGTAATAACAATAACAATACGTTGTCTTTAAGTTAGCTTAGGGATCAAAAAGATGAATGGTTCACAGGCTTGTTTTGCACATTGCAAAGAGTAACTGAATGTTTTCCTATCTTCATATGAAGAAGAAAGATAAACAGCAGAATAACACCATACACAAAATTGTATTTCTATTTTAAAGTCTCCGGTTGTCTTTGCTATTGTCATTAACATTTGGTGGTTTGGTTGTTTTTTTTTGTCTGGAGGTTTCCCTTTCCCAGTTACCTTGGTATGAGCCATCACAGCAAGGTTTTATCCAGTCACAGAGGGGGATTAAACACATATTAAGGAGCTGACGGTCTGCACTGAAACCATTCATTGGGTTACCCCAGTGCAAAAGCCTAGATGTACCTGTCAAGGCCTCCTGCACTACTGTACAGAAGCTATAAACATCCGATTTGACTGTGACAACTTTTTCAAGAATTACTTCAGGAGAGCACCACTTATAGAATTGGACTGGGACAGGAATACGTGTCAGATCACTATGTTCTCCACCATCTTTGCTGTATAAAGAGAAAAAAAGTTATAAATCGGGACATACAGCACTGTCAACTAGAATCTATACTTTTTGGAATGAAACACTCTTATATCTGCTTTTGGTTTAAATACCTAAAAGGTCCAGAGTATACCTGCAAATAAAAATCTGTAATGTTTTCATACTGATAAATGTATTTTGGCACATTACAGCAAAGACTTTTCGGCAAAAGTAGCACCTCCTTTAACAAATTCACACTCAAAAAGAAATCAGAGAAAGTTGAAAATTTTGCAGTATGAATTTTACAAACAACACTTTAGCTCTGGCCATGGACAAATACAAGAAGGTGGCACCTGGCCTGTCAGTACTTATTTTGCAATGTATACTTATGTCTAGAAGATAACTTCCTCCTTATATTTAATTATAGGGGGGGTTGTTACTCATTTCACAGCAAGCTGTACCTGAAATAGCCAGGAAATCCCCAAGATTTATTAATAAATTGAGTTTAAAAGAAGGTTAGGACCTTTGCTCCTTTCAGGACATTACTACTGGCAAATTTCTGTTTATTACCAATTTTACTCTCTTTCTTTACACTCTAACCAGCCATTTACTTACTTTCTAATCAGACTGCACTACGGGAAACAAGTAAAAAATGTATATAAATTGTAATTTACCCAAATGAATTTAATGGTGTCTCTCATAAAAGAAATACTCTTTTTGTCACTGGTGACACTTAATTACTACCAGTTCAATGAGGTGTGGAATCATCAACTACTTTAGGTAAGTCTCCATATGCACAAGTTCAGTATAACAGCCCTACAGCAGAATTAGTGACTCAAAGAGTAATCTCTCTTCTGTAAGATTAGGTTCTATTTCTCTATGATGGTATTTTTATACTCCAGTAAAGAGCTGCTTCTCTTATTAGTTTCTATTTTGAGGTATTTATAATATAGAAACTGAATCCACCTGAAATTTGCCATACTACCTGTGGCAAAGTTTATGTAAGTAATAATTTGGAGTTCTTCACTCCTGTAACTCTGTTGCCCAAATCAGAGGCAGGAGTCCTTAGATATCAAGAGGGGCACTTCAGAAGAATTTAGCACTAAATTTGATTTTTATTTGTGTTTGTCCCTTTCACAGAAACAGCAAGGAAATTCTTTACCTCTCTATCATGTATTCCAAGTTGCACAGCTTTGCCTCACCAGAAGAAACAATCTGAATAGCATAGGAGGTAACTGAACGGTGGATAAATCCTCGGGAGTGTAGAAAACGCAAAGCATCATTAATTTGAAGCAGCACGTGCAAAATGGTCTCCATGTGCAGTACTGGGAATTCTGAACGCTGAAAAAACAACCACCCCAAAGCACCAAATTTATATTGCAGGTCTTTAAAGCTTCATGTAGGGAAAAACTATTATTGTACAGAAGAAGGCAAAGAAAGCAAACGTGAAACATACTGCAGTATAAGTCAGACAAATTGCACTTGCAAAATAATGGTAATTCTCAATACCAAACCAACTAATAACACCTTAAAAGACAACTAAAAAAAAAAAATAATTATACACTATGCCAAAATTCAATCTGAAGCAGAATGAACTTTTAGCGTTTCTTGCCTCTGACTGCAAGTTCTCCATAACTTAGATGTCTGCATTCAAACAGTTAAAGGAATAAAGGAACAACTCTATTAACTGAAAAAAACGGAATGACAAAAATGAAACACAGGTCAGTTGATGATTTAAAAAAAAAAAAGAACCACAACCAAGTTCAAGCTGTCACTTTTATATCAGGCAGTTTGCAATGTATTACAAGCAAATACTCAAATGCAAAAGCTGGTCTCAGCACATCTGCAGTGTACAACTACATGCACTTTAAGAGTTCAATTGCATTTAACAGCAGCCATTTTAAGACTGACACCAAACAAGAAAATCAATGCAATTGCACCTAAACATTAACTGAAGTATTTGCCAATTACAAACTCTACCAGCTTACACTGAGTATCTGACACTGTGCAATGCAATGAAACCCAGATACACAGACTGATGATTTTGTCTTCTTATTCTTTGACTAAAGATGGTAGATGTAGTTATTAAATTTCTTCCTCTCAATTAATTATAAAAATCAAGTATTCCAATTACCCTTTCATGAAGAATGCTGTACAGAGAACCAAAGTTAACCCTTTCATATACTAAACGGGTTTTCTCCAAGTCACTAGACAGACAAACAGACATCAACTGTAGCAAATGAGGATGACGGAGCTGACTGCAATGAGAGAGGAAAAAAAAAATTGTAAGGCAAATCTGAGATTGAGAGACAAAGAGTCCTGGCCTTCTAGGTGATTTTATCAATACAACATGAATGCTTCTAACTTCTCATTAAAATACCTCAAATTCTAAAAGAACTATAGATTAGGAGGCATTTAGGAAACAGTGTTTACTGTCATGACTAGGAGAATCCATAAATAAGCCATCCAAGAAACACATAATGAAGCATTCGTTCAGACACACGAGAAGTGAGTACCACCTTCTCCTGTATTATCCACTGAGAAGCAAACGGAGTGGGAACAGACAGAAGACAGACCTGTATTTCTCATTTGGAGAGAGAGAAAGTGTAACCACAGCCTGACAGTCCTCCTGAGGTTAATGACATTTCCTCACCTCACTGTGACAACCCCAGGAGCACTTGTGGCTGCTGCACATTCTTTCTTACCTACTACGTTCCTGCTCTGCAACAAGAAGATCAGCCAAGCGTAGTTTAATACAGTTCTGGTGGGGCTCAAAGCTGAGTTCCTTCACTGTAACTCTGCTGCCTTCCCACATTAAGCTACAAGGAGAAGAGGAGGAACTTCTATGAGATGTCTTCTACAGTATTTTTCCATTACGGAATTAGTTACAAATAATTCTGTAATTCTGAAATGCTCTGGTGCTGTCTCCTGCTGTTAGTAACATTACTTTGAGGATCCTGGCTACAGCATATACCATTTCAAATTCTCATCCTGTCAAAGACTGGATGTACCAAGACAGATTTGCTGTCCATAGATGATATCCTTCCCTGATCCAAGGTAAAGAACAAGGAGCCTCTAAAGGTCATTTCTCTAAAGGACATCACCCCACTGTGATACAAGTCAGAGCTTTGGGATCACCCATTTGTCCATTCTCAGATGCCTCTGAGGCACAATTACTTGCTACACAATACAAAAGATAAAAAAAAGGCTCAGTCTGCACTTGGAACTCTCATTGTACCACAGGCTTGAGCAAGTGGGCTGCAGATGTGCATATCCAGAGGCCGGAGCTCTCACCCAACAATTCCAAGGATTAAACACTGAATGCCACAATCTGTGCATGCCCAACCCAATCATAATTGGGTTAATAATGCTGGAAAGGACCAGAGCAACCTACAGATATCAAGAGTGTCTAATCAGTGGACCTCAGGAAACAAGGTGCAAGCAGAAAGCACTGGATGAATATAGAATATACAAGGAAAACTATCAAACAAGGCAACTGGTACAACAAGTTGCTGCTCAATAGTGACAGGTACACACCAAGAGTGGCTAAAACCCCTTTGATTCCACTTACTTTGTCATCATCATGTATGGTCCAACATGGTAAGAAAATGCTGGTTCATCATCTGCCTGAACCAAGTCTTTTTCCCCAATAATAGGGAGAGATGCCAAGTACCCCAGATGACCGCTGCCTGCAAGATAAAACTGAAACAAGACCAGGGCTTAAAGAAATGGAATATGCAACAGTTCCCAAGATCCCTCACATCTCCCACAAGCTCACTAAAAACCTGAGGGCAATCACTGCAATGGGAGCACCAGCCAAAGCATCAAAATGAAATGTTAAGATCTCTATGTCTAAAGCTTAACTTTCTAGTGAAGCCAAAATAGGGAAAGCAGAAACAGTCGTTAAGAGCTCCCACAGGTGACATTTAACAGGAGTTTCTACTGCCTGTTCCAAAACAGCTCTTTCTGACAGGGCCTACTAATAACTAAAGGCCTGGGTATTTGCACTGTCCCCATTTTTTTCCCCACCATTTCAGTAGAAATAAGAAAACACTAAAATGAAAAATAACACAGGTGGGATAATTACCGTGAAGAGTATGTGACTGAAAAACTGTACTACTGCCACTAGAAAACCATTGTCCATAGCTCCTTACCTTCCCAAACCCAAAGCTGTAAATGCTCTTGGCTGTGTTAGCTCCACCTTTTAGAAATCTACGCAGAGGACTGTCAACATTTCTAAGTATCAAAAACATAAGCAATAAGAGTAACTAATACGCCAAGGCTTTGAGTTAAATAGAAAAGAGAGATAGAGAGAAAAATGCAGTTCTGCAACAGCCATGTATTTAAAATGTTGCATTTCTCTCGTCCCACACAAAAAGTCTAATGCAGATGCTGAGATCCCAAATTACTATGCAACTCATTAAAACCCTTTAGGTACACCATTATAATATGTATTTGTTTAAAGCAAGATAGCCAAATTAACAGAAATATGTATATACAGGCATCTTGCATTGCTTTTTGTTCACAAGTATGTATTTTTCTTAACATGTATCTAACATGAAAGCTCTTGAAACAGTTGCAAACACACCCCCAAAAGATTTGCAGTGACCTTAAAAGGTCAAGAAACAAATTACTTCATGTTACCCCATTTTAATACTAAGAAAATCCAGTACTTCATATTGATGATTTCAAGAGTATCTCTTTTAACGTACAGATATTTACATCTACCAAGTTTCTATTTGGAACCCCTACAACAGAAATTTTAAAAAAATCATCATTCCTAACACAGGTTAGTTTTAAATCCGATATTGATAAAAATAATAATTAAAAAAAAAGACTACAAGTTTATATCCCTTGATGCATTCTCTCTGCCAGGTTTCACCTGCTATGGATCTTTTGCTGCGGTAGCATCTCTACTTCAAATAAGACTGATTAAAATGAAATTACTCAGTCTCCTGACCCATGGCAAATTTCATGAGCTGCAATTTGTCTAGTAGTTCAGCTGTGAGTACAATCTGATTGGCTATAATTTAGGTTTATAGTTCCTCCCCCTCATCCTCCCCCACCCAAAATACTAGACTCCAGTAGTCCTGAAATAAAAAAAAATAGAGGAGAGAAAAGAAAAGAAGGAAGGGAGGAAGGACGGAAGGGAGGGAGGACAGAAAGGAGGGAGGAAGGAAGGAAAACAGTATTTTGAGCCCCAGGAACTACAAGGTAGACAAGATTTCTTAAAAAATATTCAGCATATTTACAAAGTTTGACTCGAATCACATGACTGATGGCTTCAAGAGAATAAAATGCACATTATAAATCTAGTAATTTCAATCAAACTTCCCATCTCTAAATAGTGCCAACAAGATGAAATCATACCAATTTGGTTTTGTTGTTGTTGTTTTTATTTTCTTTCCCAGTGTCCTTAATAAGAACTTTCTAATCCTGTAGGGTAGAGAAAGATGGATAACAAAATTTCCTCCTTGAAGCAAGAGATTCAATAGGGCTAGGATTTCACCCACAGAAAGAGTTTGAATAGGGCTAGAGTTTCACCCACAGTTCTACGTAGACTTTGAGCTACAAAGGACTTTGAGCTAAAAGGGTTTCTTTTTTTTTTTTTTTTTTTTTTTTTAAAT
>NW_015090977.1:595190-610249 GCF_001431845.1 Calidris pugnax | reverse complement strand
ACAGAGAAAACGACTGAGGCTGACTACAGCTTGATATAAGCAGCACCCTGACTCTGACAGTAATCAAACCCACGTGCCCAGGGCAGAGCATCGCCTGAGAGGAAGCTTTACTGATGCTTTCCCCAGAGCACACCCAAGCCCCAGCACTTTGCAAGTCAGGGACCAGCTGAGGTTCAGAGTCTGAGCACACAGCTGTTATACTAAATGGGGAGAAAGCAGATTTGGGAAGTTCAGGGACCCCTCTCCTTGGCTTCGCTGGCCGCAAATTTGGCATGCCTGTTTATCATCATGTGAACTAGATTGCCATCATCCTAGGCTATCTTTTCTGCTCATAAATTAAAAAAAAAGAGAGAGAAAAAAGAAAAAAAGAAAAAAAGAAAAAAAGAAAAAAAGAAAAAAAGAAAATCTTTCTCCACTTGCCCTTTTCCCTGACAGTTCCATGTCCATTTTTGTACAGGATTTTATTCCCTGCTGAGCCACTGAACTAGTATTTTGCTGGGGGAGAGAGGAAAAGAAATACTACTATTGCTCTGCTGAGCTATTTTCATTCCTATATATAACACATATGGAATGTGCATATATTTTAAAAGTCAGATTCATACCTCCTCTTGGACATCATCCATAACTACATCTCTACCTGCTAAGGAGTACAGAAGTGATAAACACAGTCACCCTGCTCAGCGCCTTACCTCATGGTCTAGGCTCATTTGATCACCCAGGCTTTCTGCCTCACTGAAGCAGAGATCATGACAGCTGTTTTCATTTTTACTCTCACTCATCTCATGAAAGCACTTCAACTTCTCATCTTGAATTACCTCCATTTCCTTTGCTGTCTTTGAAACAGCTTGGAAACTGTCTCCACCTAAAGCTTCTTGTGCCTGACGTGTTATCAGTGGTGGAATATAGACCCTTGATGGTGGACCTATAGCCTTCCATGAAAAAATATTAACTCCAGAAAAAGGGTTACTGGTATTTTGGGAGGTATCATCAGCTGTGTTCCAGTGTCCTTCTTGACAAATTTGCTTAGAAAGTGGATTCATTCTGACGTCCTGGAGCAGCTTTGTTTGCTTGGCATCTATTTTGCCCATTTTCTCCTCTGCTCTGCGCAGGGAATCTTCTGCCTCATGCAACATGCTTTGTAAAATCTTTAAATCAAGGACACATTTGCTGATGTACTGCTCCTCTCGGGACGGATGACCCATTCTTTTCCCAGCATTTCCTCTTGCCTGTGCCAGCATGCAAAGGTCAGAGGCCTCACTTACCCTCTCCTCCTCTTCCGTAGTATACTCTGTACCCGATTCTGAAAAGCCACCCTCCTCATAAAGTGGCTTTTCCTCACAGGGCACTCCAGGGGATGCATAAAGATCTCCAAGGGTACCCCAAGCTTCTTCCTTTTGCTGCATTTTTTCATCTTTTAGAGTTTGACATAATCCAGCTTCTTCTTCCATTGAGTCGTTGTGGCATTCTGGAAAACTGGCAAAGATTTCATTGTTTTCAAAGCTACAAAGGCTGTCATCCACATCACTGGCACTGAAGGTTGTCTGGGGTTCAGATGCTACATCATGATTTTTGTCCTGTGCAACTGGCTGCAGACTGATTGATGCCTCTTGGTCCACTGAAGCACTATGCTCCTCAGGTAAGGGAGAGTATCTTGAGGTAGTAGAGCTGTCTGAAAAAATGGATTTTAAGTGTTAAGCCATTTCTCCAGGTGTCCATCAAACACACTCCTTTCGTACATTTAGAAGTTAACATCTTTTAGAGATTACGTGAGCAGCATTTAACACCTCTGCTGAAAACTGTGTGCCTGAACTTGAAATATTAACCAGACTTAAAGTCTTGAGTTTACATTAACAATAAGGGTGGCACCTAAAATCCAAACCTAACTGCTTTCTGTTTTCAAACTATGTAATAAAATCTGTAAGTGCTCACATTTTAATTATTTATATTAGACCTTTATGGACTGAAGAACACGCTAAGTGAAGGACACATGACATCTTGCCAGAAGAACCTCACCAGCCTCGGTTATCTCTTCTCTCTGCACTTCCTGTCTTCTCTTCTGGTAGCTAAAAGCTGATGCCAAACAGATGTTCACATCCGCAAAAGCAGCAGGTCTTGGTGCTTTTGATATTTCATCAGCATGACCAGTGTGAGACTTGGTTAAGTCCTGTAATACAAAAAACAGAATAAAAGACAACTATATTAGACAGTGCAGTGTTTCTACCTTCTCTTTCAAAGTGGTTTGCTTCCATGATCAGAAAATGATAATGTTTAGACTACTCCCAACCCAGATTTAAGCAGAACAACTTGAATCTGAATGGACACAAAACTGCCATTTTAAATATGTGCAAGGCTACAATCCTGGAAGTCACCTTTAAGTCATTTTTCATTATATATTGAATATCCTGAAGTTTCATGAAGCGGTTCCTCTGCTTAGGTTCTAGCCCTGACTTTACAACATCGTAATAGGGCATAGGAAGTCTGACATCTGCTTCTAACTGTTGTCCTGAAATGATGAGCTGTTTAATAACTGAGTCTTCAAAACCTTTCCAGGGAAGGGTCTCTACAAGACATAAATATAGACTTTACGTCACAAACTATCAATGTGAATAAAATAAAGAAAGAAGAAAAAAGAGAAAAGGATCAGAGATACTGAAGCATTACCGTCTGCACGTTCCCTAATTAACAACTACTCTCACAAACCCAATGAGCACTCAGTTCAGTCCCTATCTTATTTCAACAGTGGATGTTTTACAGGGAGCTGACAGCAATCTCTAAAGGACTGTAAACCATGCTCCGGATTCTTCATTACCAACTAGATAAGAGAGGGTTTAATTTTTAGGGTAATTATTTATCCCATTTCACTGCCAAAATAGTCAAAGTCAATACATAACCTACATTACATTATCTGTAATAACAATAACAATACGTTGTCTTTAAGTTAGCTTAGGGATCAAAAAGATGAATGGTTCACAGGCTTGTTTTGCACATTGCAAAGAGTAACTGAATGTTTTCCTATCTTCATATGAAGAAGAAAGATAAACAGCAGAATAACACCATACACAAAATTGTATTTCTATTTTAAAGTCTCCGGTTGTCTTTGCTATTGTCATTAACATTTGGTGGTTTGGTTGTTTTTTTTTGTCTGGAGGTTTCCCTTTCCCAGTTACCTTGGTATGAGCCATCACAGCAAGGTTTTATCCAGTCACAGAGGGGGATTAAACACATATTAAGGAGCTGACGGTCTGCACTGAAACCATTCATTGGGTTACCCCAGTGCAAAAGCCTAGATGTACCTGTCAAGGCCTCCTGCACTACTGTACAGAAGCTATAAACATCCGATTTGACTGTGACAACTTTTTCAAGAATTACTTCAGGAGAGCACCACTTATAGAATTGGACTGGGACAGGAATACGTGTCAGATCACTATGTTCTCCACCATCTTTGCTGTATAAAGAGAAAAAAAGTTATAAATCGGGACATACAGCACTGTCAACTAGAATCTATACTTTTTGGAATGAAACACTCTTATATCTGCTTTTGGTTTAAATACCTAAAAGGTCCAGAGTATACCTGCAAATAAAAATCTGTAATGTTTTCATACTGATAAATGTATTTTGGCACATTACAGCAAAGACTTTTCGGCAAAAGTAGCACCTCCTTTAACAAATTCACACTCAAAAAGAAATCAGAGAAAGTTGAAAATTTTGCAGTATGAATTTTACAAACAACACTTTAGCTCTGGCCATGGACAAATACAAGAAGGTGGCACCTGGCCTGTCAGTACTTATTTTGCAATGTATACTTATGTCTAGAAGATAACTTCCTCCTTATATTTAATTATAGGGGGGGTTGTTACTCATTTCACAGCAAGCTGTACCTGAAATAGCCAGGAAATCCCCAAGATTTATTAATAAATTGAGTTTAAAAGAAGGTTAGGACCTTTGCTCCTTTCAGGACATTACTACTGGCAAATTTCTGTTTATTACCAATTTTACTCTCTTTCTTTACACTCTAACCAGCCATTTACTTACTTTCTAATCAGACTGCACTACGGGAAACAAGTAAAAAATGTATATAAATTGTAATTTACCCAAATGAATTTAATGGTGTCTCTCATAAAAGAAATACTCTTTTTGTCACTGGTGACACTTAATTACTACCAGTTCAATGAGGTGTGGAATCATCAACTACTTTAGGTAAGTCTCCATATGCACAAGTTCAGTATAACAGCCCTACAGCAGAATTAGTGACTCAAAGAGTAATCTCTCTTCTGTAAGATTAGGTTCTATTTCTCTATGATGGTATTTTTATACTCCAGTAAAGAGCTGCTTCTCTTATTAGTTTCTATTTTGAGGTATTTATAATATAGAAACTGAATCCACCTGAAATTTGCCATGCTACCTGTGGCAAAGTTTATGTAAGTAATAATTTGGAGTTCTTCACTCCTGTAACTCTGTTGCCCAAATCAGAGGCAGGAGTCCTTAGATATCAAGAGGGGCACTTCAGAAGAATTTAGCACTAAATTTGATTTTTATTTGTGTTTGTCCCTTTCACAGAAACAGCAAGGAAATTCTTTACCTCTCTATCATGTATTCCAAGTTGCACAGCTTTGCCTCACCAGAAGAAACAATCTGAATAGCATAGGAGGTAACTGAACGGTGGATAAATCCCCGGGAGTGTAGAAAACGCAAAGCATCATTAATTTGAAGCAGCACGTGCAAAATGGTCTCCATGTGCAGTACTGGGAATTCTGAACGCTGAAAAAACAACCACCCCAAAGCACCAAATTTATATTGCAGGTCTTTAAAGCTTCATGTAGGGAAAAACTATTATTGTACAGAAGAAGGCAAAGAAAGCAAACGTGAAACTTACTGCAGTATAAGTCAGACAAATTGCACTTGCAAAATAATGGTAATTCTCAATACCAAACCAACTAATAACACCTTAAAAGACAACTAAAAAAAAAAAATAATTATACACTATGCCAAAATTCAATCTGAAGCAGAATGAACTTTTAGCGTTTCTTGCCTCTGACTGCAAGTTCTCCATAACTTAGATGTCTGCATTCAAACAGTTAAAGGAATAAAGGAACAACTCTATTAACTGAAAAAAACGGAATGACAAAAATGAAACACAGGTCAGTTGATGATTTAAAAAAAAAAAAGAACCACAACCAAGTTCAAGCTGTCACTTTTATATCAGGCAGTTTGCAATGTATTACAAGCAAATACTCAAATGCAAAAGCTGGTCTCAGCACATCTGCAGTGTACAACTACATGCACTTTAAGAGTTCAATTGCATTTAACAGCAGCCATTTTAAGACTGACACCAAACAAGAAAATCAATGCAATTGCACCTAAACATTAACTGAAGTATTTGCCAATTACAAACTCTACCAGCTTACACTGAGTATCTGACACTGTGCAATGCAATGAAACCCAGATACACAGACTGATGATTTTGTCTTCTTATTCTTTGACTAAAGATGGTAGATGTAGTTATTAAATTTCTTCCTCTCAATTAATTATAAAAATCAAGTATTCCAATTACCCTTTCATGAAGAATGCTGTACAGAGAACCAAAGTTAACCCTTTCATATACTAAACGGGTTTTCTCCAAGTCACTAGACAGACAAACAGACATCAACTGTAGCAAATGAGGATGACGGAGCTGACTGCAATGAGAGAGGAAAAAAAAAATTGTAAGGCAAATCTGAGATTGAGAGACAAAGAGTCCTGGCCTTCTAGGTGATTTTATCAATACAACATGAATGCTTCTAACTTCTCATTAAAATACCTCAAATTCTAAAAGAACTATAGATTAGGAGGCATTTAGGAAACAGTGTTTACTGTCATGACTAGGAGAATCCATAAATAAGCCATCCAAGAAACACATAATGAAGCATTCGTTCAGACACACGAGAAGTGAGTACCACCTTCTCCTGTATTATCCACTGAGAAGCAAACGGAGTGGGAACAGACAGAAGACAGACCTGTATTTCTCATTTGGAGAGAGAGAAAGTGTAACCACAGCCTGACAGTCCTCCTGAGGTTAATGACATTTCCTCACCTCACTGTGACAACCCCAGGAGCACTTGTGGCTGCTGCACATTCTTTCTTACCTACTACGTTCCTGCTCTGCAACAAGAAGATCAGCCAAGCGTAGTTTAATACAGTTCTGGTGGGGCTCAAAGCTGAGTTCCTTCACTGTAACTCTGCTGCCTTCCCACATTAAGCTACAAGGAGAAGAGGAGGAACTTCTATGAGATGTCTTCTACAGTATTTTTCCATTACGGAATTAGTTACAAATAATTCTGTAATTCTGAAATGCTCTGGTGCTGTCTCCTGCTGTTAGTAACATTACTTTGAGGATCCTGGCTACAGCATATACCATTTCAAATTCTCATCCTGTCAAAGACTGGATGTACCAAGACAGATTTGCTGTCCATAGATGATATCCTTCCCTGATCCAAGGTAAAGAACAAGGAGCCTCTAAAGGTCATTTCTCTAAAGGACATCACCCCACTGTGATACAAGTCAGAGCTTTGGGATCACCCATTTGTCCATTCTCAGATGCCTCTGAGGCACAATTACTTGCTACACAATACAAAAGATAAAAAAAAGGCTCAGTCTGCACTTGGAACTCTCATTGTACCACAGGCTTGAGCAAGTGGGCTGCAGATGTGCATATCCAGAGGCCGGAGCTCTCACCCAACAATTCCAAGGATTAAACACTGAATGCCACAATCTGTGCATGCCCAACCCAATCATAATTGGGTTAATAATGCTGGAAAGGACCAGAGCAACCTACAGATATCAAGAGTGTCTAATCAGTGGACCTCAGGAAACAAGGTGCAAGCAGAAAGCACTGGATGAATATAGAATATACAAGGAAAACTATCAAACAAGGCAACTGGTACAACAAGTTGCTGCTCAATAGTGACAGGTACACACCAAGAGTGGCTAAAACCCCTTTGATTCCACTTACTTTGTCATCATCATGTATGGTCCAACATGGTAAGAAAATGCTGGTTCATCATCTGCCTGAACCAAGTCTTTTTCCCCAATAATAGGGAGAGATGCCAAGTACCCCAGATGACCGCTGCCTGCAAGATAAAACTGAAACAAGACCAGGGCTTAAAGAAATGGAATATGCAACAGTTCCCAAGATCCCTCACATCTCCCACAAGCTCACTAAAAACCTGAGGGCAATCACTGCAATGGGAGCACCAGCCAAAGCATCAAAATGAAATGTTAAGATCTCTATGTCTAAAGCTTAACTTTCTAGTGAAGCCAAAATAGGGAAAGCAGAAACAGTCGTTAAGAGCTCCCACAGGTGACATTTAACAGGAGTTTCTACTGCCTGTTCCAAAACAGCTCTTTCTGACAGGGCCTACTAATAACTAAAGGCCTGGGTATTTGCACTGTCCCCATTTTTTTCCCCACCATTTCAGTAGAAATAAGAAAACACTAAAATGAAAAATAACACAGGTGGGATAATTACTGTGAAGAATATGTGACTGAAAAACTGCACTACTACCACTAGAAAACCATTGTCCATAGCTCCTTACCTTCCCAAACCCAAAGCTGTAAATGCTCTTGGCTGTGTTAGCTCCACCTTTTAGAAATCTACGCAGAGGACTGTCAACATTTCTAAGTATCAAAAACATAAGCAATAAGAGTAACTAATACGCCAAGGCTTTGAGTTAAATAGAAAAGAGAGATAGAGAGAAAAATGCAGTTCTGCAACAGCCATGTATTTAAAATGTTGCATTTGTCTGGTCCCACATAAAAAAGTCTAATGCAGATGCTGAGATCCCAAATTACTATGCAACTCATTAAAACCCTTTAGACACACCACTATAATATGTATCTGTTTAAAGCAAGATAGCCAAATTAACAGAAATATGTATATACAGGCATCTTGCATTGCTTTTTGTTCACAAGTATGTATTTTTCTTAACATGTATCTAACATGAAAGCTCTTGAAACAGTTGCAAACACACCCCCAAAAGATTTGCAGTGACCTTAAAAGGTCAAGAAACAAACTACTTCATGTTACCCCATTTTAATACTAAGAAAATCCAGTACTTCATATTGATGATTTCAAGACTATCTCTTTTAACGTACAGATATTTACATCTACCAAGTTTCTATTTGGAACCCCTACAACAGAAATTTTTAAAAAATCATCATTCCTAACACACGTTAGTTTTAAATCCGATATTGATAAAAATAATAATTAAAAAAAATTTTGAGATTATAGAATATGGAAGTAACACTCCTTGTAGTTCAATCCCTCAGCACTCAAGAATATATTCTTACCCTTGAACAAGGCCCCCAAACCTAGACGGGCTGCAGACCAGCGCATTTGATGAGCCAACCTTCTTGAGCAGATCAGAAGGAAAATTCTGAATGACAGCCTGCATGTGGGATGTACAACGCTGGATAAATTCCAGCATCTAGAGAGGAGGGGGAAGGAAAAAACAACAAAACCTAAATTACTTCGGAACTGTAAGACACACCATTTAAAATTAATAGATCATGACTACTGAAAAAATAACCCCATTACTTGCAATTTTTAAATAAGCATTTCGAGAAATGGATACACAGAAAATCTTCAAGAAAATCAATTACATGAAAATGTAATAAAAGCTTACTTCAAACACTAGATGACTAACTTTCAAGACATTCACCCACTGAAAATTGCAGTATCAGGTTTCTTGTTAAGAGCAGCATTGTAATAACAGGAAAGAGGACTATTATAACATGAATTTTAAATCAATATTGCAGTCACAGATAATCCTTTATGATACATTTTGCTCCCATGCCAGCAAAAATGCCACATTTGCTGACACTGCTCATGCACAGACTGAGATGCACTTGGAAACTGCTTCAGCTTCACCCCTGAATTGCACATACATACATACAAACTACATACGTCAGGGACATAAAACAAGGGCCTGTCACTCTCCTCACTGCACACTTACACATCAAGGTCCCAACAAATTACAGACAGATACATCCCTGCACCTGAGCAGGCTTACCCTCTCCTCCTCTTCCGTAGTATACTCTGTACCGGATTCTGAAAAGCCACCCTCCTCATAAAGTGGCTTTTCCTCACAGGGCACTCCAGGGGATGCATAAAGATCTCCAAGGGTACCCCAAGCTTCTTCCTTTTGCTGCATTTTTTCATCTTTTAGAGTTTGACATAATCCAGCTTCTTCTTCCATTGAGTCGTTGTGGCATTCTGGAAAACTGGCAAAGATTTCATTGTTTTCAAAGCTACAAAGGCTGTCATCCACATCACTGGCACTGAAGGTTGTCTGGGGTTCAGATGCTACATCATGATTTTTGTCCTGTGCAACTGGCTGCAGACTGATTGATGCCTCTTGGTCCACTGAAGCACTATGCTCCTCAGGTAAGGGAGAGTATCTTGAGGTAGTAGAGCTGTCTGAAAAAATGGATTTTAAGTGTTAAGCCATTTCTCCAGGTGTCCATCAAACACACTCCTTTCGTACATTTAGAAGTTAACATCTTTTAGAGATTACGTGAGCAGCATTTAACACCTCTGCTGAAAACTGTGTGCCTGAACTTGAAATATTAACCAGACTTAAAGTCTTGAGTTTACATTAACAATAAGGGTGGCACCTAAAATCCAAACCTAACTGCTTTCTGTTTTCAAACTATGTAATAAAATCTGTAAGTGCTCACATTTTAATTATTTATATTAGACCTTTATGGACTGAAGAACACGCTAAGTGAAGGACACATGACATCTTGCCAGAAGAACCTCACCAGCCTCGGTTATCTCTTCTCTCTGCACTTCCTGTCTTCTCTTCTGGTAGCTAAAAGCTGATGCCAAACAGATGTTCACATCCGCAAAAGCAGCAGGTCTTGGTGCTTTTGATATTTCATCAGCATGACCAGTGTGAGACTTGGTTAAGTCCTGTAATACAAAAAACAGAATAAAAGACAACTATATTAGACAGTGCAGTGTTTCTACCTTCTCTTTCAAAGTGGTTTGCTTCCATGATCAGAAAATGATAATGTTTAGACTACTCCCAACCCAGATTTAAGCAGAACAACTTGAATCTGAATGGACACAAAACTGCCATTTTAAATATGTGCAAGGCTACAATCCTGGAAGTCACCTTTAAGTCATTTTTCATTATATATTGAATATCCTGAAGTTTCATGAAGCGGTTCCTCTGCTTAGGTTCTAGCCCTGACTTTACAACATCGTAATAGGGCATAGGAAGTCTGACATCTGCTTCTAACTGTTGTCCTGAAATGATGAGCTGTTTAATAACCGAGTCTTCAAAACCTTTCCAGGGAAGGGTCTCTACAAGACATAAATATAGACTTTACGTCACAAACTATCAATGTGAATAAAATAAAGAAAGAAGAAAAAAGAGAAAAGGATCAGAGATACTGAAGCATTACCGTCTGCACGTTCCCTAATTAACAACTACTCTCACAAACCCAATGAGCACTCAGTTCAGTCCCTATCTTATTTCAACAGTGGATGTTTTACAGGGAGCTGACAGCAATCTCTAAAGGACTGTAAACCATGCTCCGGATTCTTCATTACCAACTAGCTAAGAGAGGGTTTAATTTTTAGGGTAATTATTTATCCCATTTCACTGCCAAAATAGTCAAAGTCAACCTACATTACATTATCTGTAACAACAATAACAATATGTTATCTTTAAGTTAGCTTAGGGTAAAAAGATGAATGGTTCACAGGCTTGGTTTTTGCATATTGCAAAGAGTTAACTGAATGTTTTGCTATCTTTGAGAATGCTGTACAGAGAACCAAAGTTAACCCTTTCATATACTAAACGGGTTTTCTCCAAGTCACTAGACAGACAAACAGACATCAACTGTAGCAAATGAGGATGACGGAGCTGACTGCAATGAGAGAGGAAAAAAAAAATTGTAAGGCAAATCTGAGATTGAGAGACAAAGAGTCCTGGCCTTCTAGGTGATTTTATCAATACAACATGAATGCTTCTAACTTCTCATTAAAATACCTCAAATTCTAAAAGAACTATAGATTAGGAGGCATTTAGGAAACAGTGTTTACTGTCATGACTAGGAGAATCCATAAATAAGCCATCCAAGAAACACATAATGAAGCATTCGTTCAGACACACGAGAAGTGAGTACCACCTTCTCCTGTATTATCCACTGAGAAGCAAACGGAGTGGGAACAGACAGAAGACAGACCTGTATTTCTCATTTGGAGAGAGAGAAAGTGTAACCACAGCCTGACAGTCCTCCTGAGGTTAATGACATTTCCTCACCTCACTGTGACAACCCCAGGAGCACTTGTGGCTGCTGCACATTCTTTCTTACCTACTACGTTCCTGCTCTGCAACAAGAAGATCAGCCAAGCGTAGTTTAATACAGTTCTGGTGGGGCTCAAAGCTGAGTTCCTTCACTGTAACTCTGCTGCCTTCCCACATTAAGCTACAAGGAGAAGAGGAGGAACTTCTATGAGATGTCTTCTACAGTATTTTTCCATTACGGAATTAGTTACAAATAATTCTGTAATTCTGAAATGCTCTGGTGCTGTCTCCTGCTGTTAGTAACATTACTTTGAGGATCCTGGCTACAGCATATACCATTTCAAATTCTCATCCTGTCAAAGACTGGATGTACCAAGACAGATTTGCTGTCCATAGATGATATCCTTCCCTGATCCAAGGTAAAGAACAAGGAGCCTCTAAAGGTCATTTCTCTAAAGGACATCACCCCACTGTGATACAAGTCAGAGCTTTGGGATCACCCATTTGTCCATTCTCAGATGCCTCTGAGGCACAATTACTTGCTACACAATACAAAAGATAAAAAAAAGGCTCAGTCTGCACTTGGAACTCTCATTGTACCACAGGCTTGAGCAAGTGGGCTGCAGATGTGCATATCCAGAGGCCGGAGCTCTCACCCAACAATTCCAAGGATTAAACACTGAATGCCACAATCTGTGCATGCCCAACCCAATCATAATTGGGTTAATAATGCTGGAAAGGACCAGAGCAACCTACAGATATCAAGAGTGTCTAATCAGTGGACCTCAGGAAACAAGGTGCAAGCAGAAAGCACTGGATGAATATAGAATATACAAGGAAAACTATCAAACAAGGCAACTGGTACAACAAGTTGCTGCTCAATAGTGACAGGTACACACCAAGAGTGGCTAAAACCCCTTTGATTCCACTTACTTTGTCATCATCATGTATGGTCCAACATGGTAAGAAAATGCTGGTTCATCATCTGCCTGAACCAAGTCTTTTTCCCCAATAATAGGGAGAGATGCCAAGTACCCCAGATGACCGCTGCCTGCAAGATAAAACTGAAACAAGACCAGGGCTTAAAGAAATGGAATATGCAACAGTTCCCAAGATCCCTCACATCTCCCACAAGCTCACTAAAAACCTGAGGGCAATCACTGCAATGGGAGCACCAGCCAAAGCATCAAAATGAAATGTTAAGATCTCTATGTCTAAAGCTTAACTTTCTAGTGAAGCCAAAATAGGGAAAGCAGAAACAGTCGTTAAGAGCTCCCACAGGTGACATTTAACAGGAGTTTCTACTGCCTGTTCCAAAACAGCTCTTTCTGACAGGGCCTACTAATAACTAAAGGCCTGGGTATTTGCACTGTCCCCATTTTTTTCCCCACCATTTCAGTAGAAATAAGAAAACACTAAAATGAAAAATAACACAGGTGGGATAATTACTGTGAAGAATATGTGACTGAAAAACTGCACTACTACCACTAGAAAACCATTGTCCATAGCTCCTTACCTTCCCAAACCCAAAGCTGTAAATGCTCTTGGCTGTGTTAGCTCCACCTTTTAGAAATCTACGCAGAGGACTGTCAACATTTCTAAGTATCAAAAACATAAGCAATAAGAGTAACTAATACGCCAAGGCTTTGAGTTAAATACAAAAGAGAGAGAGAGAAAAATGCAGTTCTGCAACAGCCATGTATTTAAAATGTTGCATTTCTCTCGTCCCACACAAAAAGTCTAATGCAGATGCTGAGATCCCAAATTACTATGCAACTCATTAAAACCCTTTAGGTACACCATTATAATATGTATTTGTTTAAAGCAAGATAGCCAAATTAACAGAAATATGTATATACAGGCATCTTGCATTGCTTTTTGTTCACAAGTATGTATTTTTCTTAACATGTATCTAACATGAAAGCTCTTGAAACAGTTGCAAACACACCCCCAAAAGATTTGCAGTGACCTTAAAAGGTCAAGAAACAAACTACTTCATGTTACCCCATTTTAATACTAAGAAAATCCAGTACTTCATATTGATGATTTCAAGACTATCTCTTTTAACGTACAGATATTTACATCTACCAAGTTTCTATTTGGAACCCCTACAACAGAAATTTTTAAAAAATCATCATTCCTAACACACGTTAGTTTTAAATCCGATATTGATAAAAATAATAATTAAAAAAAATTTTGAGATTATAGAATATGGAAGTAACACTCCTTGTAGTTCAATCCCTCAGCACTCAAGAATATATTCTTACCCTTGAACAAGGCCCCCAAACCTAGACGGGCTGCAGACCAGCGCATTTGATGAGCCAACCTTCTTGAGCAGATCAGAGGGAAAATTCTGAATGACAGTCTGCATGTGAGATGTACAACGCTGGATAAATTCCAGCATCTAGAGAGGAGGGGGAAGGAAAAAACAACAAAACCAAAATTACTTCAGAACTGTAAGACACACCATTTAAAATTAATAGATCATGACTACTGAAAAAATAACCCCATTACTTGCAATTTTTAAATAAGCATTTCGAGAAATGGATACACAGAAAATCTTCAAGAAAATCAATTACATGAAAATGTAATAAAAGCTTACTTCAAACACTAGATGACTAACTTTCAAGACATTCACCCACTGAAAATTGCAGTATCAGGTTTCTTGTTAAGAGCAGCATTGTAATAACAGGAAAGAGGACTATTATAACATGAATTTTAAATCAATATTGCAGTCACAGATAATCCTTTATGATACATTTTGCTCCCATGCCAGCAAAAATGCCACATTTGCTGACACTGCTCATGCACAGACTGAGATGCACTTGGAAACTGCTTCAGCTTCACCCCTGAATTGCACATACATACATACAAACTACATACGTCAGGGACATAAAACAAGGGCCTGTCACTCTCCTCACTGCACACTTACACATCAAGGTCCCAACAAATTACAGACAGATACATCCCTGCACCTGAGCAGGACCTTAGTTAAATAATATGAACCATGAGGACTTAAAAAAAACATTACTGACATAGATAACTACTTAACATTATTTATCAAACATGGAAAAGGCAATAATTTCTCCCTGGAATCTTGGAGTTTCCTCACTTTAAGATGAAGATATGAGCACGTACCTACTACATATTCAACACGTATTGCACACACATACCTGAGCACTGCTTTCTTTCCCAGCAGACATAGCCCAGCACTGAGGACTTTTCCCATTTTTATCATGTACTCTCAGGTCACCTCCTTCATCCAATAACTTGCTAAGGATCCACTGATTTCCTGAGAATGCAGCTGCATGGACCGGGGTGCTTCCATCGTAACAGCGACTGAGGAAGGTTAAAAGCAGAAATGTTTCAAGCTAGCCCTGCTACCAGCACTCCACCTGCTGTGCTTCTGAGCAGAAAAGCACCCACCTAGAACATTTATGTACTCCCAAACAACAACATACACTGTGAAATAGGGAAAATTAGGAGCCTACTTACCTTTGAGGACCTTTGGCTAAAATAGCAACATGCATCTTAAGCACTTGTTCATTTATATACTGTGAATATTGTGTATTACGTTGACTAAAACCACCAAAAGATTAAACATTAATTACAATTTAAGAAAAAAAAAAATTATACTTAACTGATTAGCATCTGAGCCATAATCCAACAGCACATCCACTATTTTACGAAGACCTAGCAATGCAGCGGTGAAGAGTGAAGTCTGGCCCATGGAATTAACAGCATCAACAGAAATTCCTAAAAGAA
>NW_015090977.1:584191-592890 GCF_001431845.1 Calidris pugnax | reverse complement strand
TCATCGATGCCGCCGGCTCCTGCCCAGGCAGCGCCGCCGCCCGCCTCACGCTCAGGAGAGAACGACAACATCCTCCTCGCGGATTGTGACGCCGGTCAAGGGCGATCACTCCCCTCTAGTGACCAACTACAGAAATGATCCCTGAAAGTATAGTCTTAACCGTCCTTCCCGCCGCCGCGCCGCCCCACCGCCGCGCACCGCCCTCCCCCACACGGACACCCCGCGCCGCCCGCCCGACACCGCCGCCGCCCGCCGCCCCACGGCCTCCTCCGCACCCACGGCCCCGCTCCGCCGCGCTCCGCGCCCGCGGGACCGCCGCGCGTGGCGTCGGAGGGACACGCTCCCTCATCTGCATGTAATGCCGCCCACGGCCAATCAGAACGGTGGCCCCGCCCCGCCCACAGTTCGGTGCCGGGGCAGCGCGGCGCGCCGTGGTACCGCCGGGGAGCATCGCCCGCAAACGGGCAATCCCGGAGTCCGGGGAGACTCCAGAGCCCCGACCGGCAGCGCCACCCGCACCAACAGCTCCTGCCAAAGCCCGCGCTTCCTGCAAAGTGACCCGGCGGCCGTGAAAACGGCTCCTCCTGACAACTGTCAGAGCAACGCCGCTTCCTAACGAGGGTTCCGATTCATCTCTACAGGGTGAAATCGTATGAACCTTCTTGAGATACAGAGTGGGTCCATAAGATATATAACGGCATACTGCACAGTCACGGCTGAGTGAGTATGATTAACGGACCCCAACTCATTGCAAGGAGAAGGGCAGCCCCCACCCCGAAGAGGGGGCTTTCTTAGAACATTAAAAGCGGCCCAGGAAGAATAAAAGATCCCCCTGGGCTACCACGGTAATGCCAGCACCCAGCCCCTCTAGCACTTCCGTGAAACACCCCCAAATTGGGCATCAGAGACAAAACTCTCTGCGGACACCCAGAGCCAGAAAAAGGCAAATGGATAATTATGCCACAGAATAACAACTGCTTTGCAAACCAACAGTGTGTGTGTGTGTTAATTACTGACTGGTCACATCATTTTGCCCCTGAATGCCTGAAAGATTTAAGGACCACATAAAACCCCACATCTAGGGTGCCCCTGTTTGAGTGGGACACCTCCTACGTATGAATAAGGAATTACTCATTATTCTATACTTTGCATCCCAGCCTCTCTCCTCACTCAGCACAGACCAGTGGCAAAGTTTTCGTGACACAATACACGAGATGACCGCCTCAGTCCATGCTCATCCAGCCTCAAGGTGCCAAAGCAGGAGAGGCCCTGGCACCAATGCCCAACAGCACTGCATGGCTCCTGCTGGGTGCTCGGAGGGGATGCGTTGGCTTCTAGGGGCTACTGAGGCCCAGCGGTTTCAGACACACACTCACATACCAATTAGAACAACCCCGCAGAGCACCACTGTGATTTACACTGTCCTTTACAGCTCTGGATCCAGCCTGAGCACCAAGGATCTCCACACCACAGCCAACAGTGTAATAGGGAGCAGTTTCTCCCAAGCCCAGACCCCAGCAGATACCCTGTGGCCCCAGGACCCAACCTGACGTAGCCCATCTGCCATGGCATAACGAGCACAGCGTCAAGCAGTTTCTCCCTGAAGACCACCAGACTCTGGTCAAAAGTCTCCCATGCTCCAGGTCCAGCTGGAGTGACACAGACTCCCACAGCATGCCATGAAAGGCAAATCCCGGTTTCTCTCCAGCCCCTCATCACTTTCTGCTGAGCACTGCTGGTCAGAACCAACCCCACAGCACCCACCACAGCACCACGCCAGCTGCACACCATCGCCCAGGCACTAATGAACTCTCAAAGCATTTCTTTTCACTGAAGAACTGACTCCAACCACTGGACATCACAAACTGGAACAGAGGATCCTCGAGGTCCCTTCCCACCTGGGATTCTGAGATTCCATGAAACGCTTTGGCGGTCCTTCCAAGATCCGCAAGCTCTCCCCACCTCAGACCCCACCGTAGCAGAGCCCGCCCCCTCCGCGGGGAGATCCAGCCCCCACTCATTCAATAAATCATCTGCTTTTGAACCATTGGAAAAAAAAGGCGCCGGCCCGCTCAGCTCGCGTTCTCTCCCTCCCGGAATACTCCGGGAACGGTCATCGATGACGACGGCTCCTGCCCAGGCAGCGCCGCCGCCCGCCTCACGCTCCCCACACGGACACCCCGCGCCGCCCGCCCGACACCGCCGCCGCCCGCCGCCCCACGGCCTCCTCCCCACCCACGGCCCCGCTCCGCCGCGCTCCGCGCCCGCGGGACCGTCACGCAGGGTGCCGCGGACACACGCTCCCTCATCTGCATCTAAAGCCTCACACGGCCAATCACACGCGACGCCCCGCCCTCATGCCTGCCCTAGACTCCGCCCCCGACTCTGCCCGCCCGGCGGGGGCTGAGGGGCGCCGGTGCCTGCGCGTGGCGGCTTGGGGACACTCCCCCTCATCTGCATCTAATGCCGCACACGGCCAATCGGAACCGCAGCCCCGCCCTCCGCAGCGCCCCGGGCTCCGCCCCCCCGAACGCCCGGTGCCGCCTCCCCAACACCGCCCGCTCCCGGGGACGGGACGGAACGGAACGGCGGCGGTGCAGGCGGCTCTGAGCGGGACAGGGCGACCCCGATGCCCCTCTCATTAGCGCTGCAGGACTCCTGGAGGGCTCGTGGGAGGGGATGCGTTGGCTTCGGCACCTCGCCCTGCCCAACAGATCGCCAGGAGCACACCCAGGCACTAACTAACGCTTAAGGGATTTCTTTCCACCGAACAACTAGCTCTACCTGAACCCGCTGGGCTGCTCACCCTTCCTTCCCTGCCACCGGATCGGGTAATGAGACCACCGAATACCCACCGAGAGGCTCGGGATGCAGCACGGGGCCAACAGCCGCCGCGTCCCGCCGCGAAATGTTGACTAGTGGGGAACGCGCCCCCCCCGCACGCACTTCCGCTCCTATACGATTCTATTTTTGCAACTGCATTAAAAAAAGGCGCCAACCCGCTCAGCCCGCGTTCTCTCCCTCCCGGAATACTCCGGGAACGGTCATCGATGACGACGGCTCCTGCCCAGGCAGCGCCGCCGCCCGCCTCACGCTCAGGAGAGAACGACAACATCCTCCTCGCGGATTGTGACGCCGGTCAAGGGCGATCACTCCCCTCTAGTGACCAACTACAGAAATGATCCCTGAAAGTATAGTCTTAACCGTCCTTCCCGCCGCCGCGCCGCCCCACCGCCGCGCACCGCCCTCCACCACACGGACACCCCGCACCGCCCGCCCGACACCGCCGCCGACCGCCGCCCCACGGCCTCCTCCCCACCCACGGCCCCGCTCCGCCGCGCTCCGCGCCCGCGGGACCGTCACGCAGGGTGCCGCGGACACACGCTCCCTCATCTGCATCTAAAGCCTCACACGGCCAATCACACGCGACGCCCCGCCCTCATGCCTGCCCTAGACTCCGCCCCCGACTCTGCCCGCCCGGCGGGGGCTGAGGGGCGCCGGTGCCTGCGCGTGGCGGCTTGGGGACACTCCCCCTCATCTGCATCTAATGCCGCACACGGCCAATCGGAACCGCAGCCCCGCCCTCCGCAGCGCCCCGGGCTCCGCCCCCCCGAACGCCCGGTGCCGCCTCCCCAACACCGCCCGCTCCCGGGGACGGGACGGAACGGAACGGCGGCGGTGCAGGCGGCTCTGAGCGGGACAGGGCGACCCCGATGCCCCTCTCATTAGCGCTGCAGGACTCCTGGAGGGCTCGTGGGAGGGGATGCGTTGGCTTCGGCACCTCGCCCTGCCCAACAGATCGCCAGGAGCACACCCAGGCACTAACTAACGCTTAAGGGATTTCTTTCCACCGAACAACTAGCTCTACCTGAACCCGCTGGGCTGCTCACCCTTCCTTCCCTGCCACCGGATCGGGTAATGAGACCACCGAATACCCACCGAGAGGCTCGGGATGCAGCACGGGGCCAACAGCCGCCGCGTCCCGCCGCGAAATGTTGACTAGTGGGGAACGCGCCGCCCCCGCACGCACTTCCGCTCCTACACGATTCTATTTTTGCAACTGCATTAAAAAAAGGCGCCAACCCGCTCAGCTCGCGTTCTCTCCCTCCCGGAATACTCCGGGAACGGTCATCGATGACGACAGCTCCCGCCCAGGCAGCGCCGCCGCCCGCCTCACGCTCAGGAGAGAACGACAACATCCTCCTCGCGGATTGTGACGCCGGTCAAGGGCGATCACTCCCCTCTAGTGACCAACTACAGAAATGATCCCTGAAAGTATAGTCTTACCCACCTCTCCCGACGACACACCGCCCCACCGCCGCGCACCGCCCTCCACCACACGGACACCCCGCACCGCCCGCCCGACACCGCCGCCGCCCGCCGCCCCACGGCCTCCTCCCCACCCACGGCCCCGCTCCGCCGCGCTCCGCGCCCGCGGGACCGTCACGCAGGGTGCCGCGGACACACGCTCCCTCATCTGCATCTAAAGCCTCACACGGCCAATCACACGCGACGCCCCGCCCTCATGCCTGCCCTAGACTCCGCCCCCGACTCTGCCCGCCCGGCGGGGGCTGAGGGGCGCCGGTGCCTGCGCGTGGCGGCTTGGGGACACTCCCCCTCATCTGCATCTAATGCCGCACACGGCCAATCGGAACCGCAGCCCCGCCCTCCGCAGCGCCCCGGGCTCCGCCCCCCCGAACGCCCGGTGCCGCCTCCCCAACACCGCCCGCTCCCGGGGACGGGACGGAACGGAACGGCGGCGGTGCAGGCGGCTCTGAGCGGGACAGGGCGACCCCGATGCCCCTCTCATTAGCGCTGCAGGACTCCTGGAGGGCTCGTGGGAGGGGATGCGTTGGCTTCGGCACCTCGCCCTGCCCAACAGATCGCCAGGAGCACACCCAGGCACTAACTAACGCTTAAGGGATTTCTTTCCACCGAACAACTAGCTCTACCTGAACCCGCTGGGCTGCTCACCCTTCCTTCCCTGCCACCGGATCGGGTAATGAGACCACCGAATACCCACCGAGAGGCTCGGGATGCAGCACGGGGCCAACAGCCGCCGCGTCCCGCCGCGAAATGTTGACTAGTGGGGAACGCGCCGCCCCCGCACGCACTTCCGCTCCTACACGATTCTATTTTTGCAACTGCATTAAAAAAAGGCGCCAACCCGCTCAGCTCGCGTTCTCTCCCTCCCGGAATACTCCGGGAACGGTCATCGATGACGACAGCTCCCGCCCAGGCAGCGCCGCCGCCCGCCTCACGCTCAGGAGAGAACGACAACATCCTCCTCGCGGATTGTGACGCCGGTCAAGGGCGATCACTCCCCTCTAGTGACCAACTACAGAAATGATCCCTGAAAGTATAGTCTTACCCACCTCTCCCGACGACACACCGCCCCACCGCCGCGCACCGCCCTCCACCACACGGACACCCCGCACCGCCCGCCCGACACCGCCGCCGCCCGCCGCCCCACGGCCTCCTCCCCACCCACGGCCCCGCTCCGCCGCGCTCCGCGCCCGCGGGACCGTCACGCAGGGTGCCGCGGACACACGCTCCCTCATCTGCATCTAAAGCCTCACACGGCCAATCACACGCGACGCCCCGCCCTCATGCCTGCCCTAGACTCCGCCCCCGACTCTGCCCGCCCGGCGGGGGCTGAGGGGCGCCGGTGCCTGCGCGTGGCGGCTTGGGGACACTCCCCCTCATCTGCATCTAATGCCGCACACGGCCAATCGGAACCGCAGCCCCGCCCTCCGCAGCGCCCCGGGCTCCGCCCCCCCGAACGCCCGGTGCCGCCTCCCCAACACCGCCCGCTCCCGGGGACGGGACGGAACGGAACGGCGGCGGTGCAGGCGGCTCTGAGCGGGACAGGGCGACCCCGATGCCCCTCTCATTAGCGCTGCAGGACTCCTGGAGGGCTCGTGGGAGGGGATGCGTTGGCTTCGGCACCTCGCCCTGCCCAACAGATCGCCAGGAGCACACCCAGGCACTAACTAACGCTTAAGGGATTTCTTTCCACCGAACAACTAGCTCTACCTGAACCCGCTGGGCTGCTCACCCTTCCTTCCCTGCCACCGGATCGGGTAATGAGACCACCGAATACCCACCGAGAGGCTCGGGATGCAGCACGGGGCCAACAGCCGCCGCGTCCCGCCGCGAAATGTTGACTAGTGGGGAACGCGCCGCCCCCGCACGCACTTCCGCTCCTACACGATTCTATTTTTGCAACTGCATTAAAAAAAGGCGCCAACCCGCTCAGCTCGCGTTCTCTCCCTCCCGGAATACTCCGGGAACGGTCATCGATGACGACAGCTCCCGCCCAGGCAGCGCCGCCGCCCGCCTCACGCTCAGGAGAGAACGACAACATCCTCCTCGCGGATTGTGACGCCGGTCAAGGGCGATCACTCCCCTCTAGTGACCAACTACAGAAATGATCCCTGAAAGTATAGTCTTACCCACCTCTCCCGACGACACACCGCCCCACCGCCGCGCACCGCCCTCCACCACACGGACACCCCGCACCGCCCGCCCGACACCGCCGCCGACCGCCGCCCCACGGCCTCCTCCCCACCCACGGCCCCGCTCCGCCGCGCTCCGCGCCCGCGGAACGACACGCGCGACCGTCAAGCAGAGTGCCGCGGACACACGCTCCCTCATCTGCATCTAGAACGCAACAGGACCAATCAGACGCGCGGTTCCTGCCCGGAGGCCGAAAGGCCCCGCCCCCGAAGGAGGCCCCGCCCCCCGGGCTCGCGCTGTTCGACAGCAGCTCAGACTTATTGCACCTTACAGCTAAAAGCTTAAGTTTTCTTTTCAATTTACTTATTTTCATACAACTTTTTTTTTTTTTTTTGGATGCAATAATTGGATGTAATACCATTTACCAGAAAAGGCCAGTTGTAACACATTTTTGCAAACATAATTTGCTCAGAAAACTGAATTGTACCAACAGTACGGTGACTATTTTATACAAGGATACAGGAAAAAGCAAAATTTTTCTGCCAGCACTTGTCTACACTCAGATCTTACCTTTTTTCAGCAGCTTCTTCACTTTTGCATAGTTTCCTTGCCTGACATAGTCATGTAGCTGAGCTTCCAGGGAATCACCTTTTATAATTCCAAGCCGGACCGGGCAGGGAATTGGAAGAGGGAGATCATGAGACATCTTTCCTCAACAGAACTAGGAAAAAAGGTGAAAACTAATGAAGCTGCAAAATGCCATAGCTCAAAGGCTTCAGAAATGAGGGGCTGTTAGTGGGCAAGGCCTGGCCAAGGGGAAACATGGTGCCAAGGAGGGAAAGGGAAAGGTGACAAGTGGGGAACAACAGAAACTCCACTAGAGCCTGTCAGGTGTGCAGGCCTCTCAGACTGGGTGTTGTGGTTTGAGGAACCCACAACTATTTATTGTATTTTAGACAATTATTCTCTCACTTGATGACTCCTCCCCACCCAGGAAGGGGATCAGGAAAAAACAAGGAAACCCAACAGTTGAAATATAAACAGTTTTAAGAAAATAAGTCTAAATAATTAACATTAATAACACTAAAGAACCCGTATTGATCCTGATTCTAATATAAAATACACAAGGACTGTCCCCAGCCCATTCTCTCGGCAGGAAGCCATGCACTCCCAGCAGGGACCTGGAAATGGGGGACACTGGGAGTGATGTGGCTTTGGGAGGAAGGAAAGGGCTCAGGGCTCTGACACTGGGGCAAGGAGTTCTCAGGATGGCAGCCAGCACCGTACCGCCGCCGCCCGGTACCGGCAGCCCCGGCATGCAGCGGGAGGTGGGCAGCCTGCCGTTGGCCCCCGCCCTGCGGGCGAAGCTCGTCACCGCCGGCTTCCAGACGGCGGAGGAGCTGCTGGGGAAAGGTGACAAGTGGGGAACAACAGAAACTCCACTAGAGCCTGTCAGGTGTGCAGGCCTCTCAGACTGGGTGTTGTGGTTTGAGGAACCCACAACTATTTATTGTATTTTAGACAATTATTCTCTCACTTGATGACTCCTCCCCACCCAGGAAGGGGATCAGGAAAAAACAAGGAAACCCAACAGTTGAAATATAAACAGTTTTAAGAAAATAAGTCTAAATAATTAACATTAATAACACTAAAGAACCCGTATTGATCCTGATTCCAATATAAAATACACAAGGACTGTCCCCAGCCCATTCTCTCGGCAGGAAGCCATGCACTCCCAGCAGGGACCTGGAAATGGGGGACACTGGGAGTGATGTGGCTTTGGGAGGAAGGAAAGGGCTCAGGGCTCTGACACTGGGGCAAGGAGTTCTCAGGATGGCAGCCAGCAAGGCAGAGAGAGAACTTCTCAGCAAACTTTTAAATTTATATTGAACTTGGTTCTTGGTATGAAACAACCCCGTCAGCAGCTTGGGTCAAGTGCCCAGGTCTCCCTCCTCCTCATCTGCATGCCTGGAGAGCTCAAAAATACTAAGGCCTTGAGACGAAGTAAATATATGAAGTAAATATATGAAGTATATGAAGTAAATTTCGCACATTCAGCCACTAAACTCTTCAAAAAGTGCAGTTTTCCCGAGCGTTAGAAGAGCAGTTAGTCCCGTGTCGCTCACAGCAGGACACCGGCTGAAGGCAGGCCGCATCCAGCACCACTCCCGGGTTGGGGCCGCCTGGGGCCCAGCACCCCTTTAGGCTGTTTTTGACCCCCTTCCCACAACGAACGCCCC
>NW_015090977.1:556595-584181 GCF_001431845.1 Calidris pugnax | reverse complement strand
TCGGGCGGGTCCCTCCCCCCCCCCGGCAGCCCTTCAGCGAAGCTTTCGGAGCAGCTTGTTAGCCAGGGTGGGGGTTGAGGAGGATTTCGCTTATTTTTGTGCATGTCAGGTCAGGGACTGAAGGGGCAGCTCCCCCGAGAAACTCCCTGGGACGGCGGCGAGTCTAGAGAAATGGGAACAGTAAATATTTACTTCCCGAGCAAAAAAAAACCCCACAAAACCCACACCAAACCCCCACGATTCTGACCCAGGATCACTCTTACACTGAGTGATGTCAAGGGGACACAGAGACTCAGGGCTCTGACACTGGGGCAAGGAGTTCTCAGGATGGCAGCCAGCAAGGCAGAGAGAGAACTTCTCAGCAAACTTTTAAATTTATATTGAACTTGGTTCTTGGTATGAAACAACCCTGTCAGCAGCTTGGGTCAAGTGCCCAGGTCTCCCTCCTCCTCATCTGCATGCCTGGAGAGCTCAAAAATACTAAGGCCTTGAGACGAAGTAAATATATGAAGTAAATATATGAAGTATATGAAGTAAATTTCGCACATTCAGCCACTAAACTCTTCAAAAAGTGCAGTTTTCCCGAGCGTTAGAAGAGCAGTTAGTCCCGTGTCGCTCACAGCAGGACACCGGCTGAAGGCAGGCCGCATCCAGCACCACTCCCGGGTTGGGGCCGCCTGGGGCCCAGCACCCCTTTAGGCTGTTTTTGACCCCTGCATGTCAGGTCAGGGACTGAAGGGGCAGCTCCCCCGAGAAACTCCCTGGGACGGCGGCGAGTCTAGAGAAATGGGAACAGTAAATATTTACTTCCCGAGCAAAAAAAAACCCCACAAAACCCACACCAAAACCCCACGATTCTGACCCAGGATCACTCTTACACTGAGTGATGTCAAGGGGACACAGAGAAGGAACCACCAGAGGATTCTGTCTCTCTCATTACTCTTCTTACCCCAACTGCAAGCACTTTAAACAAAATAAACTCCTATGAGGTCATAAAGTTGCCTTTTTCAAGAAGCTGAAATGAGATTTGCACAGCTGTTGTAAGAAGCATATCGTGAGTTTGATTATCAGTAGTTTTATTGTCTGTGATAATACGCGGAATAGTTTTGCCTTGAAGATCAAAGTGAATTAGCTCAATCCTGGCAGGTGTGTGTTTACCCAGACAGACACACAGAGGTATTTGCAGGTATCTCCTCTCTGTTACTCTGTGTTTCAAATCTAAAAATAAGGTGCTCAGCCCTGGAACACCCCGAGAATTCAGAGTACCATCAACAGGCATCACTGTCACTTACGAGTCTGCAGCCTGACTTCTTTTACAGGGCCTTATTTGCTTCAAATGAGATTAATGTGATAGCACATTCAGAGCAGGATGGGTGACTTGCTGTGCCAGATCTCATCCACGTCTATGAACAGCAGTTTTGATTTTATTTATTTGCAGATCACTTACTGTCACCTGAATTCTGAACGCAGGGCATCGTTGCTCTGTGTTCTTTTGAAAATCACATCATTAGTTCCAGAGATGTTGGCAAGCTGTATGCATCGTTATACTAAAAGGATTATTTTTGTGTGTGTTACACGGCAGAATGATCAGGTTCTGTCAAACAAATTGAATTATCTCGTCATACTTTCAATAAATCACTGTATCATTTGGACTCTCCTAGAAATTGGAATCTCCAGAGAAGAGGCGCTGGAAGCGTTACAGGTTGTGAGACAGGAATGTCACGGGGATGCAGCAAAGGCTGCTGGGGCCACCAGAAAGTGCACAGCGCTGGAACTTCTGGAAGAGGAGCAAGCCCAGGGCTTCATCATCACCTTTTGTTCAGCACTAGACAATATTCTGGGAGGTGGTGTGCAGCTAACAAAAATCACCGAGATCTGTGGAGCGCCCGGAGTTGGGAAAACACAGCTGTGGTATTTTATTTTTAGATTACTTTTCTGCAACGGAGAATCACTTTTCTTTGTTTAGTTTAACGTGAAGAAAGTTCATTTTTCTTGTTGTCATGACCGCAATCTCAGGTTCTTACACAGCATTATAAATATAATGGCTGTACTGCTTCCTGTTCCGTGTATTCCTCAGCAGAAATGTCACTTTACGAGTGAGTTGGGAGGGGAGAGCTTTGTGATGTAAATATTTCTCTTTTTTTTTCCCCGTTTCCCGTGGCAGTATGCAGTTGGCAGTCGACGTGCAGATCCCAGAATGCTTTGGGGGAGTAGCTGGAGAAGCTGTGTTCATTGACACCGAAGGGAGTTTCATGGTAGACAGAGTAGCGGATATTGCGGCCGCCTGTGTGCAGCATTGCCAGCTTATTGCTGAAGCTCATCAAGAAGAAGGTGTGTTGCTAACTCTTTCTGCCTCACAGGCCAGGATCTAGGATCTGCATGATCTGAGTGTCTCATAGGCTGCAGTTTTACAGCATGAGGGTTTCAGCAGCAGCACTGGCTTAAGGAGTTCGTGCTGCCAGCTTTTTGTTTCCACCCTAATGTGTCATACCCTGAACAGCATTGGTGTGTGGAGCCATGCTGCAGGCTGAACTGGTCTACTTCAAGAATAATTCTTGAAGAGAGCTGCTGGGGAGAGAGGAGAGAAATGGCAGAATTTCTTAAGACAATGTTGCTGCTGAAGCCCCAAATTGTAAAACTGTAGCCGGAATTCAGCTCCTTCATAAGGTCAATATAGCCAGGTCACATTTAATGTAGAGTTTTTTTTCTTTAAGTCATCAGGATACTCACATAACTTCTATGTTAGAGTATTTTATCCAGCAAGCCAGGTCACATTTAATGTAGAGTTTTTTTCTTTAAGTCATCAGGATACTGACATAACTTCTATGTTAGAATATTTTATCCAGGCAACTTCTGTTTGAACAGAGGTAAAATGACACCATAGTAAATGAGCTACTGCCTGTACATTAAACAATGGATGATTAATAGTCACTGTTGTCCTCTGGTGGTGTTCTGGCTTGAAAGTGATTTACTGGAAAAGTTATTTTTTCCGAAATAAATGTTTCATTTTTGGAGCGCTCCCGTGGAGGCTCCGGTGTATCTCTGTGCAAATGCTGAGATAGCATCTGCTCACCTCCTCCTTGACTTTCAAGCCAGATGGAAGGTATGTTTCCCACACTCTTTACCTTGACTGTTTCTGTTTCTGGGGGTTTTGCTGTTGCTATATGTGGATGGCATAGTTTGTTAGAATGATGAAAGTAGCAATATGCTAGCACAGACTTCTGACTCATTTACTCATCTATTTATTTGTTCTCAGATCATGTAAAAGCTTTGGAGACATTCTCGCTTGAAAGTATCCTTTCTCATATATATTACTTCCGTTGCCGTGACTACGTAGAGCTTCTTGCACAGGTCTACCTCCTCCCAGACTTTCTTTTGGAGCATTCAAAGGTAAGGGTTATTGCAAGACTTACCAGGAGATGTGACTCATCTTCACAGTAAAGGTTTTCAGGGATGCTAATCTGGTATAATGAGTAACACCTTAGTACCTTATCAGGAACTCGGCAGCAATATATTGGCTGACACCAGAGTACAAATGTAAAGCTTGCCTGTTTGTTAGCTTTTTCATTCCCATCCCAATTACTCTTGAGAGTAATTTGCTTTTGCTATCGCTGCTGCCACCATCCCGCATCTCCACTTTCAGGCCAGGATAGTGGATCTATGTTGCCACGTGTTGTTACATTTTTGTGAGCACTGAGTTATGAACCATCACCCAACTGCTTTACAAAAGAGCCTCTGATCCAGGTGTGATGTGATGACCATGATGCAGGGGGATCAGAAAAGCTTAGTGCCATTTCTTTTTGTCCTAGAAGATCACTGAGGACCAGAAGCATCCTGCACCATCTTAGCATCCAGAAAGTGACTCTTCTCCTTCTTTCCAGTACATCTTCTGTTGCTACAAGCAACCAGAGCCTGCAGCTTGACTCTTGGGTGGACTACAGCCAAAAAGTTTCCCAGTACCTAGTGTCTTAGTGAAACGCTATAGTAAGGCAGATTTTTACCACCTCCCTTCCAGATTTCTAGATTCCGCACAGCAGATCACTCCCCAACAGGATTCAGGGAAAATGGCTTGTGCCTCATTCTAACAGAGCACAAATCAGTGTTGTTTAGTTAGATTGTCTCTTGCATATCATTTCCATTTTTGGAAGCTGTTATGTTCTTGAAAGCGCAGATGGGAGTCTTACTTTTGCTTAGTGTAGTCTGGTATTTCCCTTTCTCTGCCAGGTACTAACGGTGCCCTGTTGTGTTTGCTCTTGTGGAAAGTACATGGCTTCATTAGCACAGTTACATTGGGCTGCAGTTCTCTGGTACCATCTGTGCTGATTATCTGTGCTTGGCCTGCAGCCTGAAATACTGAAGGTTGCAGGAGAACCGTAAGACCTTCTGCTGATTCCTTGGACAGGCTATAAGTGACTTGCCAGATTGCTCATTGCAGTCCAGCTCTCATTAAAATTAGTCTGATCCCACTGTGCAGACCTGGAGCTGAGACTGGGACCGCAGGAAACCTCCATTTTTTAGGGTTTTTTTGAGAGATACGTAGTTGTAGTGAGTGTCATTTGGTAACATGACTTAGTTTGAGATATTGTTAATAATAGGAGAAAGACCAATAATATGAAAAAGACTATGTTAGAAAATATTCTTGGCAATAATATACATAATTCTTTAAGGTCTAGTAGAGACAGACTGACATAGAGAAGGCACGTGTGTTACCGAGCTTTCTCAATATAACCTGCTTTTGAACACTTTAAGTTTACTTGTTTGCTATTCTATAACAAGTGCAACTGGGAGAAAATAACCTAAATTGAATCCTACCTGGACATATTCATCCGACAGACAAGTCTTTCTCAATATAACCTGCTTTTGAACACTTCAAGTTTACTTGTTTGCTATTCTATAACAACTGGGAGAAAATAACCTAAATTGCATCCTACCTGGACATATTCATCCAACAGACAAGACATATAACTCTGTATACACTCCTTTCTAGCATGAGTCATGTTTATACTATTAAACTGATTGTTCTTAAAGTAAAAAAATTACGCTTGAGGACAATGTAGAGGCACATAGAACCGAATTTGCAGGAAGGAGGAAAAATGAGAAAACAGAAGAATGTCTTATTTTAATTCTTACTTTATAATCTTCTTTTTCAAATTAAGGTTGGTTTTTTTTGTCAGTTGGAGGCCCAGGGCCGTTTCACAGAGTGATGTTTGCTACAGGCTTTTATATTCCAGTCATAAGGCTACTTCCCAGTAATCAATAATACAGAAAATCAGTTTTCTTGTCTTGTTTCCAATTTGTTATCTTGTGCATTAATGCAGGAACTTGTAGGTACCTAGGATTTGAGTGACATCTGAGCATGCAGACGCTGTAAAACTATCCATCTCCCTTCTGTATTTCAGACAAACTTGGGTCATCAAAACAGGTACAATAAATGAAGTTAGAATAAATCAAAATCCCAGACTAATGTTTATATAGTGTCTTCAGGGTAATGAGCCAGCAGCAGCATTGTGCTCTAGCTTCAGCTAATGATTGCTACCAAAGAAATAATTCGGCAAAGCAAACATCTTCAGACAAGACAGATACTCAGCTCCATTGCATAGTGTCTGGAATGTCTTTGAGCATCTGTTAAAATCTGTTTCTAAGACACATCACTGATATGATCCTTAGAATCAGAGAAGTTATCTTAACAGTGACTACAGACAGCATGTATTCTAATTTTGGTTTGGATTTAATTTTTGAGGGAGAAAATGAAATAAATTAGTGTTTGTGGAGAGTTGACGGAAATACAATTCTGATATTTAATGATTTTTTTCTCCAACTTCTCTTCTGCAAGGCTTTAAGTCCCGCTTTGTTATTTTGTATTCTGTACCAGGTGCTGCAGAGGTAAGTCAGCTGTGAGTAAGTGAGCTCTGAAACTGGAAACAGTCTCTGTGCTGAGTTAACTAATGGGAGAGCTTAGTGCAGTGTTTTATTCAAGCCAGTGCAGCTATGGCCTGAGCTAGTCACTATGCATAATGCAGGACTGCGATAGCAAGCGTGCTGGTGTGTTGAGAGCTTGAGGCTCTGTACCCTGCACTCTCTGCACTGCTGGTTGTCTCCAACATACAGAGAGACAATAAGTGTTACACCATCATGCACATCTGAGTATGAAATAAAAGATTGTCATCGTATTACATAAAACATTCCAATGCACTTAAAAAAAAAGAGGTCTTACTGCTTTTTGTCCTTGGTTTGTAGAATAATAATGGTAGCTTTTCCTTTTCTTCTGCATTTAGGTCCGACTGGTGGTAATTGATGGAATTGCCTTTCCTTTTCGCCACGACTTTGAGGACCTCTCCCTTCGGACAAGGCTTTTGAACGGTCTGGCACAGCAGCTGATCATCATAGCAAATGATCACAAATCAGCGGTAAGTCCAGAGCAGGTTTCAATCACAAAAGATGCTACTTTGGAATAAATACATTACAAAGAATTGAATTAAACAAATGTAATTTGTGATTGTCCATAACTAGCCAAATAAAACTGCAATAATATCCTGCACATTTGTGTTTGCCAGTTTGGTTAGTAAATACAGATGGATTGCACAGGCAGAACTGTTCAGGTGGAAAATTCCTAGACTTGCTAAAATAAGTAAAATTTGCATTAAAAGCATCCTGTGGATCTTAATTACACGGTAGCGTAGCGTTTTGCTGTGCTGTTACACATCATCTTCTTTAATGATTTGGTTGGACAAGGAATGTTCCTTTGGTGACTTTTGCCTACAAAGCACAGGCATTAAAATCCACCAGAGTATTTAGCAGCTCCAACGTAACTTTCCACTCTAAGTGTAAAAATAGACTACGGTCTTTACAGAGGAACTGTTCTTTGGGGAGGAAAACTGCTTTATCTGCTAGTTTGGCTTGCTCTCCTGGCATCCATGGAAACCCATCGCTTCCTTCCTGGGCATTGTTTCTACGTCATTTACGCCAATATGGAGGCCAGCAGATCTGCAGCGGCGTAGCCAGCAGATGGCACTCAGAAGCTGCATCTGTTCCAGAAGTTGTTTTGGCCAGTTTTTTTCGTAGCACAGAAAAGCATTGTTCAGGAATTTGGAGTTTACACAGTCTCAAAATGGTGCTTGTGCCCGTAACTGTTTCCAGGTGACTTGCAACCTTGTCACCCACAACTCTCTTGCGGAACTGGCTTTTGTTGGCAACTGCTAAAAATAACCCTCTCCTTGTGCTTCCTCCGATAGCAGCAGGAAGGGAAGGAGCAGGGCTCTGCGTTCTGCCTGGGTTGGGCGGTTGGCCTTGCTGCTGAAAGCCTTCCCTCTCTCTCACCCTGACATGAATTATGGAGCTTCCTCCTGCTGGTGTGGGCACCGAGGGAGACGGATGTTATGTGGCTGCTGGATTTGCACAGCCTCCAGGTTACTGAGTGCTTTCACTCATAAATTGAGGACCTGGTGACCTTGAACAGCAGCAGTTCTCACTGCACAGTCTTTTTTTCCCTTGGATCGAGGGAAACGTATATAACTTACTTTTATTAAACAAGTGAGTTTATTTAGCGCTTGCTAAATAAACACTTGCTAAAGAAGTGATCAATCAGAGAGCTTCAGAAATAATTTAGCTCGGAGTGACCCTCTAGTTAGTTTTTGAGTTAGTTCCACGTCGCTTGCAAGCAGTCTAAATTCAGTTTGCGTGCCAGAGATTGCTTGTTGGGCAGCAAAGCCAAGCAGTCTGAATGCTCTAATATGGTAGGAAATAAGTTCCTTTCGTTTCTAAAGCTGAACACAGTGGGTTTTGCTGGGATGCCCAGACCAGCCCTTCTCCAGCAGCGAGATGGGGAGCCTGTTCAGGGCTGTTACCATCCACGTACGAGGAGTTACTTCTCTAAAACACGCAATATGTGTCTTGGGGCTTTCAGCTCTGTCAGTGTTTTGGTGTGTGCTCAGTGGAATTGCTTGTTCTAGCACACATTTCTAACTGTACAAGCGAGAATCATTACAAGCATGTCAAACAATGAAAACCCCTAGGGTTTAAGATAGGTACAATTCTTTATTTTTCATTTTTAATGAACTTTGCAATTAATATTCCTGGCTCTTTTCTGTCTCACCCACCCCCATTTCTACCAGGGATCTAACCTAGACTGTCTGTGAACCTCCTACGAGTGATTCGTGCTGCGAAAACACTCCCCCGCTCTGTCTGTTCACTTTCATTCTGCTTTGTATTGTACCCACTTGCGCATTTTTAGACTACAAGGTGCAGAAATTCTGTTAATCACTAGGCTTATGCCTGTTTTGAGCAGCACCACCAAGTTCATTTATGCCACAGTGACTGAAATCTATCTCTTTATAGAGGGCTAGTACAAGTCACGTGCCTCTAAAAACAGGTCCAAACAGTATTTAGTACAAATACAGTGGAATATACAAGTTGTGTAGAGTTTGCATCCCTTGGGAAGGGAGAAATTCAGTCTTCTTTAACATTACTTTAATTCACAATCTACCTTCAATGCAATGAAAATACATTTTGCAGGGTTCTCTTATTTTGTTTTGGCTATTTGAGAAAGGATGAGGCAGCTTTACACTTCTTCGTTAACACAGAAGCTTCATTACAGTAGGCAAGAGTTTTGCCTGAGTAATGATTCTTGGTAAAAGCTTTTTGAAAAATCCCTCTCTTCCCTCCCACCAGTACGCTGCTTCGCTGGAGATTTTCTTGTTTCTTTGCTTCTGTTTCCTCTTTTAGGTAGTTCTGACAAACCAAATGACGACAAGAATTGGACAAAGCCAGTCCACATTGGTACCTGCTTTAGGTAGGTGTTTAGCTTGTGAGTCGAAAACTGGGTTAATCTTCAAATCTATGACTTCCTTTCTTTTGGTATTGTGTACAAAGAAAATGGAATTGTTTGCTGAATTTCTGCAATGTAGCAGAATCCATGGTGAAACTTAGACCTAACTGGAACTGCTAGCATTGTGGAACTCTACAGAAGCGCTTACCTCTGTCAGCATTGTAATTATAATTAGCAACTGTCGAATTTTACTGTAAACTCAATCATAGTGTGCAGGTTAGAATCCTGGTTAGATTTTTGAAAAGCGATTACAAATATTTTCAAAAGTCCTGGCCTTTTCAGATTGCAGAAACTCACAGATAGTGTTGCTAGATTTTTTTTTTTTCCTTTTTAAACCAAAATTTTGAATAATAAATTTGATATTAGATCTATCGGTATTCCTTAAGATGACTGAATCACCACTTATGGGGAAGCACAAGGTACTAAGAACTCTGCATAACTAGGCTTTTGGACGTGCAGCTGATGTATTTGCAGCCTTCCCCAGGGGATCTTGGGCCGTGGAGTTCCCTCTGTTCCAGCTGCAGCTGTGTTGGCCAAGGAGGCCACTGCCCTGCTGGAGGTCACTGCCACGTCCTCTGTGCTGGCTGAGCTGTTTGTGGCATTGTCTTCCAATCTTGTTTTTGCCAAAAGTGGGCCAAGTAAGATTGAGCTGTTTAAATAATAAGTAAACCTCTAATGAATCAGGTAATTCAGAGTGAAACTGGCTAATGGATGATCATGTGAAAAACGTAGGGGTGGCCCTGGGAGCAGCAAACCTCTAGCAGGAATGTGGTGATGAACAGGTTAAAGCACAAACAGAAGAATGCAGCTTAATGGTTGCACACCTCAAACTATGCTGCAATTTCCTAAATTCCCTGAGAATCATTCACTGCCTCTCCAAAACAGTTTAAATTGTTTATTTTGCCATTATACTTGAACACGTTCCATTAATTATTTGCAAAGGCGTTTCATATTTGCTGCATTGCTGGAACTCTCTACCCATTGCTCTCTACAGTTATGATGTAGAGGGAAATTTTATGTGGGATCCTCAACTACAGCCTGCCCATAGTGAGTTTAAGTGTTTTTTACAAGCTGTTCCTGCAAGGAGTAGAGTATCTTACGTGGACTCTTCTGCTGTGGTCACAGGGGAAAATAGAACAGTAGAGATTTTGACAAATTAAGAAAAAGCTCCACACGTTCAAATCTTATTTCAGGTTGTAACTTTATATTATTTTATGGTGCACTTAAAGGGCACAAATTCTCAGTCCACAGCTTCAGTTTCTGTGAACTAAGTAATGATTCCCTTGTTCTGGAGGGGAGGGAGAAGCAGGGGACAGTACAAAGGCAAAAATGTTCTCAATGTCTGTAGAGGCATTGAACCGTTTGGCACAGATGTAAGATAAAATGAACAACTACAGACCATCTCCTTCGAGAATGTGAAGAATGTGGAATTTTGAGCTGTGCATGCAGATAAAGACCCAGCTTCTGGTTTCTGACCCTTTCTGTCATCTTTGCCTCTTGCTCTCTGATGCATTACTTTTGGCAGCTTTGCTGGCTACAAACTCAAGTAAAGCAAATGGATGCTGTCTTATTTTAATAGCCAGCGTTGTTTGAGAGCTGTTGTGTTTATTGAGTCAAAGGGGACAGTAAAGAATGTGAAGAGTCAGAGTAGGTTATAATTCAGAGATACCATCTATTGTCTTGTGCATATTTTCTTTTACAAACATTTAATTAGACATAACCTTGCATTGACCCATGATGGCGACTCTCCCCAGACTGTGTGTGTAACCACATACTATTGTTACACTGAGCAGTGTGCGCTTACGCAAAAATGAAAGTTTGTACCAGTTGGTGAAATATTTAAGCTAAGAGATATTCCCCTCATTCTAGACAGCAATATCTTAAGTTGAGCTTTTCAGAGTGGTACAAAGATGTGAATTTATTCCATAGACTCGGTGCAAGTATTGAGCAGATGGATTACAAGGTGGTTTTTACGACCCTCTCTGAAGGGATGTTATTTCAACAGTCTCATCCTATTGGCTAAAGAACCTCCTACTCCTCCACACTTGGTTGTAGCCCAAGGAACTATTGAGGGAGGGTCAGCAGCAAAACACGAAGTAGAATCAATCCTGTTGCCTTCCCTAAATAGCTTTTCCCCCCATTGATTGGCAAGCCTTAGAAACAGCCTTTTCTAAGATTTCACAAGCGCATTAATCTCCAAACTCTTATTCCGCTTCCTAGCAGAAGGGAAGTTCTTAATTATGAAAAAAAAAACCCCACAGATGCTGCAAGGTATTAAGTCAAGAGCTTTTTGAAGGGGACAGCTTTCTTTCCCACTAGTGATGGCTAAGCTGGGTGTTCCTAGACATTTCTACTGGATATATTTAGAAAGGAGGTCAAATATTAATCTGCAGACAGTTTAACTCTGAAATACATCATTTTACAATAGCATTTTTCTCTCATATTCTATACAGTTGGAAACATTCTGGTATGGAATTTGTACCCATTGTAACATGTGTTTTGATCTCTGACTCGTTAACTGTATCTGATAGCCCAAATCTTACACTCAACTTAGATATAGTGGAGCAAGATCTGGCAGGGCACCTGGAAGGTCTGTGTCTTCATTACAGTTGAATCATTCTTTTTCTTCCCCGTGCTATAATGAATAGCAGAGCACATGGGGCACGTGGGGCTGGTGGCACGATGGAGACCAACAAGTGATTCAGAAGTTACAGGTTTGGGTGCAAGTGAACAGGAGGCTTGCAGCACTTAACCAAAATGGCTGATTTAAAATGCAATCCATCTTTAGATTACTGACGGTGTCTGGGGATAAACAGAGGAAAACACCCAATAAAACTGTCTATAAATTGATTGAGCCTGTGGTCACCTGTGAACTGAAACAGTAGGACTGTTTCCCCTGAAACAGGAGAGCAATCCAAACTTCCTTCTCTCTTTCCACCGTGCCCCCCCCTGCCCCTTACTTTTTGGTGTGTTCCTTTGCATTTTGCTGTCAGAAGCAGAAACTGCTTCAGGGGCCCTTAATACTTTAATAATCATTGACTTTCTCCCAAAGCTTGTATCCCAAAGGGAGTGATGTTTGCTCATAATTATGCCTGAGAGACAGAATACCACAATTTTGAAGTAGGATTTAGACATACTCACTAGACTTCTTTGGTAGTAATTAGAAATACCTTTTCTTCGTGCTGCCTCTGTTTTCGAGATTTGTCTGGTACTTGTCATTTATTAGGTGTATATATAAAATCTTTCTACAAATATGGAAGTATTGCATCAAGCTGTCTATAAAACACACTGTGAGTACAGAGGTTATTTATTGTATCTCTATATTTGATAAAGTGGTTGTGAAATCCTTGCACATATGAAAAAGATGTGATTTATTACAGCAAGGAAGGTATATATGTTTTAATCGTGGGGTTTTTTTTGGAAGACTGGTCTAATTTTAGTTCAATTTACTGATGATGCTGCTGTTACAGGAGATAAATAAAATGTCCGGTTTTCTGTGTCACGCAGGAGAAAGCTGGGGCCATGCTGCTACTGTCCGTTTGATCTTTCACTGGGACAACAGTCAGAGGTAAGTGAAAACGTTTGCCAGCACGGTACCAAATAATACTGACAAATGTGACATTTGAGAATCTTTCTCAGACTGGCCTTAGAGGCCTTGAATTTGTCTTCTGGCCTTGGTCCGGCATGTCCCTGTCTACTGAGGCTCAAGAGGAGCTTTCTAGTTCAGCCCAAGATATTTTACTATCTGAATTTTGTAAGTAGGGAGTAGAATTTCTTTGCTTCAGTCTTTTAGGCCCCAGTGAGTACAAAGCCAAAGATGCCAAAGGCGGCTTTCCACCCAGACACTGATTCTCAGGACAGACTGGAGGGCTACTGGCCCCTGAGCCCCAGTGGCAGCCATTGGACCTTTCTGCCTTTGAATACAGCAGGATGGTTCTGCAAAATGGGAGAGCTGCACAGATACCAAGTTACAGTGACCTGCAGAGAGGCAGAAAGAGCTGTGTTTACTCCCGATGCAGGGTTCACCTACGGAAAATGATTTTAGAAGCCCAAAGGACCACTACGGAAAATGATTTTAGAAGCCCAAAGGAATAAGGATGACCCTTCTAAAAACATGATGAAGTTCTGTCTGTTGCAATGAGATCTTTTCTGTTTCCTGGTTCTTTTTTTCCCTCTTCACTATATTGCAAGCTCACTTCTTTTTCCCTGGTCAGTTAGATTTGTCTTGTACATAGTATCACAGTGCAGCAATTTGAGATTGAAGCCTTGCTTCAATTCTGTATCTCCTGCAAACAGCAAACAAAAGTGCTACCGGAATGTTGTTGTGCATAGTTTTGCTTGTTAAACTCAAAAGAGAAATGCAGTGACACTTCCTCATGGAGTTTTGCTTTTTAAATTCTAAGTTTGAAGGCAATGCAGAATGATTACAGCAGGCTGTTTAATTTGGTATTAAATTAACATCACTGATTAGTTAACAGCCTTTATAAGACAGAAGTTGCATCAACATTATGATTGCAGAGTGAACAAAAGTTAATTTTATGTATCAAAATTAAAGAGCTTTTTTCTGCTGTGACAGAGCGAAGAAGGCTGTGGATACAGGTTCCAGAAAGCAAGCCAAAAATAGACAAACATGGTTTATTTACTGTTCTAAATATGCAGCTAATACAGAGCAGGGCCTGCAGAAGCATAGCAATTCCGATTACAGCTGCCTGCCTGTAATGAACTACCTGTACCTGGTGATCCATCGTGGTTTTGTTGTTCTTGGTTTTATATTAGGTTATTGAGGCACAGAGATGACCATTTCAGAATCCATTTGCCTTTTTTTTTTTTTTTTTTTTTTTTTTTGAATTGTGCTTTGGCCAAATATGATACCTGTCCTTTTCTTTCTCCCTACTACTGAAAATGTCAGAGCTTAATTATAAGGGTTCTCATTGCTGTGAGGAAAGCTCCTGTTGAGTCAGAGGCATGCAGCAGAGCCCCAGCTGAGCACTTGTAAAAGCATGGCTGCTGCAGCTTCAGATTTAGGCTATTTTGTAAAGTATAACCCACCACTTAAATGGTCTGAGGAATTCCCCGTGTAGCTAATATGAAGTGGCAGTGTTCCTCAGGCTGTAATTACGTGCTCTCTAATAGAATGGCACCTCAGGGAGGAAAAAAAAAACCCCAAAAATAATTAACAGGATCTTTGGCAGGGTGTCTTGGTACAGAGAGCAGAACACTGTCTATATTGGCTTTACGTAAGTGTAAGTTTTGGGAAGGTGGGCAGGGTGCAGACCAGCAGCCCTGGGACTGCTTGAAAAATCCCTCGCTTTTGAGCTGCTTTGCGATCTTCTACCTATATTATAGATCTTCTATCTATAGTATTACCTATAATATGCAAGCATATTATCGGGCTAGGTGCTGTATAAGCACAAATCAAGATGCATTGCTCAGAGTCTAAATGCACAAAATCAAGGAAGTGTTAGAGGAGAAATACAAACGATTTTCTCAAGGTTATGCTGTACGTCAGTGGCAAGGTCAGGCTTAGAAATAGAACATCTTATTCTCCATCCACTAGGTTATATTGACAGCTTGTGCAATCTCTAGAAAAAAACCTCCCTTAGAAGTATTTGAATTCTTAAGGGTATCCCAACTTGGAGAGGTCAGTGCACAAATGATTGCTTATTGGAGTAGGAAAGAATTGCGCTCAGAACCTTTTTTGTTTGCGTTTTAAGAAAGTGGCATTTGAAATTAATTCATAATTGATATTGTTCCAAAAATGTGATCAAATGCTGTGATGAAACAAGGCTAATTAATCACTCTTTTTAGTAGGTCTACGTTGTACTTGAGCTGACAGGTCGTGTAAGGATGGGAATTTGGCACCCACAGCTTAAATGAGCTATATGAAAATGCATACATAATTATTCCACTGGTCACCTACCCCACGTTTGTGGGAAAACTTGGGTCTGATCATTTGGTTATTGGAATTTGTATTGTTATTACATTCACTAATCATAATTATCTGTTTTTTTGTTTAACCAGGTTGGCAACGTTGTACAAATCACCGAGTCAGAAGGAGTCAACCATACCCTATCACATCACAGTTAGTATTTCGTTGGGGATGGAGATAGAGAGATGGGAGTGAATTGTTACCTGTAAAGGAGTTTTCAGACACATAGACAAATCTGAGAATGCTGATTGCTTTCTTAGTGTTGCCTTTGCCTTTCAGTTGCCTTCTGAAGGTAGCCAGTAACACTGGGATGTCTCCAGGTTTATGAATATTGTGCACCTTTTCGCTTTAGAAAAATGACCCAGGATGTAAGTCCTCTTAGAGTTGAACATTTTGATTTCCAGATCAAATTTACAGACAGCCTGTCCCCGTCTGTTCTTGTACCCATATTGCTTATTTAGTCTGCCCTTGATGTTAACTTTTGGCCTAAGTGCAATTACAGAGAACAGTCATGCACTCTCTGAGCCTTCGTTTTGGGAGGCTTGAACAAGCCAAGCTGTTTTCTCCCTTGTCAGGTTGGTTGTTGTTTCCCGAGTGGTTCTTTTCTGTTCCAGCTGAGTTTATCTTTTTAGGACAAGGGTGACCAGAATTGTACATGGTATTCCAGAGGTCTCACCAGTGCCATACATATTTCCACATCTCTGCTTTAAGTGCATTGCCTGATATAACCTAGGTTGTGTTTATCTCTTTCATAGCTCCATCCTACCGGTCACCCTGCGACCAGCCAATATATACAGATTTTTCTCTGCTGTCATTATCACATGAGGAGCTTCCAGCTTATGGCCTGAGTCCTTATTCATCCCTAGTTAAATCCTGTGATTATTTTCTTTTGTGGAGTGCTTAGATACATATTAATGAGAATACATACTGTCTAAGCTGTATTTAGGTTTAAAAAAGCCCCACCACTCGGCGCTCCTATCTTCAAATGTCAGATACATAGGTACATGCCATAACTATTTGCTACGTGTCCTCATGGAAACACGTTGCCATAGCATTTCCTGCAGATTTTAATGCTGCCATAAGATGAGAACGTCAAACTATTGAACGCAAATCAGATATTTATTTTTTTTAACCCTGAATGTATTCACCTGGACAGAAGAAATACTGCAAATATATATATTTTCTTAGTTCTGTAAAGACTGGAAGGGTAAGTGGGACTGCATCCCAAGGCTGTTTGGATCATGTGATGTAAATGTGCAGCCCTCTCTCTCCAGCTGACAAACAGATGGATTTATCTTAGACAGTTTAATTGCCTTTTCCTTTCAGTTTTATATCCATTATAAAACAGCTATGCGCTCTTCTGTGTGTGCACACAATCTTGAAATACAGTTGAGAGTGTATCCTAATCAAAGATTAGTTAAAACTTAAGATTATCCCTGTGTTTTTTCCCTTAATCCTGTTGAGCTGCTTCAGCAGACGGTTTCTGTAAGTAAAAAATGTATTATCCCTGTTTCTTTCATGAAATTCAGGTCTGATGGCAACAGTCTGCTGTTATCATTTCTCATTCCCATCTCCGTAGTTTAACTGGAAGATGTAAATACGTTTCAGTGTTTCCAAATCTGATCTAGCACATCTATGTATAGCCAGCATACAACAACAACAACAAAAGATAATTAAAAAAAAATAACAAATTCCTCAAGCCTAGATCCTCAAAGATGTTTAGGATTATGCAAATTGGTACCATTGACCAACTGGCTGTTCAGTGCCTGTAAGCTGATGGAGAAGGGTGTAACCCAGCTCCAGTTGGTTTTCAGCTGTGTCCTTTCCTGCACACTGGCAAGTCGGTCACCACTCAGCCAGTGTGGAAGCTGTGGAACACCTCCCAAATGAAACACGGTTTCTTTCACAGGCTGATAAGGATTCATTCTTAAATGCAGAGTATAGAAATGTAAATTGATTTATGCACGAGGGAGTAAGTAGATCATCTGATTCACCTAAATTTCTCAGATAATGCGACCTGATTATTTGATCGTGAAAGAGAGAGACCCAGGACCTATATTCTGCGGAGGAATTGTCAGTATTTCCCTGAACTGTGGAGGGTCTGCCAGACTAGTGATGAGAATACTGCTCAAGTAATAAAGCCATCTGCCTTTGTCAGTCTTGATGCAGTCTGGAGACACCAGAAGATGTTAAAGAACAACTCAAAATACCGTAGACTCAAAGCTTTGAAGGTCCAGTGAGCCTTTTTAAGCCTTAGTTCCGTTAGCTGTGTTCTCTCCATCTAAAAACCACTAACAAGCTTCACAGATATATACAAAATTCTTGTATTTTCCAGGGGCTGTGCCCAGAAGGTACATGCCTTTAACTAAATGCAAAACATCCATACTAAGCAGCCTACTTTATCGTGTTCTGGCCTTTATAACCATTGGAATGCTTTCACTGGGAGTCTAGCATGCTGGATTAAGTGGATTCTTGGCTACAGATCCACCTTTGTGCCTCAGGGAAATGGCAGAGATTAGATGCGAGCAGCAGTGAAACACTAAACTTGAAGATTCCCCATTACGCTATTTAGAATAACACTTGAGTTGCTTATAATAGCAGAGGGACTGCACAAATGCTGCCCTTGTGGCACCTCTTGCTGTTTGTTCCTTTAAAAACACAGCAGGCTGCGCGAGGTGAGGCATTTAGAAATAGAAACAGAGAGATGGGAAACTTAAGCAAAACATTTTGATTGGGTTTTGGTTTGGATTGATCTTGGTGTGGGACACACTGGCATTTTAGAAAAGTCACATGTCTGATAGAAATCCTGCCTGCTTTTTCACACTGCACCACCCTAAAATGTCAGCTTTCCTGAAATGCTCTGCTCCCCACATTGTTTCTACCTGAGTATTTAGGATCCCCAGAGCAATTTCTTTTTCCAATTAACCCCTTTTCCTCTCTAAGTCTGCACTGCAGTGAGAGTCTTCCCTGAGCTGTCAGCAGCGCTCCCTGCACAGCATTTGTCTGGAGATGGGAAGACAGTTGCAGGCTTCACATCTCGGTATCTCCATCTGCATTGATGACATGTTTAACTAACTGATTTTTCCAGATCTTTCCTGTTTTAAAATCTTTGAAAATCATTAAATTGTGAGCTAAGGTAACAGAAAATACAAATGGTACTAAGCCAGATAGGTCACTTTAAGCTCTCTCCTGAGTAGCAGCATCTAGTTTTCACTTCTACATTTAGTTTTTGGCAGTTCTCATCCCGTTGTGGCCCATAAATTACTATGCTGGGACAGTCTTTGCAGTCTAGAGACTGATTCAGAGATGCTGTTCTCTTACAATGTCTCATTGATGTTTTCAGTTCATTAAGTAGATACATGAAACAAAAATATCCTAGGTCTTAGAAATTCACAGTTATGTTTCTGAAAATGACAGAGACAATTAATGCAGTCGTCTCCTTGCTTCTGTGGGGGCTTGAATAACAGCTGAAAGATTTGGCTTTTAATTTCTTTAAATAGGCAACGTAAGTTAATTTACAGAGAAGCGGTGCTTCATAGTCATAGGGGTTATTAGTGGTAAAATGAAAATGATAGCCTGGTTGGTGAAAATACAGTATCTTTAAAAAGTAAACTGAGGAGAGACAGTTATTACTTGTCATGTTTCTTGAAAAGCTTGCAGTTCTGAGCTTAGCCCGGTCTATAAACGTTCTGTGGCCGCTCATCTAAAATAAATGACAGCATCATACCTTATTCTCATCTTCTGGGAACTAGTTACTCATGCTTTATATCCATAGAAGTGTTACCACGTGATTTTGCTTGTATGTTACAGTCTCATGGCTTCCGAGATGTGCAGCCTCCAGCCGTCACTCAAAATGCAGAAGATACTGAAATGAACCCTCGCAAGCGGCCACGAAGAGAAGAGGAAAACTAATAGCGATTCAAAAGTCGAATGTTAAAAAATGTGTGCTCTGTGGGAACAGTTGCATAGTGAACATGCAACCAAAGGCAGCCTGAGAGACTCTAACTTAAATTCCTACTCTGGACATTGTTTTAACATTAAGACTGCAATATGCAAATTTCTGTCGCAGAAAATTCCTTTGTGTATGGCATAATTTTATAATAAAAAATGTTTTCTATAACAAGAGACTTCAGCTTTTTGGGGGGAGATGGAGAATACAACTAATTCTTGCATCCTGAGTAAAAAACAAATGTGAGCATCTAATAGAGTACATTTAATGATGCGGGTCTTACTCATCTGGTTTTCTGTGTATCTGAATTTTAAAGAGGTTTCATGCAGCAATCTGGTCCCATGCCTCAGACCAGGGCAGAAGGCGGTGGAGCTGCTGATGGATGCTCTAAGATAAATACACGCCGAAATGCTGTGCCAGATTGGGGCATTAGCCCTTACCTGCTGCAAAGTCCTTGATCAAGGACAATCAAAGCACTGTTTTGAACTTCTCATTTATCTTGTAGCGGTAACAATAGAGATGAAAGACTAGATCTGAAGGACAAAAGATTTAATCCAGCATGGTAATTCTATGTTCCTATCTTAGTAACTAAGAATATTTCACCATTGCTCAAGCTTGAACCAAACTGCTGCAGAGCCCTTAGCTTCCATGTTCTTTTACCAAAGCATTCAGAATGAACATTCTGTAATAAGAATCTGTTTTGTTTGTGGCTTTAATAAAGAGTAAACCCAGGCTTCTTAGACACCAGCAATATATTAGCAGCTCCAGAATCTAAACCAAATGAAAGAATGAATGTACACTGAAAATACAGCAGGGATTTGTCCTCTTTTTATTAAGAGAAAACAAATCAATATGATTATTAGAGGAGAAGAAAGGTACTGCAGTGCAAATAGTAATTACTTCAATTATGAGAAGTGTTTGTCTGTACACATGCACACGTATGACCCCCTTTCTGGCATAGTGCTCGATAATGTTATAGCTGAGGAAACTCAGCCAGCAGGCTAAATGGAGAATTCAAGTTGAGGGAGTCACTATCTTTAATTTTTAATTTAGTAACACTACACTGACTTTGCCTTGAAATGAAATTCAGTGCTGAATCTGAGTCACAAAACCCCTCTATTCAAGAATCTGCAAAAAAAAGTGGCAGTGATTTTTGGATCATTATGGTGTTTAGGTATAAATTACATAATAAAATATTAGGCAAAGTGTTCAATTGCCATGCAGCAAACTGGGCTGTGTCAAAATTTAAAAACTGTGAGTCAGGGAGAAGCTCTCAAGCAAGCATGACATAGAAGAAGAAAGGCGGGGAGGATTTGTGACTCAGACAAACATTTCAATGCAGGAGACACAGGCAAACAAAAGGATCCTACCGCATGTGATGTCAGCGAGCAAACGCTCCGTTTGGGAATAACAGCTTCCTACGTATTGCAGCGCAAGAGCAGGGGGGAGCTAGCTCAGTGCACATGCCTACGTAGCCACAAGGAAAACCATCCATTAAGAGTGTTGTAGCAATCTTTCAAGCAGCACTGCTGGTTGCTAGTGATAGCTGCTATCTAGTGTGTTTGATATTTATGGGAAAATCCATTTCCTTCAATTTACTGTGTTCTGATTTAATAACCTCAACACGTTCTTCCATGTGCGAGGAGAGTAAGGACATGTCTCCAATATGCTATTAATTTCAGCTGACTGGGTTTTTTTAATTTGTTTGTAGTAGAATAGCACCCAGAAGCCCCAGCTGAGACGCTGAACCTGTTATACCGAGATAAATTGTTTTGTCTGAGTAAACGTTACATCTTTCGGTATTTCAGGCATCATTATCAAAATAAAAAAAAAAAATGCAGTTACTGGTTAACAGTGGGAGTTACAAAACATCCAAAGGAAGCACTGAAAGCTCCCTATGCTGAGATTTTACATTTTTTTTCCCTCATATTGAAGTTATTATAAAAATCAGCTCTGCAGACCAGAACGAGAGAGAAGGATCTGTTGGTGGAGACAAAATTAGATTAAATGAGCCAGATTTCATTCTCATCTGCTGGAGACTAGGAAACTGTTCCAGGTTTAGAATTGCGTATAAAGAATTTGACCATTGCCTCACCAATAAATTTTCCATGGCAAGCTGATATTTTCTTACATGTGCCTGGAATTCTCTTGCATTTCGTAGCATCAGTGCACAACAGTGAATGGCATGAGAGAATTTTATGACTGCACAAAAAGTAAGATTCTAACTAGCCAACGTCATGGCACTGAATCAAAACTGAAATTTGGTTTGATTTGCTGCTTAAGTCCCAGTTTTCTGAAAGCCAAGAGCTTTAACTATCATGCTGAGTTTAGAATTATTCCATTTTGCAGGAATGACATTTACTTGTGGTGTAGGAACCACAAGAAGAATACAGTGTCTACCACAGGGCTTGGCAACAGGAAAACACTGTGGTCACAGTAGACTTCTTCTCAAGCCCAGAATCCTGCTTTGAAACTCTTTAGTTTGGAGGGGGAAAATAACAAATTATTTCTTCCCAATTGTATGTGGTCTGCACCTCTTCTACTATGAAACACCGAGAAACCAACAAGCTTCCAACTCGAATAAATTTAAGGAAACATGGAGAAGAAAGCAATAGGCATGAAGGCACAGCCGAGGTTCAAGTTACACAATCAGTCCCATATTGAAGTCAATCACAAGCTGGTTGACAAATGTGGAAGGAGACTCAGCTGCTAAGCTGAATGTTGAATAGAGCTGAGAAGAGTACATTTAAAACATAACATATTTTTCTGTTGAATTTAAGTTACTGTTCCTTCAGTTATTTTAGGGGGACTAAACTTAGAATCAGATTTATTGTGAGGTATTTCATGGATTAATGACAAAGGTGAAATCCTTACTGCCTGCCTTTTTAACCCCACCCTTTCTCTGAACAAAAGAAGATATCTAAGTTGGAAGGACAAGTCATTGCATTCCAGCTTCTCAGAAGAGATCATAATTATTTAGAACGGCACATTAAGCTGTATTATACTGTTTTAACACATGCTTTTTCTATATTAAATATATTTTATTAAGTTTTGAAGTATGGTTCGATGCTTTCTTGTCCTAAAACAGAGTACCTTGAGGGAAATTGAATAAATAGAGCACTTACATTGATGTAACACAAATATTACAACACAGTACGAGGGAAATAATACTTTTTTTTTTACAGGATGATAACCAGGGAAGTTAACCTGTGGTTGCCAAGCAGTTCAAGCACAAGGGCCTTGCTAAAAGCATGCACACAGGAGCCTGGCTGTAAGGGAATGCGAGCCACCGGCTGGCAGAGCTGGCAGGGTCGTAGGGCCGTGGAGCAGCCGGCTCAGCCCTCCTCCGCACCCGGCTCCCCACCACCGGAGGAACCAGTGCCAGCTGCTACCCGCTCCTGGGCTTCCCCTCTCCCTGGCTCCTCTCATGGCTTCTGGCCATCCAGTCATTTGGGATGATTAGGGTCAGGAGAGCTGCCTTCCCTTGGCTGGTACAAGATTTCTGCAATAATGTTCTATACTGAAGAATGAAATCACTGGGAACTGGCCCCCTTCCCAGTACTGAATTTCACCCACAAATGCACCCACTGTTAAACTGTAAGCTACTGTCTTGCTTCCTACAAGCAAGAAATATTTGTACAATATGCACTGTCTATTTATTAGAGTCTAAGCTCTACATAGTTTTATCTATATCTATAGAAATAATAAATGATATGCAAAGCAACAGTTCAATCACTATACAAGCAGTAAAAATGTTAGCTTAAGTGCTGAAAGGATGCATAGGAAAGAATGTACTTTACTAAGTCATTCTTCAATAATTAGAGCTAGTACTGTTCATTTTATTACAGAAATTAATTGTCATTGATTTATATGGAGCCAGAGAAGCATCAGAATATTAAAAAAAAAACCCCAGAGAAGCATCAGAATATTAAAAAAAAAAAAAAAACCAAACATCACATTTCAGTTTCAAACAATGAGAAGGGCAATGTTTAAAATATAAAATATCTAACAATGTATATGGGAAAGTAAAAAGGAAACTCTACAGACCTCAATAAATGGTTCTAATTGGATCCGGATGCTTTTCTCAAAGCTTCCAAACATGATGTTTGAAAACTTGCTCAGTTTGGTATCTCCCATTACATTATTTTAAAGTTTTAAGTTTATGACATGTAACTTCTAATACTCTTTTATTTACTATGAACCACTGCAATTTTACCAACACAGTTAGCTACATTAGGCATTTAAAGTAAGTCTGTGGAAAAAACAATGTAATTTTTTAAATCCCATTAGGCACCTGCCTTAACAAGCCTGGCTTAAACTTTGCTCTCATTTTAGGATGAACTTCACCCTCCACCCAAGCCCCAAAAGGGCAGAATACGCACACACCATTAAATTCCTGGAACAGAGTATAAATGGAATTTAAGTGGCACACAATCTTGCATTGCCTCCTCTGAGCAAAAGTGAGCTTCAGGCTTAGGAATTCCAGTAGTGCTGTATTCACACGGTGTGATACTGCAGGATTTCAGCCTCAGATTAAATAGTGCTGCAAAAATGGAAAGTACAGAGGAAGGGCCTGGCACGGTAACACTGCCAGCAAGCTCTGGTGTTCACTGCTATCCAGGAGGTCTGCACCCCTCATCTCATCTCCGTTTAGCAATAAAAGGAAATTATGATAATGAAGAGTGACTGATTGCTGAAGTGGATCAGCCTTAACAAGGAGATATTGGACTCTTGGTGTGCTCCTGCCTGCAGGACGGTCTCATGATTTGACAACATCCAGACCACATCCCTAAGTGTTCTGTGGTCAGCTGTGTTTTGCTGAGGCGATCCCAGGGGCACTAATCTACAGGCACACTTCAATCAGGCACTCAAAAGTTTTCTAACGTAACAAACTTTGTCTTTGTTAATGGGAAACAAGGTACATCGTGCTGTATCTGCTTTGACAGTGTTCCAAACCTGTTTAGTCATTTTGAAGGGCTCAGCTTTTCATTAGTTCTTTCTTCCACATGCTTTTCTCCAACAGATTTCCAAATCTAACTAAATAGGCATGGACTAATATCCTGTTTCTCACTATTGCTATTGAAAGAACCCCCTTTCCTAAACAGGGGTTTGAATGGAAGGCTGAAAATGGAATTTTCCTTTGGAATGGGACTGGAAATTTCCATGACAGCTGGAAATGGGATTCAGGCCTGAAACCCTGTGTTTTGCAATGGATGTGGATGTTGCAGAATAATGTTTGGCTACTAAGCTGGAAAGGCTGACTTGACCTCAAAACCCTTTTCTTTGATAGAAAAAAAAAAAAAAAAAGGTGAGAGAAAGAAACAGAGATAAGGACTTTAGTATTTAAGAACATCCTAATACAGTAATTATTATGTTAGAGGAGCCAGTAAAACTGTGGTAATATACATTATTGTGCTTTTTAAAACTGCAGTCGAACAAAGACTGAACCTAAGAAAATTAAATGGAGCTTGTCACAGCTTGTCAACAAGAGCCTTCTCATGGTATTCCTTTCAAATTCCTGCCATTCTTACTCTTAAGCAATTGAAATTATTTTAGTGAACTGAACAATAATTTCAGTGAGTTTGAAGAGGTATAAAAAGAACAGACATACATATATTCACATTCACGAGGTGACATATTGATCATGTGAATGCATATAAAGAATTTTAGTCTCTTCAACAGTATATTGCAAGCATCAATTCATGTTTCATCCCATACACACCACCACATTCAACAGCAGACATGCCTTCAAAATGAGAAGAGCCAAAGGCTATTACTTACTTTACTGGTAGTTTCATCTGCCCAGCAAAACAGAATATAGCTTCTAAAATTACTTCTGGTTTATTGCAAAAACCCTACTTTTTAGAGAGATCACTTTAGAAATGCCATTTATTTACCATTGTGTTTTCCCATTATACTCTTTCGTATGGTATCAGAGCATGTATCATAGGTACATTAAATATTGTCAAATCATTCTTAATGCCCCTACGTGTTTTCTACTTGTCAGTGTACAGGAATAACTTCTAAAGGTTACAAAAAATTAACAAGCACTTCTTTTTGCACTCCATACAATTCAGGTCACCTCCCCAAGGCCTGCTCAAATCCTGCTTATTTCTCACCAGCAAAATGAGAAAGAGAAAGACATCATTTTAAGGCTAAAATAAAATAGATTTATTCAAAAACAACACTATGAACACCTTAAAAAAAAAAGCAACATGATGAAGCTGGAAAGGGTACAAACACCTGTGTTTTCTTCTCAAGTCAGGTGCAAGTCTTACCCTCTCTTTGACAGTATGTTGCAAACCAAGGTTTTCAGACTCAAAATTTTATGAATTGTGAATTGATTCCATCCACCTAACCTCATCACCTAGGAACCATTCATACTGCTGCTACCCAGCAGGCCAGAGCGCACCGAGGCATTCTCAATTTAGCTTCCAGAGCTCCTGAACAATAAAAACATTTCATAATAGTACCAAACAGGCCCCCGCTAGATTAGCACTTTATGATAATACATTTTATCTAGAGCTTCCTTTTCTGGACAGCAGTAACAGTGTGGCTACCTTCTGTGGTAATTGCCCACCCCACTGTCTGCAGATAGCGAAGTGATAGCAGGTTCCTGGCTGCCTAACTTAGCCATACCGCCCACAGCTACCATATGTTCCACATTGCAGGTTAATAAGAATGGTTTTTCACCTTCCCTCCCAGAAACAAATGTCAGCATGGCTTAGAGCCATAGGCTCTTTATTTAATAATGAAGCAAAACAATACTAACTTGACCGTAGTGCCAAAACTTGACAAAGTATCCCAAGCACAGAGTTCTACTCTATTTCATTTTAATTAGTGTCCTTTGCAATTAGACAAATGAAGAAAAGCACATGGGGACTGCCAAGATGAATCAAGGACATCTGGTAACTTTAACATTTCAACATGAAACAGGGTAGGTATTATGCTCAGGCGCTCTCATGTGCTGTTTGAAACAACTAAAAAAATATACAATTAATCAAATTTTAAAAAGATATCCAAATGCTTTTGAATCTTTTCTTGGATACCCTGAATTGCCCTTCGTTATACAATGTGAACCTGGTCATACATCTTGTTGAATTAGCTGTTACTTCCCTAAGACATTGTTATAATAGGAACTTTTAGAATTGAGACCATATTACACTATCTGGATTATAGTTTCTTAAAAACTACAACTGCTTCTGAACTACTAGTGAAAAACAACTAATCAGGAACTTAAAACTACCTTTCTGCTTCTTGCATTGCTCTGCATTCTCCTGAGGCTTGTGACTCACTGATGATGCAGTACACACAAACCTGAAAAGAAACACCAAACAAAATCCAGCAATAACATCATCAACTGCAACTGTGGGCTATCTCTTCAAAAAGGGCTGCAATAGTTTTTTACCCCTCAAACCCACCTGGAATTCCTAAAAATAAATGAATGTTAAACTTTAAAAAAAAAACAACAAACAAACAAAAAACTTGAGATATCCTTTCAGGAGAACCTATGCAATTTTCTGTCGCTTTTATAGCTTTTGGCTGTGAAAGACTAAGGCTGTGACAATCACATTTTTAACTCTCGTGGCTTTTACATATTCTCAAGATTGCAATATGATCAGTCAATGCAATTGCCGGAAATATTCTAAAATTAGTTTGGCTCTGAAATAACAATTCACCAAACAGAAGACAAATTTACTGCAGCACCTGACAGGCAGAGGTAATTACTACAACGCAGAGAACAAGTTTCAGCAAGCTACTGTCCTTGTTATAATCCGTTAAAATTTGAGAATGTTTTTGCATATGAGGCTTGTGATTTGGCCATTTTTTAAGGTATAGCTGACATGAAGGATATCTTCCTCTCCTGTGTGTACAAGCTATTTTAAACATGTGACAATTATACCTGTTTGTTGTTGGTATTTATGGACCCAAGAGCTCTGAAAATAGCTTTTCAGCAGCAACGAATAAAACAAGCCAAAATGCCTTTCACAAATGACAGGTGTTTATTAGACAGCAGTAGAATATCAACTACAGTTTGTCTCCCGCTGACTGGCTATAACTTTTAAGTTTCATTCGGTGTAACATCTTCAGCTACTTATGAACTCCCCTCTGCTATTGAATGTGTAGATACTGTGTAACATATCATTTACCACACGGGTATTCATATACCTATCTTGAGCGTAAACTGGTGGCAGAAGTTTTGTTACTAGGTGATGGAAAAGGTTAAATATGACCCCAAACCTGCCCTTCTCTGGAACAGGGCGGATATTTGGGGAGGCACCGGTGAGGAGCCGGGGGGCTCGGCCTGGGCCCCGCCACACCACAGGGTGTCCGGAGAGGACATTTTTTCCAACATACCGTGTGTTTTAAAGGCCGGTTTACCACATTTAAATACCGGTTTACCTCACGCAAACCCGCTCCGATTGCAAAACCGCTCCTCGGAGCCTCCACCAGCCCTCGGCTGCCCCCGCACCGCCAGGTGAGGCCGGGCCGGCCCCGGCCCCTCTTACCCTCCGGCTCCGTCCCGGCAGCGAGCGGGAACCCGCCGAAGCGACACCGGCGCCGGAAACGATGAGAGCAGGGAAATCCTGAGGCAAAGATTAGGTAATAGGGAACGTGCGCTCAGGTTTCCTCCGGGTTCCTGTCAGGAACCTACGCGTCTGGCTGCCTTCGCATGACTCATCACATCGGCGCGGCTGTCAGCGCGCCCGCCCTCCACCTGCTTCCCCCCCCTCGGGGCCCCTCGCCGCTCGCCTTTCCCTTCCTTTCTTCCCCGCCGCCGGTCCTGCCGCCCCCTCAGGCCGCGGCCCGGACCCCTCTCGCCCCCCTCAGGGTTCGCCCGCGCTCCCGCCCCTCAGCCGCGCGCCCCCGCCCCTCCGTCCCG
>NW_015090977.1:502827-556385 GCF_001431845.1 Calidris pugnax | reverse complement strand
CCGCTGCCCCGGCCGCTCTCGGAGTACATCACGGAGGAGGAGGTGGAGGGCGAGTGCCTGGACCTCTGCCTGCAGCAGCTCTACAAGTAGTGAGTGCCGGGCTGGGGGGAGCCTCCCGCCGCGCTGAGGGGAGGGCGGGGGGGGGAAGGAGGCCATGGGGCTGAGGGGAGCCCCCTTCCTGCGTGGGGCTGAGGGGACACTCACCCCACACCCCGCCGTGAGGGGCTGAGGGGACACTACCCTCCCCCTCGTGAGGGGCTGAGGGGAGCCCCCTTCCTGCGTGGGGCTGAGGGGAGCCGCCTGTGTAGGGCTGAGGGACACCCTCCCCCGTGAGGTGGGAGGCAGGGGTCAGGATGTGGGGCTGAGGGGATCCCTCCTGTGTGTGCGGAGTCTCCGGTGTGGGTCTGAGGGGACCCCTCACTCTACATGAGGGCAGGACGACGGGTGGTGGAGGAGCCCCCCCATCCTGGGGGGTGAGGGCAGGGTGTGGGGCTGAGGGAGGCCGGGGCAGGGTCCTTAGGGAGGGGAATGTCCCCCAGGCAAGGAGTTAAGGACTTGGGTGGTGCTGAGCGACTCGGGATCAGTGTCCTGCTCCCAAAAGACGCCTCTGCTCCCTGCCCTCCTCCTTCCCTCTTGCCTCGGGACAGGGAGTGAAGAGGCGAAGGGAAGAGACAAGGGAGAGCCATCCATCTGGAGAGCAGCTTGCTTGGGGAGGGAGAGCGGTGGGGGAAACATCTCACGCTCCGGTGCCAAAGCAAGAGGGGGGGGGGTTTGCCTGTGGTTGATTGTACTGGGGCTTGAAATTGAAATGTTCCCTGCGTGAGGGTTTGTAAATGGGGAAACCACTGCCAAGAAAGAAGGAAGCGGGGAGAACAAGGGGCAAGGCAAGAGAGGCAGTCCGCCCCTTTCCCCGCTCCAAAAAAACCCCCCACATCGAGAAAACCACACCATGCATTTACAGACCAGGGAGAAAAGCAGAGTAGGAAGCCTTAGGAGAAAGCTATCCATAATCATGGGGCTCTTTCTGTCGTCAGCTGGGGAAAGCCGGCTGTACTCTGCTCTGTGCAGAGGCAGTTTCCAGATCTGTGCTTTCTAAAGGCTGGTGCATAAAGAGGAAACAGATGGGATCTATTCCCAGTGTGAAAAGTCTGTGGACTGAAACCTAAAGATCAGTTACCGGTGCCTTGTATTGTGCTCAGCTTTGGCTTTGAAAGCTTGAAATAGAAATGGTTGTTAGTGGCATTTCTTTAGGAACCTTTTTAAACTGATGCCACAGGAGGAGACAAATGAACCTGTGAAAATATGCACAGCACACCGGGGAGCTTTCTGCCACTGAGCTGATAATTGTAATGAGAGGTGTTACTCAGTCACAAATATAAATAAATAAAGAACGGGGTTTTACAACTGCATGGTCTGTTTCTGTTCAATTCTCATCTGCCCTCCGCGTTTGTGGACGATAGGGACAACATAATGATAGCTGCGGAGGACAAAGCTCTCCTGTTCACACATGCTCACCCTGCCACCTTTGGAAAGTCTTTCTCTGGAACACAGCAGCACATTCCTAGGATGTGGCAGGGAGGAGAGAGGCAAGTCCCTTCTACGTATTGAGAATATATTTCGTTTCTTTAAAGCAGACTCGCAGAATCCAAAGTCAGATTACTGTAAGCAAAGTTTTAGACATGGAGTGGATTATTTTAAAGTATTATTTGGAGGACATCTATGAAATTATTTTGAACTTGAATTCCTCCCTTACCCCCTTCTCTCTCTTCATGTCCCCATACCCCAGGAAAGACTGAGGCCCATGTTCATGGATGAAATTATTAAGAAAAAAAAAGAAAAGGTATTTTGAGAGGATTCTTTATAGAGGAATAGCTCTTGCCAGGTTGTGGGGTTTTTCTGGTGTGTTGTTTTTTTTTTTTTCCCCAGCCTTTGTATAAATCTTTTGATGGCTACTGAATGAAGCATCTCTTTGGCTTTGTTTATGGTGAAATGAACGCAGACTTCCTTCTATAGGTACCTACAAGCAAAAAAGCAGTATCTAGCTCAAAATTAGGGGAGCAGAGGATCAAGTTGTAAGAAAATTTTTTCCAAAGCCTTACATATTTTGTCAATGTATAGAAAATGCATTTTCAAATAGTAAATTAATATATTTTAACTGAAGCTGATGGACATTGATTTATATCTGTTTAACTAAGATAGCTGCAAAACGTTCTTTAAAACATTTTAAAATGCTCTAAGCCAAATCTAACAACTTTTAATATGGAGAACTAAACTCAAATAGCTTTTTCTTGACTGATGGTGGAATCTGAGGTAAGTGCAAGTGTGCAAAACCGTTCTCCAGGTAAAGGATTATCTTTTTAGTACACGCTCCAGTCACCAGAGAAACTTAAAACTGTCACAAAATTATAAACCAGGCAAAAGTAGAATGTCTTCCCTCATTGCAGCTAAGGGTTCGACTGGTCAGGTGATTCCAGAAATGGGAAACTTCATGCATACAAGTAAAGATACTCTCATGCCAAATGGTTGTGATGGTGTTTAAAAAAAAAAAAAGAGATGAACACTCATGTGAAGGGGAATATTTTATTGGTATGTCGTTAGCAAGGAAGTTTTCTGTAACTGTAACTATATATTAGTCAAATGACTGGTTTGTATTATATGTAGCATGAGGATAAAACCCATGACTGTGAAAGATCCAACAGCTGTTTTTCAGCTATTTTAAGCATCCAGCTTTAGTTCTTTTTGAGGGAAGTAAGACCATCTCAGAAATGAAAACATATTGCTACTGTTGAAAAAATATAACAGTTTTCTGCCACTGTGTAAATCAGTATCAAAGAGTTCCTATTTATGAGATTTTCCTGCTATTTTCCAAAAGACTCATATTCCCCTTTAAGATTTCCAGTTCCTGGTTTCCTTTTATATACAGCATATGCTTGGAAAATTAGATTAATGTAATCTTTAGATCTGTCTAAATGCCACAAAATGTGTACTGTGTGCTTTCTTAGTGACCCTCAACAAAATGAAAGAGATCAATAGGAGGTACGTTAGATGAAGAAAATAATCAAAAAAAGAATAATGTTTGAAGAATTGCATTGAAACATTGGCTGATAGCTGGAAAGTTCATTTTGTGATTATCTTCCATAACATTTTATTCAAGAGAAAGCTCTGTAATTTAAATAGTTTCTATGTAGAAACAATATACTAAGGACTTAAACTGTTAAATATGAGACTCCATTGCTTGCTTCCACTGGTCCAGGAATAGGCCATATTTCTGACTGACTTTAAAGGCAGAAGTTACTAGCTTGGTGTAACAAAGTTACATATCATGCTCTGTTCTTTTCCTCTTCTGACTGATACTTTTATTAAATCTAATGTATTTTAAAAGCTGGTTCTTGACAAGACATCTGAAAAACTAATTAACAAAGATGTGGTTGCTAAGAGAGGAGAGGGCCAGGCTGAGTTAAGTAGTGCACCCTTAAAAGTTGTGCCATGAGGAAGAACAAATTTATTTTGCTGTTACATTTTTGGCTTGGGGTTTGTTTGTTTTTTTTTTCCCCTGTACTAATGAAATAATTTGAAAAGTTCACTTGTGTATTATTCTTGCTTTTCCTTTTCTCTCTTTTTTTCTTCCCCCAAGCTTTGATGGGAATAGATACAGCTGGTGTCATCTGTTGGTTCAGGTTTACTTTCAGTGATTTTGGTAGTACAATATTTTGCTTTCAAGTATTCATTTAGAAGCAGCTTAGAAAGTAGACCTGTTCCTCCAGTGTTGAGATTTGCAAAAGATGGTAAGTAAAATAAAAATAAAAATTAATGTTATGTCATCTTAAGTACTTAACTAAGGTGCTGGTGACAAAATGATTATTTTGAGGACTACAAAGATCTTGCTCTAACTTGGAACATGAAAAGGAAAACTTTAAAGCACTGCCCTTTGCAATTTCTTCACAGAATACTTTGCAACACATACAGAATATCATAGATCTTGAGTTTAGGATTAAAAAATGCAGTATTGGAAGTGAGATTTTTTTAATTAACCCTTTCTTTGTTTTAAAGAGAGAAAATATTTTTCTTTAGGTTTATGTATTAACCACAGTCTTGCTATGAAAAAATTAAGAAAGGCAATGTAGGCTCAATCTTTTAACAATGGAATTACGTAAAATGTGGACAGTAAATAAAAATAGAGCTTTTGTCCCTCAACTTGCATTTTTAAGCTAGAGGAAGAACTTTTCATGGTAATTTTGCATGAGCAGAAATCTTTTTGTGTAAAGTAAGCTCTTAGCTTGAAAACAATGTTCTGCCTGCTGTCTCCATCACAGAGGAGTGAAGAGACTTTAAAAAGCAAATGTACATGTTTTTAACTTGCTTTCTTAACCCCTGTCATGTGAAAGCTGGCATTGTTGTCACTTGAAATTCATATATTACGCTAGACTGGCTTTCTTAACATCATATTAAATGATGTGATATTTTACTCGTTTATAATTTCTCTTTTATCACCTGTTCTGTTGATTGCAATCTCAAAGCCCTTTTAGGAAATATGATTAACTACTTAATCACAAGGACCAACCAAAAAATAAATACCATTCCTTTTTAAGATGGTTCTTGTTTAATCTTCTTTTGTGAGGTTTTACAATGGAAATGATGATAACATTGGCCTGTGCTCACAATAAATGACTGGAGCAGATATTGGTTGCACCTGTTTTGGGAATTTTCTAATGGTTAATGAGGAGGTTTGACAAAGACCATTAAATTTCCCTCCCCAGCTGTGTTGATGATTTGGTTCTGCACCTTGGCTGGCTCCTGGGTCACAGCTTGAAAGTGTTATGGCTGAGGGAGGGGAAGGGAGGTGGGGTGGGTTGTAGCTGCGTGAACATCTCACTGGAGGTTCCTTCAAGAATAAGGAATCTCTTCCTGAGGGTAGTTGTTGAGCTGGCTACTGCCAGCCATCACTATCGAGTGAGCGGCAGTGGCCAGGAGATACAGGGACTCAGCAGTGAGCACCAAGCTCAGCTGCTTAGGGGTAGAGCCTGTGGATATGGCTACTGATGCCAAGGTCCTCAGACCCAATGGATTTTGGCCCTAGAAATCCCAGTTCTTCTCTGTAGAGAAATTCTAAATCATCTGATAGAAGCATATGCAGAAAGGTGAGAGAACTTCAGTATTGTTATCTATGCCTTATTACTCTTTAAAAGAAGCTACTATGAAATTCAACCCATATATTGGATGATGGTAATGTTGTAGTGTACAGAGAAGGGCACATTTCATACACTTTAGACTGGAAACCGTTATAATCTACAAATAGGTGGCATTTAATGATAATCTCTTTCAAAACACAACTGGTGGTTTACATAGTGAAAGATGTCTTTATGTTGCTTTTAAGGCAACCCACACTTTTAAAAACACTGAATCAAATCAGCCATTTTTATGTTCTTTTTTTTTTTAAAAAAAGGAATATTGGCTAAAATAAGCTACTTAGTTTGCAGATTTAGATTTTGTAGTAGTTAACATATACGGTGATATTTCAAAACGTACTAATTTATGATTAAAAGGAGGCTGAGTTTTTCAAGTGCAATGATGACTAGCTTGAAAGTTACTTATGTAGTATTAAAACAAAAAATCATTCCTGTGAACAGATTATGTGAACATATTCATTCCAGTGCTTTTATTTCAATGAATGTTGCTAGTAGTACAACAAATTAAAGGGAATTAATTTTATTAGGAAATTTTGACCCAAGAGCAATTTGTATAGATTCTGCTACTCTTAGTGAAGCTTTTTGCTACTTAGCTGTGTTTCTTTCCACAGAAGATTTTTTAAAAAAATTTTTTCCTGATGTTAAGGTTAAACTTCTGGTTTGCTTTACAGTATCTTAGTAGAAGTTTCAATACCTTGGCTGCCTGTCAGCGGTGTTTGTTCTCATTCATTTTCTGTTGTCTTGCTCAATTGCTTACATGATCACATTAAAAGCAAAAGCAACAGGGCATGTAGTACACACATAATAAGAGTACTATTTATTCCTATATTTGATGTCACTCTGAAATAATCTCTGGCTGTTCTGCAGCATTTTCTTGCTTCATGTTGTTTTGTGCATTCTGGTTTTTGGTCTGTTTTCTCCTAGGAAGCATTCTCACTGACTAGGAAAGATAAGTGAAAAATGAGATGAAATATAGTTCATGCTTTAAAACATTAGATGTTCTTTGAACCATGCTGCAAGACTGCCTTATGCAATGCCATCCTCATTACGTAATGCAAATGCTTATAAAAATAAATGTGTCCTGGACAATATGTGTCCATGACGTGTTGGTAACCTGTGACATGCTGCTAAACTGCAAATGGCCATTGCTACATGCTATAGTGTGGGTGTTCATCTTTGGTTTAGCAAAAATCAACCACTAAAGAAATATTCTAGATTTTTGTTGTAACATCTTAGTGATTAAATAAAAGGAATGCAGACTGTGGACTTGTTTCACAGAAACATTTCCTTTGTGCCTTTGTACTTCATTAGGAAGAAAAAACATTACCCACCTTTAATAAGACATTCAATAAGAAGTAATCATCAGAGTCATAAATTAGAACTGCAAGGGAAACAGCTGCCCTTGGGTGCTTCAATAATTAATACAGAAGTTAAATGAATTAACTAGATTGCAGGATTACCTCAGTTTATGTTTATATTGAATGGAAAACAGCTAAGGGCAACTAGTGATTGAATAGCTGAACCAACATTTTAAGCAGTAGTACCACTCACCAGTTCTGAAGTCCGCATGCAATCAGTTGAAAAGTTTGATATTTTTTATTGGTAGAGCAGGATTAAAAAGTTGACTGCTAAACTTTGATCATCGGAAAATGTGCTTAGATACAGACAAGTCTGAATTGGGAAACATTTGCACTTTCTTGTAGCAGTAATTACAATAAATGGAATATTTGATTAATTGGGTAAAATTGTGGGCAGCTCCTCAAAATTCATTTTCTCAGAGGATATGATTTTGAAGCTATTTTTGCCAGACTTTTATGATCCAGTAAAGTCTCTTAAATGATACCTAACGTTTTTTTCAAGTTTAGTTTCTTCTGCTCTTCGTCTACAATAAGGAATTTGAGTACTTTCTCTCATTTGAGAATATGATTTCTTTTTTATAGTTTCTGTAACTCCATCATGATGTAACTAAAAATAGAAGCAGAGTATAAAAATAGGGCTTGGCATTTTAACTTCTTGGCGCTGTCTCTAGGGCTGTTCCTTTCACCTCAGGCTATGACCTTACTGAGGTTCAAAAATCTGAAATGAATGTGGGAAGTTATTCCCCATAAGTGTTACGAACACTGTACTCTACACATTATATTCATTAGCTTCTAGAATGATTCTTTTACTTTCAGTTCTAATTTGAAGTTATTGAAGGGTGAAGCCTCCACACTCTAGTTGAGAATTCAACAAGTAGTTACGTGTTTCCTTTTTCTGTTTCTCAACAGAGAAAATACAATGTAAATAAAATGTGGGGGTTTGTGTATACTAGTTTTACATGCAATGAGCTTTTACTCAATTAGATGTTGGATTATTTTTCAAATTATGTGATAGTGCTGATAAAGCTCATAATAATTTATTTTTAATAAGGTATTTGGTTTATTATTTTATAATAGATCACCTGAAAATCAGAGGAAACATTTGGTTTCTATTGAAACGTGCGCCCAGTTGAGGACACAATAGTAAACTATCTCAAACTCCTACTCACATAAAAAGTAGATTTAAACTAACAAACTAATCGTAGGCACTTACATATACAGCATGATAGATATTTTAAACTAAAGCTTTACCCGGTTTTCTTATAAGCAGTGTCATTCTGTTCAATTCATCTAATCATTGAGGCAAATGCGATTGAATGCATGTATTTATATATCAAGGTCCCTATCTTAAACAAGTCTATGCTTTCAGCTGTCTTATTACTACTTTCTTCTGAAAAGCTGTGTAAAAACCTGCATGTTAGGTAATGAGAAGTCAGAAGCTCAATATATCCAGAGATCAGGAGGAACACTATTGTTGGAGGAACAAGATATGCTTTCTGCTTGCAGAACATGGGTGTGCTGGGTTGTTCTTAGTTCTGCTTTCTCTCTGGAGTGTATTCCACAGAGAATAATGGATGTATCTGTTAGAAAATGAATTTAATCTCCGCTCTTGTTGGCACTCCAAAAGTGTTAGGTCAGATTTTAGAAGGAAATGAATTGGGCCTAACCTTAACATTCAAATGTGGATTGTTGGTGAAAGTGTCCCCAGTTGAAATGAGCATTATTATAAATACTGGGCTAAACTACTAAGGTTAGTCTATGTTAAGTTCAAATAAACATCTGTTATTATAGTTAACATTAATTATCTTGGACTTTTACTGAATATTTTAAAATTTTGACATGTGAAAGTGATTTCAAAGTGGTGCTTATATGATTCCTCTGTGACAGCAAATAGTAGTAACTAAGAGTAGCTTTGATGTGCCCAAAAAGGATGAAATTTGAGCTATATTGATATCTTAGAAATCTAAAGAGAAAGTGAGATATATTACTCATTTATGATACCTGATACATCAGAAGAAACATCTCTCCCCTGGCCAAACACAGCACATCCTTTAAAATTTAAAAAAAAAAGAAAAGTGCGAGCTCTTCTCTCTGGCCTTTAGCCTTTTACCTCAATGGTTGGAACCATGTAAAATACATGAAAAGAATTGTCTTCCATATAAACAGAGGGTTGGAGTTATTGCTATGTAACACTTGTGCAATTCCCATTGAAAAAAAGTGGAGAAAAGAAGATGTGATTTCCAAGAGAGCCTGGCTGGGGCTGTAAACCCAGGCTGCTGGGTTGGAGAGGAGAGCGGAGCCTGTATTCAGTGATCCTATCATCTTCCCCAGTCCATTGTTCGTTTGAGAATGAATTCAAAGTGGTTTAGACTTTCCTTGTTGGTGTTAACTTTTTTCAGTTTGACCAATTATGAGTGGTGCAAATGATCATATAGAATACTTAATATCTTGCTAATTACACTGTATACTAATTTTAGAAAAACATTTTTGGATATTAGGTACTTCTGGCTTAAGCACCGCACAAAACTGTGTTGGTCCAATTCACATTCACTTTGTTTTTATAAGTGCTGATGCTGTTTAGGACATATAATACAGTATTTTTGTTATTCAGTTTAATTTATAGTCCTCTGAAAACTGATGAAATAATGCAATTTTGGTTTCCATGTCTGTGCACCTTAAACAGGAACACAGACAAAGGTCGTAACAGCCCAGGAAATACTATTATAAGACCCATATGTTTGTGTGTATATACATTTACTTGTCTGTCTGTCTAAGTTCTTTTAAACAACAAATTTTGATCAGTTCCATTATGAACAGAAATTATCTGGCTGGGCAAAAATTAAGAGTAAGAAGGGAGTTACAAGCTGTCTTGAAGTCTCATCCTCTTTATTATGGAGTGTAGTAAAATATTAAATTTGGAAGAAACACCTTGTGTGTGGGATTATTTTTTTATTTTAATTCTGAGAAAATTGCCATCTGAAATAGAGATAACAAAAACATCTGTTGAGGAAGTACAGAAAGAAAAAGGAAAGCATTTTGAGGAAGTCTGTAAAGATATGAAAAACAGCTAGTCAGGTAGCGTGAAATAATAAAACAGAAAGAGGAAGAAAGAATTAAATAGTATCACAACCTGAGTGACCCACCCATGTTCCTTCCATTCATTTCTTAGAGAATCATTGTCAATCTGTGAAATGGGTCCGCAAAAGAGAGAAACTCATCCAAGTTTTTTATAACCCCTGTTTTATTGTGGCAGACTTCCTAAGCTGGAAGTTGGTTGTGCACTACTGTATTTATACTGGCTTTGACATTGCAAGATATTAGGAGCCACAGTGTTACTTCAACTTTTAAGTAAGAGATCTGGTACTTTCTTATTCTCTTGCTTTCACGTGGGTTTGCTATTAATATCTTGTTACCAATTACAGATGCCTTTCAGGGAGCTGTATTAGGCTTCACTGAAAGTTTTTTTCGGTTTTTTTGGAAAGACTGATAAAATAATTCAACTATCTCTGTTTAGCGGTGAAAAAGGGACACCACCATTCTATTTTGCCTGTGGCCATCTAGCAGATAAAAAAGAAAACATTCAGAGGTTTTGAGCAGGAAAAACATTTTTCTTAAAGGGCTGCTTCTATATGGGAGTAAAACCTCAAATTTCTATGGACTAGGGGAAAAAAATAGAAATCAGGTTTGTTAAAATTAACAAACAAATAATAGCGTAAGATCATGTGGTGTTTTAAATACTGTGTGCTGCCAGCAGAATGTTTTCCTCATTTTCCAATATGCTCACTACGGCAAAAAATTAAAAATGCCATATCTTCGTGTTATTCTGGTAGCCTTATGGTGTATTCTATAATGGGATCTTGTGGGATTTTGCATTGATGGGTATCTGAAAGTTGTGCTAGTACTTCTAGCAGAACAAGGATTCAGAGAGTTTGCTAGAAAAAAAGATTGCTGCAAAATTGATCTTGTGAAAGTTATCAAGGAAAGTGAACAGAGTAAGTTGGTGAGAGATTTGACTACGAGCGGTACCATGGAATTGTATCTAGCAAAAGTGTCTGCCTAGACTCTTGAAACCCAGTCTACTTACTTTTCTTAGTTGTCCATTTTTGGTGACAAAACAATGTTATCCACTGGAGCAGTAGGGAATGCAAGTTGCTAGTCTCACTTAGAGCAAGGTTAAGGGACATAATAAAAATTATTTCAGTAAGAAGTCTAAAATAGCTACCCTTGTAGTAATACTGGTAGCAGCAATAAACATGGAAAGTTTCAGGAAAATGCCAAGCTACACAATGGGTATGAGGTTAGTATGCATTTTCTGCATGTGAAGAACTTCTAATTTATGTCAAAGGAAGTTTGGGCTAAATAAAAAGGTACAGGATATGACCCTCAAAAAATTGCTAGTTCTATATCCAAGAATAAACTAACACATCCTGTAGTTTCATAAACCTTCATGTTTCAGAACTGTGTTAATTAATTTACCGCATAGTCTTCTTTTTGAGCAACACGATTTGTTTTACTTTTCTGTTCTATGAATAAAGAAGGATAAATACATAAAACAGGGCAAGAGGTTGGAAGAAATTTATAGTAACAACAACAAAAAAAGCACATCAGTCTTGATTTAAAAGTAAACGTAAAAAAAATCCTCTCCACTTAAGAAAATCCTTTTCTATCTTAATCTTTTCTCCTCACCCTCTGCCTTCTCCATCAAAAAAATTTCATGTCTTGCTGTAGTTATAAAAGAAAAGACAATTATGTTGTCCTGCTGCTACAAGTAAAAATCCAGAGTTGATAGTCTTGTTTGACATGTAATTTTCTTGTGACACTGTAATAATGAGGGGAAAATATGCAAAAGAAAAGGTAGATAATGCTGCCAGACCAAGTAATCATCCTATCACAATTATCTCAAAATAATGAAACTGACCTACATTTGAAATAATTGAGGAAAACCCCTGGTGTTGGCTTTGCTTCTGAAAAATGTACTTAGAAACATTTTAAACTTTCACTTTCTAATCAGGAAGCTTGGAAGCTTTCCTTAAAAAGAATAATCTGAAATTTGAAAGTACTTGCTTGTTTCAAATCGTTGTGGCTTGAAGTAAACACAAAATACTATGAACTTGCCATGAAATTGCAAAAGTTGGCATCAAGGGATGAACCTGTGCCATTCAAAACCATGATTCTCCTGTGTTTCAATTGGGCCACAATTTCATCCATTGTACAAATTGTTTGTTTGTTTGTTCATTTATTTATCTATTAACCTGTAAGAAAAGGTTCGGTGTGATACCCTCTGGTCAGTCATGGAGCCTGTGCTGTTACACCTTCTGGGATGTTGCTGGGCTATTATCTTGTCGGGTGACACCTGGACCTTTTTCACATAAATAGAATGTAATGAAAACTTGTGATGTCTTTCAAAAGATTAAATGTCTAGCGGTAAAAAAAGGCTGTTGAAATTTCACCACTGGTAGTTACACTATAAATACTTAATCATTTGCCTTTCAGGTTTTTTTGTGAGTAAACATATGGACTACTCTTGAGATCATATATCTTTTTTTCATCTGTGATATCCAGATAGTTTCCTTTAAACAATTGCAGTGACATTGATGGATATTTTGAAGCTTGAAGAATTCTTCCAAGTCAAAGTGAACTATTTCTCATCACTCACACCCTGAAAAATAGTTCTTCAAGGAGATAAGGGATAGAATCTGTAACAGAGGAATTCTAAGTGGGATTGTTTTCCAACATACTTAGAAGTCATTGATTGACACTTTAAGAACAGAGGGACGGAATGAGAAAAACCAATAGACACAGTGTCAAATGAAAATAATTTAAAAAAACCCCACAACTTGTAAAAGTGATTATATAATCTGAAACTTCAGATCAGCTAAAACACTATTAAAAGGAATTGCTAACATGCTCAGTTCTTTAGCCAGTTACCTGCTAACTTCAGACCTAATGGGCTGTGTTTAAACAACCGAGCAAGATGTTGATTGAACCTAATAGCCTAATCAGTTCTGTTTAAAGTCTGAACAGTTGAAATTGATGGAAACTAAAGGACTGGTGCCCCTTCTCCCTCTCCAAGGTGAAAAACTGTATATTCTATTTGATCCCTTGGTGAAAACTGCACATTTCTTCTGAACTATATTCCCTTATTTATTCAATAATCTAATTGTCAAAAGTAGTTATAGTGCAACAGCTTTAATGTTATTGCTACAGATTTATAGAATTGCAATCTTTCTCAGGTTTCACCATCCTCTTTTATCCGTGTTGAATGTTTCTTCCATGACAAAGTCTGGCAAGGTAAACAGATGGTCCAAATTGTTTTGTTCAACCGAAATTTCTTTGTTCAAACCATCTATAGGTGCTTTTATACTTCCAGGAGCAGTCTGAAAAGATAAATCTGTCATTCTCTATCAGTTCCTCCTCGTGTTACTTTACTGTAGTATAAATGGGAAATAAGAAATTATCATATTCTAGAGGTCTCATAAAAACCAGAAGTACTTGATGTAGCAAGCTACCTGACAAACTGGTGTTAATGAACTTCAGTTGCTGCTTGTTAGAGATTGCAAGGAGGACAATGAACTTAGCTTCAAAGGTCAAAGACTACAACTAATCTTCTAATTCCAGCCCCCAAAATACATCAGTTTGGATGGAATTGCTAATTAGTAGATTTTTTTCTTTCTGATATGTAAAGAGGAATTGATAATTATTAGATTTGTTCTTTCTCGTGTGTAAGAGTTCTGGTACTCTGCTTGCAGAATTTGAGCGTGGAGCGCTTTAGTAGATTTTTTTCTTTCTGATATGTAAAGAGGAATTGATAATTATTAGATTTGTTCTTTCTCGTGTGTAAGAGTTCTGGTACTCTGCTTGCAGAATTTGAGCATGGATTGATATGTTTACTTAATACCAAAATAAGGAATTTGCAACTGTATTAAGTATATTTGTAACTCCCCAAATTCGGTGTTCCAGCCTACGTGCTTGGATGTCCTGTAAAAGAAAGCGTTCCATGAGTATTCTTTTGCTCTGCAGATTCATCTGGTTTTTCCACCTCCTGGGTCCAAATACATTTTACACATGTCTGTTGTATGAATACAGATAATTGTATGAGGATGATGCTACTCTCTGTGCTTGCTTGCAAAGGTTAATTGTTCATTTGTTATAATTGTCATCTGAGAAGAACAAACTATACGGGTGATAAGGCAATATATTTTAAAAACAATACTAGTAGCTGGATACACGGCTGATTAATTTTCCTGTAACTTTTACTGTTGCTTTCTGTGTGTAGTTATAAAGCCATTACAGTACTATCCATGAAAACAGTAGATACTACTAGTGTTAGTATGAGCAGAAAATAAAAGCTGTTATTCTCACTTAGTGCAAGGGCAAGTGACATGATAAAGAAATTTTACAGTGTGGTGTCTAAAATTGTTACCCTTATCATAACACTGGTGGGAACAACAAACTGGGAAAGCTTCCGGAAAAATGGCAACATAGACAAAGCAGTTAAGGAAGTGTTACCCTTGATAACATTCTTGAAAATATCTTTCAGATTATTTTATCTCTACAAACTATTGGCCAAGCCATGGTGTTCAATAAAAAAATAAAGCACACAAATACACGGCCCGGATCCTGTGTATGACAGCTTTTACCTGGGATTAAATTAGTTTTCTTAGTTAAAAATAACATGCTTGTAAGCATACTAAAAAATATAAAATCAGTTAATTGATATGTCAGTGTGCTCATGTAGATTCTTGTGCTGATTTGTTTTGTTCTGAATTAAGCATGCTGGAAAATTCTGACAAAGGATAACATTTCAGGGAATGCCGTGTGAATGTCAATAAGCTTTACGTGCTCTAAGTTGTTTTATGTCACTCGAGTATAAAAGGAAGTGAAGAGTCGGAGGTGATGTCAGGAGTTAGGCCTTAACACCTGCAGGGAATAGACTTCTCTCAATAATGTAGATGAGGCACCTTATGGGATGCCTGTTTATATAAAAAATAGCTCTCTCAATAATGTAGATGAGGCACCTTATGGAATGCCTGTTTATATAAAAAATAGCTATATAGTGATAATATGTAGTTAAAAGCTGGTTTGACTACATATAACTCTAAACCCATTTTACTGTGCTCCTAAACTTTGCCAGATCTTCTCCTGTGATCACTCTCTGAGCTGTTGTCTCCCTCTTTCTGAAAAATATCTAAACTTGAAGCGAATGTGGATGGTGTATAATCCTAAAGAGCCACATTGAGTATGAATTCTTCCCATTGGTTATCTCTCTGTCTGTATGAGTAAGTTTCATTCAAGCCCTATTGATTGCAATTAAGGATTGAAATTAGAAATTGGCTTTCATTAGCTCAAGGCAAATTAATCTCAAGGCACTGTAGCAGGTTGTACTCACTTTCTGTTAGTGAACTTGACAATTGGGTTCATTTAGAATCCAAAAGTGCAGCAGGAGGACTGTATCCCAATGTCTTAATGTGACAGCCACCAAGGGAATTACTTTCTGAAGCAGAAGAAGGGAAACTGGAAACATCGCGGGGGTGGATGCAGACAGATATGACAGGATTCTAAGAACCTGGGATTCCTGACGGCGTAGGCCTTCAGAGACCACCCACTGAGCTTTGGCAGGTAATAATCTAGGAAATTATAATACACTTATTTTAAATGAATCTGTTGAGATGTTTGATCAGAGATCTTCATTACACATCCAGGAGTGCTTTTGCTGCTATAGCACTGTTATTTTACCAAATTATGTTGAAGACAGGAAGAGATTGATACATGGTAAAAGTGTGGCCAAATTCTACAGAAGCTGGCCATGGTATTCCTGTAAAAGAAGAAAGTTCAGTCAACTTAGAAATGCTTTTAGGGACTGGAACTGGCATGTATCCTCGTGCTCTGCGTGTGTGTGCCTATGTGGGTGATTATATTGTAAAAATCTGGCATGCAGAAGAATCATTGCAAGATCTAAGGTTTAATCCCCCCCCCAACTGTAATATTTCTACAGAAACTTCCTTCAACAGAGCAACTCTGGGCAAATGATGGAAATTACTGTTTGTAAACATTTATAATAAGGCGTTTGTGTTGTACTAGGTAACCTCATTCCTTTGTCACAAAGCCACCAGACAGATTTTCGTCTTACAGCTAACCAGATTAAGCATTCTGGCTGGATCTATGTATGCTATTACAAAAGCCTTCCATCTTCCCCCCCTCCCAGCCCCATCGAGCCTGATCAGTTATTTTGAATCTGGGATATAAAGCAGTATGTATGTAATTGGGGAAAGAACTGGAATATATTTATTTGCGGCAAGGGAGTTCAGCCTCCAGTGGGGCAAATGGCAGTGTGAATAATGAGGTTCATAGCATAAAATTCAGTAATATTGTAAAGGAATTCCTGTCAGAGTGTGGCTCTGATAGGACTTATCAAAGAGTACATGCTGCTTATCTATCTCTGGCAGAGAACTCTAACTCCGTTTAACTGTCAGCACATCTATAATCCTTTCCAGTCTGGAATTGTTGATAGAGTGCCAAATATCTTGGATTATGTATTGTCAGAAAGAGTAAGATTTGTGATTGTAATATCAAACAAAGCAAATGTAGCTATTTAATGAAATAATCCTGAGCTTTTAATATGGCATAACATAAGCTCAAATATTTTCTTTTTTTCATTTGGTAACGTGGGCCATTTCAATATTGTATTGGAGATAAGATAGAGAGATAAGGAGTTTGGGGATTAAAGTTACCTATCTACAGATAGATAGCACAGACAGACAAAACTAGAACATTTTTTGGTTATTTTTGTATGATGGAAGTCTGAACGTAAACACTGTTGAAATGTTCTGGACAATTAGTACCTTTGTGGTGTTATGAATGTGGTATTAAAGTACATTGGAGATGAGACAATGTCATAGCATTCAGCAATGAAAAAATAACCTCAAATAGGACAAAACGGCCTAGTCCTGAATGGCGTAATCAGCAAGTAAGCTATTTTAATTCTAACTCTCCATAAATCAACATCTATCTGCTTGCTATTTTATCTTTGAAAGCATAGACACACAGGCTCTGTAAATAAATATATTTTAATTTAGGGCTGACAGACTGTTGTGTCTCTCTTATAACTGACCTCCTGTGTTAAATCTCAGACCGATTTCTGCCAACTGCAGTACCAGGGACTGGCTCAGGGGTTCTTCCTGTTTCTGGTTGTTGTTCCTGCTCCCCCTTCCCCAGCCAATGCTCATCTAAAATTGTGTGCTGCTGGCACTTCTACAGTGATTTACGTGGTAGTGACAGTCACGTATGAAGAACCAGACCAATGCCACCAATTCATGTCATGCCAGTTCCTTGCCAAATGAGTAGATGCTCATCACTTTCAGCCCTCTTAATACAGCTGCCATTAACTTTTGACATTCTTACTGTGAAGACTGCAGCATTTTATATCCTTACCTGTCTGTTAACAAGAACATTTAAAGCAGGTGAATAATTCTTGTCCCCCTACCCAAAGCAAAAAAACCCTCTTGATACTTTTTTTTCTTCACCCATAACAAAGCCCTTGAGCAAAAAGCTCCTACAAGCCCACATTTTTCTTCATTTCATTTTCAGCTCAAGGGTAGTAGCAGTTGAATCTAGTAAAATAATTGTTGATTGATGGAGTTTATTCATCATACCAAGCTAATAAGGCATCATAAATATATTTTTGAATGCATAAAATCCATTGGGTGTAATTGCTACAGTTGGATAAAACATACAGTGTCTTCTAGATTCACTTATCTTGGAGTCAGGAACTAGCTGAGCAAGTCTCTGTTGATTCAGATTTTGTTCAACCTGCAGTGGTGCAAATAGATTCTTTTTCCAAATTCTCCAGAGAAGAAACATAACAAAGCAGGCCTGTCTGGTTTGGGGTTTATCTCTAGAGATTAAATAAAACAGCGGAATCAGATTCAGAATTTCAAGAAGTAAAATAAATTAACATTTCCATTTCTCTCCGGCTGACATACTCTGTTTACAGCGTCTGGGCTGAGAGAACTTTTGTAGCTCATCAGTGTCCTTGTTTCATTTACCCATGTTTGCCACAGAACTGGCTTCTGTCCTAAAGAAAAGGATTACCTATATATGTTATACTGGAGATTGATGATGAAGCAGTGATCTTGATCTATGCAAAATGTGCAAGTCTGCAGTTAGTGGTTAGAAAATGTCTGCCAGCACTTAGAAATGTTTGTCATAATATTACAAAGGGAACGGGAGGCTGGGATTCCTTTCACGTGGGCTGCTCGTTTGCATCTTACCCGGATACTTCCTCATTAGTCTGAGAAATGCAGGTCAAAGAACCCAGTCAAAATCCGGTCATTTTGCTTCTGTGTCCCGCTGTTCTTCTGCAGGAAATTTGGGTTGAATGAGTGAATATGAGCTCTCTACTAATTGACAATATTATTTGTACAGGGAGAAGCAAATTAACCTTTATTTGCAAAAATACCTCACTATGGTGCATATTTATTAAATCAGTGAAAGGTTTGTTATTTGTGTTGATATGTTACTGTGTTTTGCAAAGTTCAAGAGAATAATATTTTAACATCATATTCCTTTGGGTATGATGATCATACTAGTTAAAATTTCCTGTAAATTGAAATGTTACTTTTAAGGTCATTGTTCTTTATGCATAAGAATGGAAAGAACACGATGCGTTTGTAATGGAAAAGAGCGTTGTTATGGAAAATGTCAGCGTAAATTGTTCCTCTCGTGTATATAGAGCTTCTGATGTCAAAGGTAAATGTTCTGGTAGTAAATGCCTTGGAACTTCTTTAGCTGTAGTAGATGTTCTCAGACTGTCTTCTGAGAATCAGCTTGTCCGGATGTATTTAAATTACTGCAGGCTTCTTTTTGTGCTTATTTTGAAAGTGCTAAACAAGGAGTGTTGATGGTGTTTTTGTGATCTATGAAGCTCTGAAAATGTTCTCAGGACTTACATAAATATCTATCAGTAGTTCAAATTTAAACATTAGCTCCTGGACCTTAAAACTTGTTCTGCAAAATTCCTATTAGCATTTTTTGAGCCACTTAATACTTGTTTCTATATTTTCTGAAGTACAAAATAAGCTTAATGTTGGCACCCTCAGGGATGATATAGGTGTTATTTAATATACATCAATTGTGTCTTGCGGAGTCTTAAATATGTGAACTTAAAAACATAACACTACCTGCTGGGAGAACTGCAAGCTAATTTGGAAATTGCCCAAAATATCTACACATATATAGCCTGTTCATTATAGTCTTAAAATATGTAGGGATGAGGATGTTGCCTCATAAAAAGTTTTGGGGGAAAGGTTGAATTTTGGATTTGCCTTGTGGAGGTGTGCAAAAGCGTAGAGCATATCCATGTGATCCCTGTTCTTACACAGGTGCACCCAAGTCACTTTTTAAAATTATATAAACTCTTAATTGTTCCTCAAAGAGCAGCTTTCCTATTCCTTTGATCATTTTTGTTGCCCTTTTCTGTACTTTTCTTGTTCGTCTGTGCATTTGCCTTGGGAGGGGAAAGGTGGAAGGAGACAAATCTGGACCAACATCCAAATCAGAGCTAGCATTCAAGTTGCACGCACACTCAGGGTTTATAAAGTAGTGTAACAACATTCCTGTTTCTAATAATTACTACCACTGAATTCCCAGTATTTTCCTTTAGTGAAGAGTAAGCTGGCTTTTTAAGTTTATTATAACTTACAAGATATTTCTCCCAAATGGTAATAGTCAGTTCAGAGCCCACTATTTTGTATGTGAATTTAGAATGGACATTTTTCCCCATGTGCATCCCTTTACACTCATCTAGAATATAATTCTGCCTGCCACTTTGCCACCGTCACCCGGTAGCGTGACATCGTTGCAACTAACATTATTCTAAAGGAGTAAATATTATATTAAGATATGTCATTTAAGAGAAGAGGTATATGGCACTGTTTAACTTTTAAATGCTTAACAGATCAAAATTGTGAAAATAAATTGCTCCTGTGTTAAGTATAGGAGAATGCCCATGAATTTTAAACAACTGGCCTCAATTATCCTTTCTGCTGTGGTGCTTTCATTCAGATAAGCCTGCAGCAAAGCACTTGGCCTAAAGATGTTCGTATGCTGTGGTCTCTCCATGGAAACAGTCTTAAACCATAGAAAACAATTCAAATTTAAAAAGGCTGGATCTCCTTTCCAGTTGGCTCCTAAAATAACTTTTAGTTCAGCGTTATATGTGCTGATTGCAAGTTAACTAGGCAAAGGCTGAAGGATATTGTTAGAACCATTTTAAGGAGAAAGTTAGGGGACTGTTCTGACTACCATTTCACTTATACTTCAGCTGCTAATGTTGTATTAAAGAACGATCTGTTCCTTCACCACTGAATTTTAATGTTGTGGTCCTTCTGGAAAGCTGAGGATTATGAGCTTTACTGAACTCATATTATGGAGTCCTGCTGTTAGTTAACCGTTTGCAATTTTTTTTTCAGATGCAGAAATTGCAGTTAAGGTTCCCTTTTGAAGCTCTTTTGGCAGCTGCTGGTCTGGCTGATGTGAGCAACCTTGTTTGTATTTCCCGGTTCTCTTCAGACAAAAACAAATTTTCTAAAATGCATAGGAAAGAGAAAGAATCACCATTTTGGTTTAATCATGTTTAGCCTGAATATTAAGCCCAGCAGACAGTTTTAATAGCTATTAAAATTAAATCTGTGTTATAAATTCCCTTGGAACTGAATACTGGTTCATTTCACATCCTTTTTTCCTCCATAGCTCTCTCATAGTAAATTTTCCTTGAAAGAAGATTGTATATGAGAAAACAAACCAAATTATTCTGACCATATGTCAGGGATACCCAGCAAAGTATATTTTGCAAACATGACAGCTTGATCCAAAAGACATAAAAAAAGTCTCTCCTGCTTTAGTGATTTTAGGTAGTGAGTTCTATGGTGAACAAATTAGCTATTTTACTGATATGCTGATGACATACAAAACCCCCACTGTTCACAGGGTTGGGAACTGGGACAAAAAGATAAGTCAAGACTTTCCTGAGTGAATGCCAAATGCTTTGTGAGCTGTCTGAAATGCCGCTAGTGAAATGACTAGATTATGTTGATTCCTTATCACTAAGAGAAACAGCAAATGCCATACAATTGCTCCAGTCATGTTGTCATGACATGACCTCCTTTGGGTAAATTATCATCTCCTTTTTGGAATCAAAATTCTTTTTATCTTAACTTCCAAGGCTGCACCTTATTTTAGTCATTTTATTTTCTCTTTGTTTATGGCCTGTGCTCTACCAGTTTCTGGCAGCCTGACGTTCCCTTGTGCAGCCGTCAGTCTATTCACCTCTCAGACCCTCTGTGCCCATTATATTTTCTCTGATGTTGAATGATACTCTGTTTTCCTCTAGTCCTCTAGCTCTTTCTTCAAGATTAATGTTTCCATCAGCCTTCTACTGCTGACTCATTCCTGATCTCTTAACTGACTTGCTCCTGCAAACAGTAATATGTCAACCTATTAAAATAATGTACTTGATAGAGAGAATGACCAAGGAAATATATGGATAATTAAATAATATCTTATAATTTCCCCTACTGTTGTCTGTCTGTCAGGTGTCCTTACCGTGAAGCTTAAAGATTTAGCCTATTTTGTCTGTGTTATTGCATGTGTCCAGCCACAGGCTTATAGAACTGAGGCAGACAGTGAATTTGCTCTTCTTTTAGAGATGATTCTCCTTTGTTCAGAAGGTGCACAGCTACTTTCCTTCCTGAAAATTCTGTGCATTTTTATTGTGTTTTTTTCATCTATGAGTTTTCAAACTTATCATTTATCTCCCTGACTATCCCTACTCACATATATATTAAAGTTTTTTCTTGAGTTATTTCTTAGCACAGGGAAAAAATAGGATTCTGCAATTGATTGATTTACCAAAGAAAGCCTGTCATAAAGCCAGGCACAAGCCTGGGCTCTCTTGATATCCAGTTCTTTCACTATCATTTTTTCCTTTGCCAAGCTAAGGCATAACAAATAAAATTCCAAAGGGCTTCATGGTTTTGGTTACACAAATTTTAGCATCATTTTCATATTGTAGGAATATTGTCTCTCTAGTTACTCTGTGATACTTAGAATCTCTCAGGAAAATTCAGTCATGTTGCTTCCTATTTCTCTTCCTTGACTACTTCTGTGTTTCTACAATTTCAGTGAGATACCTGAGAGAGCTAGATAAACCTGGAAACTGTTGGTGTCGGTCTAAAGTATGTGTTGGATCTGGAATAAAAGCGATGGATGATAGGTTTGTGAATAAGATGGGGGTACTTTATGCTTTGATTCTGTCGTAAAGGCATCCTGGTAACACAACTAGGAGACAGGGTTGCAGCCAATGCTGTATAGATGCCTGCTTTCAGAGAGGTGTTCCTTCCTCGGAGGTTGTGTGGTGGCAGAAGGGACTGCAGGATGATGAAAGTTATTGATCTTCACTTAGTAGATTTTCTCAGTGGTTAGCAACTGAAAACTTCCTCCTGATGAGTACTGCCATAATGGAAGATAGAAGCCAACTGCTTGGATTTCTGATATTTACTGTCTGGGAAGAGAGATTTCAAATCTGCAGGAGTTGGCCAATAGCTGTGACATCTGATTTCAGGCACCAAATGCCTTGCAGTATCTCTGCTCCTGAGACACACTGGGCTGTCAATAGACCATTGAGGAGGTCAGAGGAAACCTGTACAGCTGGAGCTGCCCTTTGAATTGGTATTTCATTTTCCAGGATTGACAGTGCTTTTCACATGCCCTAAAATTTAAAACAAATTGGAAGTATTTCAGAATTGTGAGTATACACAAACTAATTTGTTTAATTGCTGACTGACAATATGAAATCAGTTCTGAATGTATATCATTCAGTAAAATAATAATTACCATAGCAACACACACTACATCTGAAACATAGCTCTTCCTTACAAAAGCCCAGAAACAGAAAGCCTGAACTCTTCACACAGCTCTAAGAGCAATTAGTGAGGTTTCTTCCCTTTTTTCAAATCACTGTATTTGAAAGAGGCCAACAGATGTCAAAAGGTAAACAACAATCAAATGTTCTTTCTGTACTTCATCCTTAATTAGGGATAAATCAGTGTATTGTATCTTTTATGGCAGAGATTGTAAATTATTTTGTGCCCCAAAGATAAAACTGTGGTAGAGACAGGAAATCAGCAGGGATATCATCTTGGTGCTTCTAAAGCCCTGCTCACACTTGGCCCAATGGAAAATACATTTTCTGTGACCGTTTCCCGCAGGGTTTTTTGTTGCAATTATCCTTCTCCTGGCTAAGAACCGACATTAAAGCTCCTGAGCAGGCAGCCTCTGGGGCTTTCAACAGGGTCTTCCGCTGCAGGTTAGAATTTTAAACTGTATTTCTTGAAATACAGTGGGTCAAATAGAGATGTGACAATATTTTGTTGTGTCACCTTCATGTTCATAAATGTATAAAGACTTGGGTTTGTGTGTTTTGCTAAAGAATATCTGAAAAGTACAGGGTGGCTTTCTGTGGGTATCCTCACAAAATTAGGTAAAATGCTTCATTTTGAAAAATCTTACAAATTTTCTTTTACCTGGATTTTTTCCTCAAGAAGCCCTATTAGATCCATGTTTCTATTTCTAAGTTTTACTTCTCTGTGAAGAACATCAGTGAGTTTGATGGGTATTTGGAGCTAAAGGTGTGTGCAAGTGCATGGGATCAGCAAACCAAAGTTAATCCTAGTAATTTAGTGCAGTTCAGTCACTTTCTATAATTACAATGGCAATATCTATGTCAATATTACATGATTTTGTTTTTACGTGTACATGTGTACATGCACAAAGAATTTAGTGTTTTTCTTTTCTTCATTACTGTCAGCACAGTTCAGATGCCTGAGTTCAGAGTTCTCAGACACAAAATAATTTAAAAAATAGGTCTAAGAAAGAATAAAAAACCAGCGGTGGTCTTAGGTGTGTAATTTGTTCCCTTCTGTAGCTTAAAATGACAGAAGCAAGGATGAAGAGACCTTGCCCTGCAGGGAGTGAAAAGCTACTGAGCTGGGTGAATGATAGATGACTACTCTAAAAGTGGTTTTCTCTCCAGAATGAATTTAGAAGTCATTGGGTCCATAATGTGAACTCTGTGGTCTGTTGCCCTTAGGGCTTTTTTTTGTGTTTTGTTTATTTGGTGTGGAAGAGAAACTATTTTCAAAGATTAGCTTATTTACAAGAGCGCTTATTGGATGTGCAGTTGATTTCCTGCCCATTATTCCATCAGCAGCAATAGTTATTTAATAGCTGCAGTCAGGGTATTTTACCAAAACCCATGGTGCTAAAACCATTGAGGATTCACCTACAATCTTCATCTCAAATATTTAGGAGTGATGACAAACCCTCTGTCAGAGTCCCTCGTTGTTAATTTACATAACTTGTGATCATTGCTACAAGTAGAAAAAAATATTTGTTTTCTTCTTTCTAATGTGGTGGAAAAGTGTTTTCAATTAAATCCAAAAATACATGCACTTGCTGTTCTTCTGTAGAGAAAGTGCCAATTTTCTGTGCTCTTCAGCAAAAGATCTGCCATGAGCCCTTGCCACGTTTTCATTGAGAAGTTCCGTGATACCTGACGAAAGTAGATTGTCTGGGTACGTAAAAATATTATATCTTTAGCATGACTGATTTGTACCATTTCGTTAAGTATTACCTAAAGACAGACTGAGAATTTTGAAGCCAAATTTTGCTTATCAGTTATATATGTACAAATATTTACCATTATATCTTGATGTAACTTAGGACTCTGCCAGGAATTCCTTTAAATTAACTTTTTTTTATGTGCAAAAGACTGCAGACTAATAGATAATATCAGTTTTTACATTCTATTCTCTGTGCTCAGAGTAGCATCATAAACCAACCAATTTTTAACAGTCATTTATGTTTGGAGAATGGAATTACTTCTTTGTCTACCTGCTCAACGTGTATGAAATACAAATGTTAGGAAAGAACAAAGAACTCTTTTTCTCAAGATAGATGCAGAGTTATTTCCTTCTCCACCACTCTGTTGATTACTTAAAACAGCAAATGTCTGAAGTTACTGCATTTTCAGCGAACTATTCTTTGTTTGTGTGAAAATACCAGTTTGATAACTCTGTCTATTTCTTTTATTCCTTGTCCTATTTATTATTTTGTTATAGTGGATTTCAAATGTTTATCTGTGTTTCTGTGGGGAAGAATTTGTAGTTTTCAGTTGCTTAGATCCACAGCAGCCACAAAATCCTTTGGAAAGACTGTTTCCGGGAAGTGCGAACATGTTTATATTTGCAGTTTAAATTGCTTCTTTATTCCCTTTTCTTTTTCCTTGCCTGTGCTTTCTGTGTTTCCATAACAACAGAAAAACTCTTTCTATAGTGCCTTAGTATTTTTTTCAGCAAAATACTCATTTTGTTTCCCTTCTTCTCTTTCTTTTTTTTTGGTTTGATATCGAAATGAGTACAAATTGGAACCGATAGTGAGAAGAACAGTTTTCTTTTCTCTTAGTAAGGTATTCATAGGTCAAGATTGCTTCTGACTTGCTGTAATCAAATACATTTTTTCCGGAGAACATGCCCGCAATCTTCACATTTTCCACATTGGGGTTTTTGTTTTTTTTTTTCTTTCTTATTATTCTGCAGACATATATCATAGCAACTCAGTCTCCAGCCAAAGAGCACTGAGAAGAGCTTGCCAGCCCCTGTCTGAGCTCTGGCAGGAGGTGATGGCTTGGGAAAGACGTGGTAGGCTTAAGAACACTCTCTGCTCGTTAAGTCATATTCTTAACAGTCAGATTGGCCAGGCCTTGGTATCAGTGGCAGGCTTCAGCGGATGCACCTTTTGGCAGTGCTTTCTGATTAAAAGGGCTTAATTTTATTATTTTTAACCACACTTGTCAATTTAAAAACATTAATTTAATTGTGTGTGTGTGTGTGTGTCTCTCTAGAGAGATTATTTGTGACATGAAAGACAGAACACAGAAAAATTTCATGGCTTTTCATCGATTCCCACCCCCCTCAAGCTATTCTCTCGTGCTATTTCTGCTTTGAATTTATTTAAACCTTAGATTTGTTAAATATCATTAAATTTATGTAGCAGCTTTTGATTTCAGCCTGAGAATCATATAATAAATGTGAACAGAGAGCGATACCGCCTTTAAGTCACTAGGTTATGATTTTTTTCTTTGTTTTTTGATATTAAATAATTAATCTGGAAAAACAATAGTAAAGAGATTTAGTAATGTTTTGGTGTTACTTTGATCATAAAGAACTGATTCTGTTTATTAAAGGTAACTCTTTAGACTAAAATTTCAGCGCATAGGGCATCAGAGTCACTTGTGATTTTTGAATGCTGATAGCAATTCAGCAGGGTACCTGCTGAAAATTCAAGAGTGTTTTCTGTCATATTCAAGGTCAGTCAACATTGATAGCTGAAAATTCAAGAGTGTTTTCTGTCATATTGAGGCCCTAATTCAAGGTCTGTCAACATTGATAGAAATACTCAGCAATTCTCTCACTTTTGATATCAAACATTAGAAAAATAGAATAGTTGATAGTATATAATTCTGAGCTAATTTTTTGATAGTATTCAAATCAGCATTAATGTTTATCTCCTATCCCATTTTTTCATTACATACCTTTACTAAGAAAAAATATTGGTTAATAAGCATAAACCTACTAAAAGAGTTTTTTACCAATAGATTTTTGTGGGTACAAATTCTAATAGATGAGCAGATGGTAGCACCTGCAAAGTTACAGACTTACATATCCCTTTGTGCAAAACCGACTCCTGTTGTGTTTCTAAAGATTGATCGCTGAGAGTTTACTTCCAAAAATACATTTTAATAGCCACAGCAAATATAATTGGTGGACAGAAAAGGCTAGTTGTTTGGGAAGGTTACTTGGGAAGACGGATGCTGCGTACAAAGGTTACTACAGAGAAAGGCCAGTTCTTTTTCTGTCCACTTTGTTCTCATTTTGTGTGTCAAAGCTGTAAACCACAGTGTTATACTGCGGGTATATTGAAGTCTTTGGTTTAACAAGATGCACTGAAAGGTTTCACTGGATGCAGATCTTACTTCATGTGATGTTAAAGTGTTTCCTTTCTTTCAATTCTGCAAAATTTGGCGCAGTTGTTATTGAAGATTTCTCCACTGGACTTTTGCACTGATCATTATTCCTTACTCCATTTTATTTTCCACTTTCACTTGCTTCATTAAGTATCTCTAGATGAGGATTAAAAAGATGGGTTGGAGGTCACATCATCCTCGCCAACTTGTAATTATGTCCCTATTATCTCTAAAATCAAGACTGATCTTATTAGTAAGGAGATTTCCCTCCCACTCCCTTGGGTGTGCTAACCTGATTAGCACAAGGTCATTCTCAAATTCTTTAAGTTGCTTGAACTACTTGTTTTTTGCCATATCCTAACAAATATGTTGCTTTCCCTCCTGTGCAAGTAGGTTGCCCGTTTTATCACGCTTCCAACTTTCATGTGCTTTGCTGTCTGTGTTGGTCCCATATCTTGAAGATCAACTTCGTAAACTGCAATCTCCAGTTTTATGAGCTTCAGAGTAGCCTTCGCATGGATCATGAATCCTGGAGCAGAAGTGCTCTGCTCTGTCCTGGCTGCATTCCCACCATTTTATCTTCCACATTATTTTTCTTTATTTCCTTACTAACAACAACAAAGCATGTAGGTATATTTATCAGTCTTGCAGAGTTCAGAGAGTTACTTAGCTACCAGGGCATCCTGGCAGACATCTCAGCGCAGTTTCAAGACATTAGATGTCAATTGTTTCGGATCTCTGCTCTTAATCTTTTTTGGGGGGTTGTTTTGTTCTTTTAGAGAATTGTGGAGAAACTACTGCCTTGGGCCATTTGCTCTATGCTTTTTGTGCTGCTTCATGCGTTGTATATTAAGCAGCATGGGAATCACTCTTAGGCTCAGTACTGTGTCCAATTCTCCAGCACAGAGCTTAAATAGACTCCAGCAGGTCTGCACGAAAGGTCACACTTCAAAGTATGGAATTCCTGTCCAAGGGAAGAACAGCAACTCCAAGCATGTTCTTTGATATTTACCGGGTAATTGAATACTTTCTCCCCTCTTTAGGAAGCTCTCCAATAAATTCAGTTTACAAAGTGTCAACAAAACTGTTGTCTGCCACTGGGCTGTAAATCTTCTTGACATCCAAGTCATAATCAGTAAGCTTTTCCAGTATGTAGTAGTACGTTTTAATGTGTTGGGCAACCAGCTGGAAGCAAATTATTAAGGAAAAATTAAGACTGGTTTTGCCTTTTGTATTGCTAAGTGTTGCCTTAAACTGTAGGCGTCTGTGTGAACGTGAAATGTCCTAGGCTAAAGCAGTGGCAATTTACCTGTCTCTGCATGACATTAGTAATTATTGATCAGGAGATGCAATACGAACAATCCTGTGCTGTTTTAGAAATGATGTAGGCGTTGGATGCATTTACAGTAATTACGTATTTACAGCTAAAATCAGAACTGAGAGAAAAAAGATACAGGACCCTGTTCACGAAATGTCATGCCCTCCTCTTTTGTGTTTGAAAAATAAAGCAAGTATTCTCCTTGTAATCCTTGTGCACCAGGCACATATGCAGTTATTACCTTTGTTTAATGTAGGCACTGCATATTTTCAACATCCCAGTGGAGTCTGTTTGGTATTCTTTATGTGTGATTTCAGTTCATAAGTAACAGGTCGTTTTGGAAACGGTAGGAGAGAATTTTTCAGGAATCCACATACCCTTTTGTGACTCCTTATACTCTGAAAGACTTTGCACTCCTGGAGCCTTGTCTCTGGCAGAGGTAGGCAGGGATATGGCTTTCACCAGGCTCCACAAAGCCCTGCCCTTTATGGGAGAAGTGATTTGTAATAAGCATCAGGATATAATTCATTCTTTCCGAATCCTCACAGGGAACAAACAGTTCACTTCAGTAATTTGTTATACTGATGTTATATTCTAAGTTATGGTGCGATAATAATGAATAGTTCCGAATCCTCACAGGGAACAAACAGTTCAGTAAGTTGTTATACTGATATTATATTCTAAATTATGGTGTGATAATAATGAATATGTTGCTATATAGTATAAAGGGGAGTTTTGAAATAAAATTGTCTTCTCTAGATGTCAATTTCTGTGTTGCCTGGTTGTCTGATCTCCATTTCATGTATGATTGTGACCAGAGCTCCTAATTTCTATTTCCAGTCTTATAGATATCTATGATCTGGGGGCAAAACTACGTATGACCTAATTCTGCAAGGTGCTGAGGTAGCCCAGATGTTTATGTTCCTTTGGAGAAATTGGCGCCTTCATCACTGGCTTTATTTGCTGTTTTTATTGTTTGAGAAACTTTTGTGGAAAAGGATGAGAACAGTTAGCTGCTAGATTTGGGCATCACAGCTGAATGCTGGTTGTTTCCAGCTGCCCAATGTGCTTTGTTCTGCAGGAAATTGCAAGTCAGGTTCTTGGTGCTCTCCTGTCTTGGTAAATTTTTAGACAAATTTAGAGTATGAAGGTGGCATCTCCTGAGATCAAAGATCTCATTTGTAAAGTCTTGTTGTGCCCTTGATGTTCCAGTGCCAAATCTGGGAGGAGGAGGTGTGTGTGCATGGGGGGAATATGTGACTCTCACTGCTTTTAATCAAATTGTTGCTCATTTTACAGTTTTGCCCTGTAATGTGTATTTTATACCAGAGATTATTCAGCTCTTGAGCCTGCTGGACTCTGACATTTGTCATTATATTAAAAGCTTATTCAAAGACAGCAAATAAAACACCACTTCTTATGAGTGAAATTCAGACAGACAAATCCAGCTGTTGCATGTAAAAATAGCTACAGATGTCCTCAACAGGAAAAAGGTTTTCACATGTTGTTATAGCAACAGAAATTCAGTAGAACTTTAAGATTAGATATTGTCTGGTTTTTTCAAAATTTCCATTAAAAAAAAAAGCATCCCAAATAATTTGCTTTTTAAAGAAGCACTCAGATTTAATAGGAAGAAATTATGCAGTGTGTAATTAATTCAAATTTACAGGTTATATCTATGACTTTTGCTTGATGTAAACCTTGATCTAACTTTTTAAATAAGTGGTCTAGTGTCAGTTTGAAATACACTTCACGTTACTTATATGGCGTTTTGTAGATCTCTTGATATGGGACATCTCTTGCATTATACACTAATTGTTAACACACACATGAAACTGTATAAATGCATTTTCCATGGAAATAGTTGTGGCTGAAAGTCTGGAAATACGGTGAGGAATTTATGCAGATATTTCAGTTTTCAGGACTAGTATTCTGACTAGAAAACATAAATATTTCTCCTATGGTTAATGGATTTCTTTAGCAATGTCAAATCAGCTCGTTCTTTGTTTTGCAGCTGCTTTTGCAATGAGTGCAATTTGTATTCTGGGTATTGCGCCATGGTTCCTTTCCCTAAATTTAGGGGATTAACATATGTGGCAGCAAGTATTTCATTAGAAATACTTATCATTCTGAGTGCCTGATTTTTACCTTCATTTTGATATGTTTTAGGCCTCTGAAAGTTGCTCTGTCTCCTTTTTTTTGCCCTGCATTTCTTTGTGTTTTGTTATCTGTCCTCATTTCATAATAATATAAACAATATTTAAATAGAAACTTACCCCCCAAACTGTGGAACTAACCTGAGTGGCAAATTATTATCCTTTTCATGCAATTAATAGTTAACTTCTCTTGCCCCTCTTTCCTCTCCCTTTGAGTGATAATTTAAACATTTGAATTGCAGGTTCTTTGGGTCGGGGGGTGTTTTCTGCTGTGTGCAGTAGCCACCATTTGAAATTCCTCTGGAATACATGAAATGACAGTCCGAATGCTGAGGTTTCTAATACACATCAGTTTATTTCTGTACTTTCATGGGGGACTAGAGTAAAAACGCTGCCGTTGAGGGTTGGGTGCTTGGAAAGTCCTTCGTTGCCCATGGCCACCACACCACTGTTCCCACCACCCAGCCTTTGTGCTTTGCTTTTGCTGCTCCTTTGTCCTCTCCAGCCTTTGTGTTGTGCCTCCGAGCTGCCGTACTTTGTGTGCTCGCTCGCTGGCGTGGAGGTGACAGGAATACTGTCCTTGGAACTGCTGAGTGACAGGGAAGACATGATTAGGATTCAAGTCAGTGTCACTTGGCAGACCAATACGTGGAGTTGCAGGAGGAGCAATGCACGAAGAGAAGAAGAGTTGGGTGGGGGCAGATGCAGAAGTGGGGAGGGACAGTGAGGAGGTAGGGTTGGGTGGGGGCAGATGCAGAAGTGGGAAGGGATGGTGAGGAGGTAGAACCAAGTAGCATTCTGTTTTGTTCATGCACAGTGTAATTTCTCTGCTGACCTTATTTATGAAGCTACCTCAGGAATTTGTAAAAAAAGTTGACAAATTCATATAGAGAATTCCAGTGATACATCCAAGCGCCGTACCACTGTAACTGAGACAAGGAGTGCAGCAATGGACAGGCATCAAAATGTTCCTTAGATCTTCCATTTGCAAGAATGGTCGAAAATTATCTTTCAGAACTTTCAAAAGAACCTTGGTTTGCTTGAAAGCAATTTCGCTGATAAAATGTGATTCTAAAATAATTCAGGGATAAGTCTAAGGCATCCATTGATTGGAGTAAAGGTAATTTCTTATATGCAGCAAAGTTAGTAAATCCATTCTCACTGATTAAATAATTCCAATCTATCAATTTCTGACAAGAATAAGGAGACCTATTTTTTTAATTCTAGGTTATAATTTGAATTGTCCCTGCTGTTGTGTCCAAACATACAATGAACAAATATCTAATAGCTGGAAAATTAATGTAAGCAGTAGAAGACCTAATTGGAGACTTAAGCATATTTTAGTGCCACTTCACTGTAACTTATGTTGCAGAAGCAAATTTGTGTATTTTTACCGTTGTTTTTTTTTCACTGGACTTGGTTGTTTCCATATGAAACTTGGTCTTGGAAATTTTTATGACTAATAAAAGTAATGTTATTCCTTTGGTCATAACCTAAAAGGACTTAGGGTCAGCCTTGTACACGGTAGGAACGTATGAAGTTGAATCATCTGAGCAAAAATAGATCACCAGAGAGCAGTAGATGAACCTATTACAGACAAATCTGCTGCTCTTTCCAGGCTGGACAGGACAGTAACGTATCAGCTGAAGGGGAAGGTTGTACAGCTGCGAGAGGAGACAACTGAGGACAGGAGCAGTCACAGAGGTTGGAACATCAGATTGGGCTCATTGCAACTGATTTGAGGACGACATCTATGTGATTGGGTATATCCTTGTTTGATTAAACTTTTCTATTTATAGGAAGAGTAGGTTGCATCGCTTCTCTCTTTTAAAATCCATTTATGGATTTTATGAGCCTCTGAAATCAGCCACCTCTTGGACGATAAGCAACAATTGATGCCAAACAAAAACCACATGGTCATGTTTTTGCATGAGTGCCTGTAGTTCTGACAGTTTTGTAATGCTGTGACTGTTTAATGTTTACTTTTATGTAGAAAAGGAAATTGAAAATGAAACATGAGAATTCAGGGTCGTGGTAACGCCACGTCTTTCTGGATTCTGACAGCTACTGCTGTTATTATATCTGGACACCTTAACACATCAGGAAATTGAAACTTTTTCCAGGAACATAAATTGCTTCTAATTTTTCCATTTTAGATGTCTCTGTGTTTGTGGTTATCTATTATCAGAATTGTAAAGTAAGCCTGGATGAATTGGAAAAGTGTTAAAGTCTTCAAGTATAGAGAGGAAATGGCTTTGCAGTCATGTTCTTTTAAGGTAATTATTTGTAATAGCCTTTTCTTTAAGATAATTATTTGTAATAGCCTTTTGTTGCCGCAGTTTGATTTCTTCTCTGTCGTAAGAATATGAAGATGAACATAAACAATTTTTTAGCTGAAATCAGTAAATAATTTAACTTCTCGCTTTGCATCCTTGTTGTGTGATTGCCTTTTTAAGACTTCAGCTTCAAATAACTCAATTGATGCTTTGTATACATACAACAAGTGGTTAAAAATAACAGCCAGTTTTCAAATTAGTATTGACCATATGTTAAATAAACAGATAAATAAATTGTAGGCCTGTTGAGCTATTAGAAAGCACAGTTAATGAAAATGTGGAGCATAAAAGAAGGGGAATGTATAAATACACAGTATGTATAATTACTTGACTTCTTAACCTTATAAATAACATACAGAAATGATGTTATGCATCATTGCATACAGAATATAGCAAAAATAGGCAGAAAGATCCCTTTGAAAATATCCAAGCTAAGTACCGAGGTGTATTAGTTAAGCATGAAAATAGCTTTCCAAATAGCTTTCTGTGGTTGTTGTTTCTCCAGAATTTTTTTACTGTCTTCTACCTTGCATATCAAACCTTCCATGAACAGCATGGATTTTTGTTTTTAGACCTAGTTCACATGAGGATAGTCCATCAGAGACATCGTCCCTGGCATGTAATTAAAACTGTGTCCTCTCTGCAGAAGAATCCTATCCTATCTGAAGAATGGACCTGTTTGTATAAAATAAATCTGTAACTTGGGAAGGATTTTTCCCAGATTTCGTTCAGGAATACACAGTCATATTCTCAGTCAATGACCTTTAGTGTTGTTTTTCTCATTCCCAGCTTTTATCAGCAGATAATAGTTCAGTTTACAAATACTGGTAAATATTCCCATGAAAGCAGTCAATAAGTCAGTATTAAAATCCACTTATAATTAAATATTAGATGTAGTTAATGCTGTCATGTTCATTCAGTGGGACCTTGCCGAGTGCTTGGTAAACAAATCTAAACAAATGGATGTGAGAGCTTTCAGAGAGAAACTCTTCTGGGTTGCCTGCCAGGCTTTCCATTATTCATAATCAAGATTTTTTTTTTTTTTAATAAGTTGACCTGTTTAATGATAAAAATGCCTGTGAGTATAATTAAATTGAATTCTGTGCTTAAAGTGACCCTCTGATTCATGGGCATTTGCAGTAGAAAGAACAAAAATAAAATTAAAGCCTTATTGAAAGGTACAGTAATTAAGTCTCTCAGTTCTGATTATTACCAGCTGGGATGAGAACCGCGGATAAGCAAAGAGTGTTGCTCAAGCAAGAAGCTGCCAGTAAAATGTACCTAAAGGTCTGTCTACATGGGAGGTGCTTCTCTAGGAAAATTATGTATTTTATTTTATTTTTTTAATAGAACAGGGAAGGCTTAGGAAACTGAAATCATTACAGAATAACTTTTTACAAAGAGATCTAAAAAGGCTATTTCTTCACAGTCTTGCCTCTTTTTTTACAGCCATAAATGAGCCATACTGACTGAGGAGCAACCATAAAATGTTACTGCCAGTGTAAAAGCCGGTGGATTTTCTGTTGATAGAGAGTTGGCTTCTCTTTCTGTAGGTGTTAAATGGAAATGTGAGGGAGAGCAGGCTCTGGACCTGGGAAAAAGATGCCTCTTTCAGGGGTAGTCAATTTATTATTCGGTGCCTCATTTGAACGATTAAGTAACTAATCTGATTCCAAAAGCATGCCTTTCTGTTGCTTTGGACTAAGGGCCTGATTACAAATCTTAATTAGTTACCTCAATTCCCATTGATTTCAGAGAGAGTTAGGACACACCGATATCTTTGTGATCAAGCTCTAAATTCTGTAGCCAGAAGACACTCCTATGTAGGCCAGGCACTGGAGGGGGGACACGGCATTGCACAATGTTACTGCAGGTTACGTTATGAGGTTAATTAATAAGGGCTATGCTCTGGAGACACTGTGTCTCTTGAATTACCCTCCTTCCTTTTAAGGAAAAGAGCTAAGGGAAATTTCATGTGTTTTTAATAGAATAGCAAAACCGTAGAAAATAGGGCTGAAAAGCAGCTCAGGAGGTCATTCAGTCCATCTTTCTACCTCAAGGTAGAACGAGCTAAATCTAAACCACATCCTGAGAGGTACTTTTCTGACCTCGTCTCTCAATTTCTGGCAGCGGAGATCCCGCAACCTCCTTAAGCAGGCTATTCCAGTTCTTGGTAATTTTAGTTACAGGTGGAAAGTTTTTCTCACTGCCTAATCTGAAGCTCTCCTGTCAATATTTTTCAATAATGTTTGGCTCTTCCTCATGAGCACAGAAAACAATATAATGTTTTCATTTGCTTCGTTGTCTCATATGTGAATTATCACGTTTCCTTATGTGTCATCATTTATTTATGGGTAACATCTTCTAAACTTTTGCTCATTCTCTTTGTTCTCTGATTGCTCCCCTCTAATATTAGCATTTTTAAAACTAAGATCTTTATTACAGCTGAAGTAGTTTGGCTATTATCTGGTTGAAGGAAAAAATTGAGATAATAGGCATTATCCAGCAGGCATTACAGGCTGTGGGTACAGAATGGTTGCATCTTGAGTATTCTTTGGGTGAGTAACCACTGCCTGTGCAGGACGTCTCTCTCATCTTCAGCACGTGTAGGATGATGATTCGTGACCCTGGAGTGCTGGAGGGGCTGGGATTCACTGGAGGGGCTGGGATTCACTGGAGGGGCTGGAATTCACTGGAGGGGCTCTGCTGACATGGCTGGCTTAGGAATGGTACCAGGGGCCCAGAAGTGAACTGGGGCGTGCATTCACTCTTTAGCCATCTGTTGTTTTTTTTTATTACTGCCTCCAAATTCTTCATACTTCAGTCTCATATTTCTCTTAAAATCTGAATGTCTTTTCTTTTTTCTTTTTTTTTTTTTTCCCCCTCAAAGGAAACTAAATTGTAACCAGTAAAAATATAGGAATGTCTGAAAGAGTCCGCCTTGCATTTGAGTTTTGTTCTGCCAGTTTCTATCTGTCCTTTTAGCAAACTCCTTTCAACAAGCGTTGTCAGGCGTGCTCCTTGCTGTTTCTATCCCGGATCTCTTATGCACAGGAATTGATCAAGGAGCACTGATGCTTTTTATGCCAAAAAAACCAAATGGATGTTTCTTTTAAGTCTCTTCTGCATTTGCCAAGCTGAGAATCACGGTGTCTTCTGGTGAGTGGCCGAGGCTTCACCTTTTTAGCAGATGAAGTTTCTTATAAAAGAGTTACTAATGTTTGAATTTACTGGCCATAATGGGAAAAAAATAATAAGTACTCATTACTTATTCCATTGTTTGATGATGCGGTATATCAGGCTGAGTCTTTTTTAAAAAAATTGCACTATGCATTTGTTAAATTTTGTGTAGTTTTGTATTGAATTGATGTGTGTACTGTTCTCTTTAAAAGAGGGGTAAAAATCAGGTTGTCAGAAATGGCACGTAGTCATATCTAAAATTTATGTGACAATGATAGAATAGGCTTATGTATGTTTTATTTGTTTAAAAGCGAGATAAAATCATAACAGAGTTTACATATTATGCATGAGTAACTTTGAAATATTGTGCTAATGGTATAAAGAATGGCTTTAAGTACGTATTCTGAAGTTAACATGCATTTTGCCTGCAACCGAGCACTGTGTCTGCCTGGAGGCTGATGTAACTTCCACTGGAAGACTCGATCCCAACCAGTCAATGGACTTAGTCTAACAGGCTTTTTCAGTCTCAAATTTATCTAAATCTAAGTGTCTCCCTAAGTACTCCCACTTACTAAGGGTTTCACCAGGAAACAACATGATATTAAATGCATGTAGTGAGAAATCAGCTTGCTTTTTTTTTTTTTTAATTGGTTGCTGCTTTTGAAGCCTTAAAATACTGTACTTCAACAGGCATTTTATTTCCAATAGTGAAACCTTGAAGGAAATATATATAGACTGTTTATTGGAACACCCTGTAGTACAGCCAGGGTGTGTTTTTCTCTAGTTTCCTCTGTTTCAAGTCACTTTCACATTTCTTGTCTTTTTCTGCAACTTCACATCACAACAATCCCTTTTGGAGGAAAGAGTTTGTCCTGGAAGGACATCCAAAGAAAATATTGTGAGGTTTTCTTGGTTAATCATCAGCTCATCAGACCTGGGCAATACAAAGCGCAGGTGTGAGTGGAGGAGCTGATTTGCATTTCGTGTGCCTGGGTAAGGTGAGGGATGGGGAGAGTGAAAAGATAATTGATGGAGAGGATGGAGAGGAGCAAATGGCTGATAATTTCTACCATCTTGATCCCATATGGAAGGCTGTGGTGGATATGGGATGCAGAAGTATTTGCAGTCCTGACTTAGTGTTACTCACTGTTTCTTTCTCTTATCAGTCTGTCCCACTATTTTCCTTTAATAAATTCCAGAGAGCAGCTGCAATGAAAGAGAAATACTTTCTGACTTGGAAGTAAAATGTATCAGCATGTCAATCTCCCGTGTGAATGAAATGCCTGAAACATTTACATTATAAGAAAGATGTCTTTAATTATTGTAGTAGCAAGAATGCAAATTAATCTCAATCATTCCATTAATTTTTTTTTTCTATCTTTCTTTTTTGGGAAGGTTTTGCAGATAGCTAAACCTGAAGAGTTACTCAGACATGTCTTATTGTACATTATTGTTCTCTTTCTTGCAAACCTTTCATAGCTGCTGCTAAACGTCAGGGAAAAAGCTTTGATCACTGAGGTGTTAAAATCAGCAAGATTCGCTATTGTTTTCAATTGGGATCTCATTAAACCCAACATATGTACTGAAAAAAGCACATATACTCCTCCTTCCCCAGCCTGAATGTTGTTTGCTATCAAAACAGACATTTTATTTCTAACAGGACTAGGTCTGTATTTAAGAAATAGCTATAAATATTAATATTTGTTTGCAGTTTTTCCATTTTCCTTCTTTCTAGGTAGATTGGGGCTATAGATTTTGTGGGAGGAAGGATACTTGAAGGAATATTCCTTTGTTCCTTTCAGTCATTCCTGCAGGGGAGGGAGCGTAGCAGAGAGACCAAGTCCTCCATCAGATGTAGAAACCCCTTTTCCTCATGTCCAGGACTAGGATTGTTTCCTGTGATGCCACCTACTGAAGATTAACAAAGTTTTCATATTTTTATTTCTCTTATCTCCCATTTAAAAAAAAATAAAAATAAGACATTAAATAAATAAATAAATATGATCCCCCTGGATCAAAGACCTTAAGAAAATACGGAATTTACCCTTCTGTGTGGTCTAAATTAAGCTCACTTTTTCCTAATATAATGGTGACTCATAGCTAAAAGGCAGAAGAGACTCATGGAGAGTTGTGCAATACTGCATTATTCTTGACAAGCTCTGCTAAATGCCAAGAATTAATATAGAGCTATAAACAGGGGACCCAGGCAGTTGTTTTTTTTTCTTCCTGGATTTTTCGGACTTCCTGCCATGGGCTGTCCTTGTGGGGAAGAGGATGGTCTGTCCTGGCTTTGAAGGGCAGAGTGAGGTGGATTTGCATTCTTGTGTGCAGTGTTTTCCCTTTCTTTGTTTTGTGGTTACTTGACCTTAGGTCTCTATTTTATTGTCATAAGCATTTTCTTTTTCTGCCATCTAGCCCATATGAAACTGTGTCAGTGCTCAGGCTCCAACCTCGCTGTACTTTATTTGGGAATGAATTGATTTTCTCGCTGTCTTTGGCACTAATAAAAAACTATAAATCAAAAGCATGATTTCAGCAAAAAACATGGCGAGGCTGGTGATTATGTAACTGGCCCTGATCAAAAAGGACAGGTTGAATATTAGAAAACACAGAGTTTTGATAAAAGGGTGAGATTTTTGTCACCAGTCCATTGTTGTTTTATAACAAAGCTGTAACATATTATACTTGTTTAATTTCCCTGATTGCTGGGGAGTTCTTGTTGCTGCCTTTGCTTTCCTCCATATTTGATTTTGCTAGAGTTTATTCATCTAATTTGACTCAGGCTTTTTGTTTTGAAATAGAAAAACAAAGCTAGTGAATATATATCTAACCATTAAAGATGGTGTGGGACTGAACATGCTTTTTTTTTCCTGCTTATATAAAAATCTACAGTGTTTTACACTTGTAAAGGTTTTTGGATGGGGTCTTTTTGGTCATGCTGAAGGGAATAGTTGAGCTTAATTAGGCAAGGTACTTAATTTGCATTTCTGGAGGTTTTGAGCGTCTTCAGCTCATGCCAAATCAAGCCCCTAACTTTTCATTCTCAGGAACTTCAGGACAGATTTGGATCTAGATTACTCTTTCATACCCCTGGTAGTTTTTCCATCTGCTTTTTACGGTACTTTTTAGACTAAGATTCAGAATTATACCTGTGACGATGATGAAGCAGGTTTCTTCCTGTATTTTCTATATATTATGGGAGTAACTGCTAATTGTCTGTCTCGCTTGGGGCACTGATGTTCCTGGTTTGTGTCCAAGAGCTCTCATCCTTCTAACCTGAGAAAAAGAAACAAGCAAGTCACAAAGTGCTGTGAAACCCAGGAACTGAAATAGGAGAGAGGCAGATGAGGAATTGACTAAAGTAAATACAATAGTATTTTATTAGGTAGTCTTAATCATGTAATACGCTGTCCTTTCCCAGCACCTTCTATCCAAGGATTAAAACACACTTTCCAGGTATGAATGAGTTAAATTTCACAGTACTCTTTAAAGTTCTAAAGCAATAAAACTGTTTGACACCTAGATGGGTGGGTGCGGAGAGATTAAGAAGTGTCATTTGTCAGATGCAGAACTGGGAGCAGTGCTCAGTCTCCCATCGTGTTATCATCTTCCAATTTACTACTGCTGTGTTATTATAACTTAAATCTTGCTTTAACAATAACTTTTCCTATATCATCTCTGAGCTCAGCTGGTGTTCCTAATCTTTTTTTTTTTTTTTTCTTGGTATATTATTTTCAATCTAAACCAATTGCAGTGGTGCCTCTTATGTTGACTCCATGCATCATTAAAAAGCTCACTCATGCAGGTGCACCACCTGTATTTTTAGTTGAAAACTATCTGCCCTTGAGGCAATCTTTGTGCTGCCTGACTGTACTTCTGATGGATTCAGTTGCACGCTATTAGCAGTCTTTTACAGCTAAATCCAACAAAAATAATTCATTGCTATTTTTCAGTGTGGATTTTGAATACAGATTTTTTTTTTTTAAAATCCGCTTTGTTGACAGTTGAAAATTCTCACACTCTCATGGCTCTTCCCATGGTCTGTCTAAACTCTTTCACAGAATTCTCTGTTCCAACTAAGAAAACATACTTGGATTTCTTCTTTACTTGATTGCCGCCTCCTGAATTTGTTCTTTTGTGATTGCATAATTGTTATTCCAGTTTACTGCTGCCCTTAGACCAACTGTGCCTTTCAGAGGCCTCTTTATTTTTTGAGTTTTTCAAGGCCGTTGTCATTGGTAGAGGTGGTACTGGCTGTGTGCTTTGGGGGCAGGATTGCCTGAATTTTTAATTTTCAAAATATTACTTGACATGGTGTTTTAATGATGTGTTTTCTGCGTTAGCTACATGCTTTTGTGTGACCTTCGATTTTCTACCTGTTTTAGTGATCCTCCTCCTTCCTTTTCCCAAGGAGTCGGTGGTGGTTGTCCATATTTAAACACACACGTGTATATATATGTACATGTATTTCTGCTATAGACATTGCTATTTTTCTCTCCTTCCTTTTCCCAAGGAGTCGGTGGTGGCTGTCCATGTTTAAACACACACATGTGTATATATATGTACATGTATTTCAGCTATAGACATTGACTATTTTTCCTTCAAGTCAGTGTCTCAGTTTGATGCTAAAGAAAGGTGAGAAGAGGGTGATGTAGACTGGGGGATGAGATATCAAGGTAGGCAGAGGATTCTAACCGTTCTCATTTTTATTGAAAGTCCCATCATAGGTGTAGAAAATCAAGATGATATTCACATTATTCTGGTTAAATTTTAGCTTGGATAATTTCAATTCCTGCATAGATTGCCCCTGTTCTTTCTAGCATGGTCCATTTTTTTGCGGTTTGTTCAAAGCAGTTGTGTAATGTTCCTATCCATGGTTAGCAATTTGCTGTTTTTCATCCAAGGTAGCTTGTATGTCAGCGTTGGTAGAAGTAATCATTTATTTTTAGATTATAAATCATTTGCGAATGTATAAAGCACTGTAGGTATAGAAGATAATAATTTGTCTCCAAAGGTTCCTTATTTTTTATTAATGTTTTGATTTCATATTCTCTCTGTCTGCATATCACTCCCTGAATATGTATTACCGTTGTAATTGATAGTGTGACTCCTAAGTAACTCTCTTAACTGCTGATTATAACTGTGACACTGCTCCATTTGAAGCTCCTTTGAGCCTACTCATCACCCTGGGTGAGTCAGTCCTCACTCCTCTATTATTTACGATCCTGGTTCATGGAGCTTCAAACAAGTTCTTGTTGTGTTTGAGGAAGATGCCTTCTGATCTGAGGAAGTTTTTTGCCAGATCCTGAATTAACTTCCCAATAACATTTCTTCTTTGCATTTGTTTATCTTCCATAGAAATAAAAAAAAGCTAAGTTTTGCATGTGTTTTGCATGATTCCATACCCTGCTGGGTGTTTGGCTCTACACAAATGGACCGAAGCCCAGGCAGTGGGCAAAGGCAGGACAATAACACAGCTTGCCTTCTCCTTCCCACTTTTATTTTACTCGGGCTTCTGTTGTCTGCGCTGCCTCCGCTCTCGAGGTGTTACGAAACAGAGTCTTTATTATATTTAGAGCTCGTCTGTCTTCTGAAGAGATCACAGGTTTAATAATAAACCTACAGGAAAAGATGGCAATCTCCTTTTGGGGTGGGGGTGGGGGGCAGTGAGAAAGGAGAGCTGTTGGGTTGTTCTTACACAAGCTGCAGAGGACTGAGGGCAGCATTATTCCCTCAGAGGTGGGTCAGTTGATTGTGTTAATCCAACATTGCTCACACAAAGTAAAATGGTACAAATAAGATTTTTTATGAAAAGACTGATTCTTTTGCATAAACGAAGCCCCATGGCTTTTTTTTTTTCAGTGAATAGGCAGGTGGGATTTGGGTTGTGTTGAGAAGTCCATGGTAGAGAGACAATGTCTCTAATCTTGCAAGATTTACTTTGTAAAGTCACAGCTATAAAAGATGACAGCTCTTATTTCAGTTGACCTTGTAACGGTGATTGGAACGTGTACGCAGATTTGTTTTTTAACGGTGCTGGAAATAATTTTAGGACATGCTTTCCAAGTTTTGAATAATTCACTGTACCTTTCGGGATGGGAGGAAGGCTACAGCAGTGCAGACTTGTTTGGAATCCTCAGCTTGTTCAGAAGCAATTCATATCGCCCTTGTGCACAAAAAGAGCTATATATAGACGCGTACTGCAGGCAGGCTGTACGCTACGCAGGCTCAGCCCCGCCTCACCCAAAGCAAAAGCCTTATTCTTCATCTTTTGAGCGTGGTCACTCCGGTGACGTAAGGTGTCTTCGGTACAACTGTCTCGGTAAAACCAGAGCACGGATTTTAAATAAGCCCCTGAACTGGGAGAGGTGTGGGAGCTGAGCCGTGGCAGGGAGAGTGGGGAAGCACAGGGATCCCTGTCGCCTCCTGGGCCGTTCAGATGCGATGGCTCATTCCTACAACCTAACACGGGATGGAGCCCGTTTCAGACACCTCAATAACCTGACATGGCCTGAAAGTGATATTCCCCCTCCCTATTTCTTTAGTATTTGTTAGGAGGAAGTTTGTCTCATTTTTTACCTCTCCACCTTTTTTTTTTTTTTCTTTTTACTCCTTAGAGATGCCACAATTTGCAGCATTCCCTGCAAATAGATCCATATAGAAAGCGGAAGGTGAACTATAAAAGGAAAACTGTTTGGTTCGAGCTTATGTTGCTACAACTACTCCCCCAGTTCTTCTCTCAGCAGCATTTGAGTGTAAATCTCTCCTTGTCATTTGGGGGCACAGTTTTCCTTGTGAATCCATTGTGTATAGTGAATTTCACATGGGTGGAGTCCCCTGTGGTGTCAGGACAAGGTGGGAAGACAAGATGTTCCCCTAAATTTTACCCAGACACAGCTCGGCAGAGGCACATTATCCCATCAGTCAATCAAGGCAGATATTTGAAGGCATCTTTTAAGCAACAAAGAGCATAAGCTCAACCACTGTGTTTAACGTAATTTGTCAAGTATTGTCAAGATAATTTCTGTCCCTGTTGTTTTTTGTGCGTTCAGTGTTTCATGATGTGATCTCTTATAAAGAGGAGTAGAGGAGAGACAGGACTTGGGGTTTCCATGTCCCACCCTTGAATGTGAAGTTGGATTTACCACTGTAAAATGAAGAGAATATCTGTGTTTTTTTGCAGCTGAAGGGAGGAGGGACTATAAGTAGAGTTCAACACTTTGAGGTGCTTTTAGATCATTAACTGGAAGGTATAGAGCCATGCTAAACATCTAAATAAATATCTTCTGGTTAATAATACTAAGTAGTAGTTTGAATGTTCAATCAAATCAAAGTCTGTGCCTTGTTTTATTTCATTTTTTATTTTTATTTTTCGATTATGTACTGTATTTGGAAGACTCTCTTACCTGTTCTTCATGAATGTGATTATTGAAGATGGATAGCACTACATTTGGCTCTTGTCTCTTTAGGAAATCTTTTAAACCAGGATTGGAAGCAGGATATTTTACAGCCTGTGGAAAAAAAGTCTAAAGGCTGCCATTGTGTCGTTCAGGCAAGAACAACTGAAAGCCCTAATGCATTTTATCTGCCGTTCTGTTCCTCAACACTATAAATAATTCAGATCTGTTGGCTTAACTACTACTGGCAACTGTTATTTATTAAGAATGACTGAAATAACTATGTGGCTCAGTAGAACAGAATGCATTAGGGACTTTAATGTGAAACAGAATAGCTAAAACATTTTGATTATCCTTTAAAGAAAAACCCTAAAACCCTAAACCCGCCAGTATTCTTTGCAGTTCTGCGAAGGACAAGTGACAAAGGGAATTAGGATGTGATCTTTCCAGAGTAAGTAAAGGTTTATTCCTTTAAAAGAGTGCACACCCTGATCCTAAAACCCCGTTTACCCCTTTGGTGTCTTGTCCTGTGGGTAGCAATGTCTGTAATTTTGAAATTGAGGTTCCAATAACATCTTTAATTTGCCCCACTGTATAATGTTTGAACCTGCTTTTAGGTATATGTTTAGCTGTAAAATTCTTTTAAAGGTATGTATAATCTTCTCACGTTTGCTTTTAATTTTATTATCTTGTGTGTCATGCTCAAGAGAAAGTAGGTAAAAGAGCAGCAGTATTTTCTGTGATCGGTGCAAGTGAATTGCTGTTCTCTTGTTCCATTCCTGCTTTAGGGCTAATTAACAGAACCCGGCCCTTGCTGGTACTGTTCATCATTAGAGTTGCAATTGCTTTCCAAAGGTCAATATCGTTATCCCTATTTTACAGACAAAAAAAATTAAGTCATTGGAAGGGCTAAGATGAGGCAGGGTATTGCTACAGCAGAAACAGAATACGTTACTATGGAGTGGCAGATATTTGGCTGTACATCATAAGATGTATTACTGTAGAACACCAGAATGCTTTTGCAAGTCAACTGATTATAAATGGTGCATTTGGAATAAATTTTGTATTACAAAAGAGTTGACATCCAGGACTCAGATGACTAATTATCTAATCTTACATCTGGCATAAACACCCAAGCCATTTGTATGATGAACTGCGTTTCACGGGAGTGAGAAGGGAGCGGGAGAACGTTCTCTGCTGACTCAGTCCTCATAAATCTTCTGGGGTGTGTTTTGCCTTATATTTGATATTTGCTCAATGGGTTGAAAGAAGTTAAGCGATCAAATGTCATTTGAAAATCCTGGCCAGCAGCCCTTATTTTGTTCCTCATTTACATGGAGACAAATATTGCAGCGCGAGCGCAGTTATTGGGGGGGCTCGCTCTGTGTTGCGGGACCGAAAGCTCTTCATTTGAATGGGCCCTGCAGATCCATTGTCTTCACCCTTTTCTAAAGAAGTCATTTTACATTTGTTTGCCATAATGATGATCTGTGGTAGGGATATAAATGAAGAGAGCGGTGCATGCTGGTGGGTAGCATTTTGTTTCATTTGTTTGAAATTAAGTCATTAACTGTAACAGCGCAAGGCATTTTTCTTTTTGACTCGTAATCAGAGGGTTTCAGCATGTTAATCTGATCTGAAATAAAAGAGATGCTCTGCATTGAGGGATTCGTATTTAAATTTTACTTCTGGACACACCAAACTTGTACGATATATCTCTTCAGGTTAAGGGAAGTATCAATGAAAGTTTATTTTAACAGCGAGAGGGGGAAAAAAAAAAAGGAGATGATCAGTGGCAAGTAAATTATATGCCTGTACTTTTAGGGCCAAAGCATGCCTGCTGTAACAAGGTTTTCTGCAACATGAACTTTTCTAGGTAGTATGTCATTAAATTTTATAGTGAAGAGAAAAAAATCATCAAAAACTCTGACTAGAACATAAAATTCCTGAAATAAAAAGAACATATGTAAATATCTTCAGAGCAAGTTTGGACACTCTCATTGATTTTAGACAGGCATCTCATTCTGACTTGACAAAATGCAGAATTTATAAATTAAATTTTATGTATACTGTGTACGGTTTTATGCTGATGTTGGCACACTTTCAGACGTAAAATTAAATTACTTTTTCCAATAAGGCAGCATAGATTGAAGCATGGATTCCTTTCTTTCCTAATGGAACGAGTAGAAAGATATTGAATTATGCTGACTTTCAAATTGACTGAGAGCCAAAGAGAGAAAAATCAATGACATTTTTAATGTCCTGTAGAGCTTTTAAACAGGCCTCAGTCTGGCAGAGGGACTCTCTGTGAGATAACTGTTGTTGACATTGGATTTCCAGTAAAGAAATGGACTGTTTCAGGTGAGCGTGCATCTCGCACAGCTGCGGGTGCTCCGGACGGGGAGGTGCTAATTGGGCAGTGACTGGTTTTTGGAATGGCAGCCAGAAGACTCCAGTTACAGGGTGTGCGTGTCACTCGCATGCTGAGCATTTCTGCTGGAGCAGAGAATGCACCCTGTAAATATGCAAGCTAATCCCTGTACAATAATCACAACAAAAACCAGAAGGATCTTTTATCTCAGTATAAATTCCCAAAAGTCGCATGTGTGGGTAACTCCAGTAAATTATCTTTCTTTTGATTCATTAATGAGAAGGTAAATACAGATTTATTTATTATTATTTTTACTGTGTGTTTGCTTTTGCACAGCTGAGCCCTAGAGATCTAGGCTTTATAATAAACCAAACATGTGGTTTGCTGGTATTTTAAAAATTTTATAATAATATTCTTATAATTTTCTAAAATGCATTATATAACAGTAATTAAAATTTAATAAAATATTGTCCAATCCCTCAGAATCTTGCTGCTCAGATAGAAAAGGTTCTGATTTAGATAGGGGAAGGCTGCTATATAGATACATCCTCAGCATCTCAGTATTGTCACTGAGGTTCAAGGATTCTGGTCCATTTCTGTAATAAAATGGTTTCTCTTCGCATTCCTTCAAAGTCTAGGTTTACCTTTCTTTTAATAATGGATGGATATAACAGAGCTGTGAAGGACTCTAGTCCTCAAATATGATTTTCAACAGCAAACTTTGTATCTTCAGTTCTTTGATGTAATGAGGAAAACTATCATACAGTCACTTCTGGGAATTCAATTTCTTGCTGTAATTTGGCTTTCAGCTCCTGGAAGATTCATCTTGGGTTTTTAAGGGTTGTTCATGTTATAGTAGACGACTTCTGTCATTTTAAAAGCAGCCTTTAATGCAGGTGGCATCAGCTCTACAGAGACTGAAATATAAGTAACCTCAGAACTGCCATATTGTGAGAATGAGTTAGAGAAATCATAGAATTAGGTTTCAAAGATAATATACAGACAATCTGTTCAGCAGAGTAGCTCTGGAGAAGCTGTTTTATGTCGGTTGGATTCTTCACAGTTCACCCCTTCAGTGTCAATTGTTTTTTAGTGACAGCCATTAAATCGCAAACGCTCATGAGTGGTTTGTGGTCAGCAACCATTTATTTTTCAGATAGACACGAGCCTTCATGACATCGTACCTCATCAAAGAGACAAAGGTGACCTTTTTATTTTCTCTAACTTATATTTTGTTAGCTTTATGTACTGTCATGTGCACTTACCCCTACGGAGAAAGGAAGTGGTGCCTCGCTATGCAGCAGAAAATGGATTAGAGATCTCAGTCTAATTCATGTGTTGAAGACAGTATGTTAAAAGTCAAGGGTTTCCCTTCATGACCTGTATTGTTGGATGAAATTCTAGCAGCATCATCCCAAGAAGTTGATTTCAAAACTCTGGTTTGTGAGGAAACAAGGCTTTTGTGCTTGCTCAGTCTGTCTGCTCCTCCCACTGATAAGCTTCACCCCGCAGGCCGGTTTCAGTCACATTCAAAAGCTGGGTTGAAGTCTGAAAGGTAACTGAACACCCATAAATTTTCTGAAAACTGGCAGCAGGGAGGGTGAGAATGGTCCCTCCAAGGCGAGGGCAGGGAGGGCTGAGCTCTGATGGATCTGCCTGGCAGAGCCTGGGGGGACAAAGCCATGCTGAATCCCCAGCGTGTGCAGGTTGTCCTGTAAAAGATGTTATGGGATGTGTTCTGAAACACCTTGGAGAGGTTGAACACGTGTGTGAACGCTGCTGGAAAGGGGCCAGATTGTAGATTTGGCATCCATTGAGAAATCCAGTGCCAGCTGCCTCTGGACCTCGGCGGCTGGGAATTTGAGCTGCAGAACTCCGGGAGAAGAACAGAGGCAGGATACCCCTTGGCAGGCAGGGCTCCCAAGGAGTTGGATAAAAGAGTACATAAACCAAGCTCTCGCAATCACGCTTTCATGAGAAATGTTTTTCCTTCATTTATTTTTTTCAGCATCTTGCCAGTATTTTAATTTTGCTCTCTCTGCCCTGATTTTTTTTAAATTATTTTGATAAGCCATGCAGCACGGTACTTTCTTTACTTCCCTATGTATAATATCGCATCAAAAACCCCTGATGGATGAGCGCTGCACCTGAGGCCTGTTATGGGATCAGCGCCAGCGGGCTCTAATTGAGTTCTGTGGTTTTGCAAATGTTTCTCATCTGATCACCAAATGTGGTTTCCTGGAGGTTTCCATTCATCCCTATTTCACATTCGCCTTTACTAGAGAGAGCATTTTGTTGACTCTTACTATCTCATTAAAAAAAAAAAGAAAGAATTTGTATATTTTTTATCTCAGGTCTTCATTTGTGAACAAATCAAAACCAATGTCTTTGACTTGTAGTTGTTAACAAGTGATAGTTAACAGGTTATTTCTAAAGGCACTTTTAATTGTTGGGTTTGGGGTGGGTTTTTTTAAGGTGATTATTTTTAAATTGAGACTCCAGAGTATTTTTACCTTTCTTAGTCATAGCTGTCAAATACGACCTTCACATAAGTTTTTATTCTATTTTATGAGAGGGACTTTTTAATGGTTGCAAGTAAGTTGAGAACTTGTATTATTCACTATCAGCAAAACCTTGGAGCCTAATAAGAACTTGCGAAAGGAAATTTTTGTTCCTACAAAAGTGGTTTTATTCTCATTCACTGTATTTCTCTGTGGAGTCTTTAGGACATTTCTGAGACCACAGTCTCCATAAATGCTTTGACAAAGCCTTTGCAAAATAAGTAGAGTGATAAATACTGCAAGTCGGATTGGTATGTTAAACATCTTAATCCAGCTGTCGAAGATGTTATCTGATGAGCGGTGCACCTCTGGTTTGTTGGGGTTTTTTTAATGTCCAGTTAAGATAGACTTAACCACAGGAAAATATCTGTATAAACTCGATCATACTCTAGAATATGGCAGGAGCACAAAGATATGTCACCACAGAGTCTGTATAGAATACGGGCATGGTAAACACATCAGAAAGAGTGTATTTTTGTAATGGTTGTGTATTATATTTCTGTTGCTTACAACTGTCACCACAAGGACAGAATCATTTTGAATGTGACCAGGCAGCTGTCTCTGAAGCCTATAGATAGCAGCTTCCTTGTGTAGCACATTTTCAGCTTCTTCAAACAGATTTATCAAGCATCTTTACTGTCTCAACACTGCCAGCTCAAATGACTTCTCAAGGAGCTTTGCTTATGCAATCTTTTAAAAGGTGCATTGTTTTTTTTTTTTCTGTTTGTTTCTTTTTTTGTGTGTGTGTGTGTGTGTGCGCGCTGGCTTTTTTTAGTAACTCGCTGCAGCAGCTAAAATCTAATGCAGGGTTTCACCGTGTGTTAGGAAAAAACCCAAAAAACCCATACTCTCAGTTTGTCCACCGTGACCAGGCTTTAAATCAGCAGCAGAGCTCTCACCAGCTGTGCCGAGCGGCAGCAGAGCACAGGTCAGAGCAGGGCGGTGAGCTCGCAGGAGAGCCCTGCTTTGAGAGCAAGGAGAGGAGAACCTGCAGAGACAGGAGCTGGAAATAGCAACTGCTTGGCATAATTAGAAGGTACATCCATAATCATTTGGGGGTCTAAGGACCTCTTAACAGGATATTCCTCTCTGAGTCTTTCTCTGAGGCTGGCCTGGCTTACAGGAGTGATATGGTTTGAAGAACCCACAATTTATTGTTGTTTAGGCAATATTCTCTCACCTGATGACCCCTCCCCGCCCAGGAAGGGGAATTGGGGAAAAAACAAGGAAACCCGAGGGTTGAAATATAAACAGATTTAATAGAATAAGTCTAAATAATTAACATTAATAATATTGGAAAACCACTATTGATCCCAATACAAAATACACAAGGACTATCCCCAGCCCATTCTCTCATCAGGAAGCCGTGCACTCCCAGCAGGGACCTGGAAATGTGGGACACTGGGAGTGATGTGGCTTTGGGAGGAAGGAAAGGGCTCAGGGCTCTGGCACCAGGGTGAGAAGTTCTCAGGATGGCAGCCAGCAAGGGAGAGAACTTCTCAGCAAACTCTAATTTATATTGAATGTGATGTTTATGGTATGAATTAACCCTGTTGGCAGCTTGGGTCAAGTGCCCGGGTCTCGCTCCTCCTCATCCCTGCACCTGGCAAAGCTCAAAAACACCAAGACCTTGAAACCCACACACCAGAGCTGGCTGCAAAGTAGGTACTTTCACAAATTCAGACACTAGAGTCTTCTAAAAGTGCAGTTTTCCCAGGCATTAGAAGAGACCCTACTGCAAAGTAAAATTACCGAAAGATAAATTAACTCCGTGTCGCTAAAACCAGGAGAAGGAGTAGGAGACAAAGAAAAGCCCCTCAGCTGGTGGCCTGACTTCATGGATGGTCACTGACACAGGAGGGCTGGGTAAACAGCCAGAGGATCTTCCTGGAGAATTTCCCTGCAGTTCACAGCATGGGAACTTTCAGTAATAAAGACTTTAAAGGCTTCTTCAAAGAATTTCCAGGCTGTATCAGAAGCTCCATCTGGAAGAAGTCTCATGAGACTGTGGAGTGTTTTGTAAATACAGGCTGGGGACAAATGAGGTTTTTCTTAAATTGAGTCTTGCAAAACTTGCTTTCTAACAAGAACTTGCAACAGGCCACATTATCACAGGAGTGTTTACCAAACTGCATCCCTAGTGTAATGCCTTTTGGAAAGGGTGCAGTTAGCTTGTCATCCCTACAAAGCCTTTTACTAACACAGTAAATTATAGGCCTTATGGGAATGTGCTGTACTTGGTTCTTTTCAGGTCATGTTCTTGGTCCTGGATTGCTGTGTGAAACCATATACGATGCTTTATACTGTTTGCCTGTGGATTTGGTTTGTGTTTCAGCAGATTGAATAGCATTTCTATTTAAATCATGGTTCATTCTAACTAAAACAATTGCTGTTCTGTAGTCAGGGGATTCTTGAGGTAATAGGAACACTGTATGTTTTGTGATTTACTGACCATTTTGGCCTTTGAAAGGCACCAGAACGTTTCGGTCCATTTTTCCCACTTTGTTTGGGTTGGTGATGCCTCATCAGTTACACCAGACCGTGACAGCGTTAAGTATTTTCAGCACTGGTGGCACTCAATTGTGTATTTTGGTCAGGGCCAGTAATGTGCCTGTAGCATGTTGATGCTCGGGGAACATCAGCGTTACCGCATTTTCAGGCCTTGATGTCTTTCATTCGTGGCTTTCCGCTTTTGAGATGCATCAGCTTCTCTAAAAATGTGTTTACTTCGTGGAGCCTGCATCAGACTAAAGCTGCCTGTCTGGAGCTGTTGTTTGCCTGTGTATTCCACTTAGTCTATGAGAAGAGAGAATATGGAGTGAGGAAAAAAAGTACGAAAGCTCCATAAATCTTGTATAGATTGAAAACATCTCCAGCTATAATCTTGATGTTTTTCCCTTCAGTTGTGCTCTTATCTAGAAATCTCAGAGTATTTTACGAACACTGAATGAAGCCTTTTACAGCCTTCCTGCTTCTCCTCCTCTCCCCCAGAAAATGACATTATCATCCGTAGTTGAGGAATCAAAGATCTGAGTGGTGAAGTGACTCGTCCAAGGTCAGCTCCTGAATTGGTGGCATGGATATGAACAGACGTAGGCATTCCAGCTGTCAGGTCTCTGCTAAACAAGATCATGCCCTCCCAGTTCTAATTTGTCATAACTGAATGACTAATAACATTTGAGCATCTAGAATGTGGCAGAAGAGTTTATTTTCTGCAGCCAACAGGTAATCCTTGGTTACGCCAGCAGCAGGATGCCATGTGCCTCCCATGTCCCCATGGATCCTGTTTTCTTGTTTTGTGTAAAAGATGTGAGGAGAGGTGAGGAGCACCAGCATGGAAAACTCTGGTCATTCCAGTGTGAGTCTTTGCTGTCTTGTGGGATGCTGTAGGTGCTCACCTGAACATTCACTTTTGTGGTAAAAGCAAAGATCCTAGACCAGATTCTTCATTTGTCTTGATGGTGTAACAATAATGAAGTGTCCTGAGAGCAGTTTGACTCCGACATCTAATCTATTTTAAAAGAAGTAAAAAAAAAACCTCCAGTGCAGTCTGCTATTCCTTGAAGGGGAGGAATAATTCAACTAAAGTCCTCTCAGGAGCCAAGTGAGAGAAGCAAATTTTGAGTTGCGCTAATCAGGAAGAGGAAGTCATCTGTCTGCAGCTGGTCACTTCCCTGCTTACACGGCATAGTCCTGGAACGGCTACATAAGAAGCTTTGTGATGAACAAATGTCAAGGGCAATTAATTCTTTGGCAGGCAGCTGTTATTATTAGGACAGAGCGGCCAGACATAGAAGGAAAGCCTTCAGCTGATTTGTTTTCTCTACTTTTTCCATCGAAATCGATAAGTCGCTCAAACCCCAATGGTGAACTTTCATGCAATAAGAATTTTAAATTTGCCATCTCTTCTTTTTTTTTTTTTTTTCATAGGAGACCTTATATTAGATTTAGAGCACAGAGGAACAGCTCAGAGAAAATGTTTGGAAAGTCTTCACCGGTTTAATGCTATCAGGAAGAAGCAGAGTTGTGTGTTAAGCTGGTAACATAATAATACGTGGGCTGAGTTAAGCTCACTTCAGACTGTTTTTCTCAAACTTAATTGATGGAAATGGCCCACTTTTAGGCTTGATTTATTACCTTAGTGGAGTTATTCCAGGATTGTTGCAATGCAACTGTGGGTGTTCTAAACACACCCACGCTGCCAGAGAATCAGGAAGGATGTACTTAAAATCCGCTAATTTATCTAATAACATCTTTAGCAGCTTTTTGTGTAGGTTTGGTTATTGTAATGGAAATGCACTTTTTGGCTAGATAAAGAGCTCCTGTGTGAAACGGCTGGCGCTGGCTGTAGGGACATGTAAATAGTGTTTGGAGCTGATTGGGTAAATTCTCTGACCAGCCACGTGCGCTGTAAACGCACCTTTCAGTTTTGTGGTCTGTCACTATGGTTAAAATAATACCTAAAATTTCAGATATGAATGTTTGTGACTCTGGGTCTTCCTAGAGGTGCCCCTCCCGCCTTCCCAGCCCTGGCAGAGCAGAGGTTCCTTGTGTTTGGGGTTGTTATTTCTCTGCTGTTTAGGTCCTGGGCCTCTATTTTAGCAACCGTTGTTGCCTTGGTTCTTAACCAGGTTCCCTCTGTGCCCATCAAGGGACATTCTTGAGGGGCTGTGTAGAAGTGACACAACCCAAGTTTGGTTTCCTGACGAAGTTTTGGCTGGTGAGGGTGAACCTTGGACTGGGAAACGAGCTCAGATTCTTCTTGGTGCCTGAAGTGAGTTCTGGCTGCCCTCGTCGCTGCTTTCAGCGTGGATTCTTCTGCCGTGGGTTATTTAGAGGAGGGTTAAGGCTCAGCCTGTGATTTTTCAGGCTGCTCTGGCAGTGCTGTGTAATTATTCCGTCCCAGCCACCGCAGTCCCTCGCTCTTGTTATAACATGGAAATTGCATGTAAGGCAAGCGGTAACCAGGATCGCCGCTCGGGAGTATCGGAGCTAATAATAGAAATGAAAAACCTGTTCTTTGTGAGCTAAATAAAGGTGTACAAGACTCGATGGAAAATCAGCTTCTGCACGCACCAGAAGTAAAGGAGGGTCCCAGCGTGTTTTCCTCTTGCCGATTGCTCTCACCACCGGGCACTGCTGTATGTAAATAGGATCAGAGTTCCTGTGTTGTGCGGGGAAGAGCCGTATGTAAATAGGATCAGAGTTGCTGTGTTGTGTGGGGAAGAGCCAGTCCTAAGGACAGCTGATTTCCTCCAGCAGTCGAGCTTCATTAGCGCCCGCGTGGCTGAGGCCCGAGGTGCTGCGTGAGCAGAATGCGGGGCCGCTAATTCTCAGAAATGCTCTTGCCCCTGGTGCGGCAGCGCGGGTCCAGTGGCTTTCTGCCTAACTTCACAGCTCAGAGCTTGTCTCTCACGACGATTTCTCTCTTGGACAATGCTATTTATTGCTGATCTTACGTTTAAATAATTCATAGGTTTGTTGAATAGTAAATAAAGAGGGTGGGAGGACTGACTTTGTGTACATTTTCTAACTCCGTTACATAATCTTACTGTTTGTAGCAGCTTTTGGTATCAAGAAGCTGGAAAGTTTTATGGTAAAATGCCTTTTCAAAA
>NW_015090977.1:498063-502817 GCF_001431845.1 Calidris pugnax | reverse complement strand
AAAAAAAAAAAAAAAAAAAACCCACCCAAGTGTAGCAAATCTGATTTTATTTCTGGAATTCAGATTTCACTGCTGAAGCAATGGCATGTGGGCCAGTTTAGGATGGCAGTTGGCTCTCCTGGGCAGGGAACCAAATGTGAACGCAAGTGACGGTTGCCATGTGCTTCTCGGGCTCCAGAATGAAGTCTGACAAGGCTGGTTTCATGGGTTGAAGTTTTTCTGCTCTGGATCTGGTGGGATTGATGCTTCTCCCTCTCCAACCCAGCAGAGGAAATAGGTTAAGGAGGTGTACATGCCCGTTGCCTGTTCCCTGGACTACCTGAAGCAGAATTCTCTTGCTCGTGGATGTTTTTTTTGACTGAAATGAGCTCATATATCTCTGCATGGTTCTGCAATGGTAGACATGTCTTGTGCAGGACATTTTTACCCCGATGATAACTATGGAAGATGGAAATTTCTGGCTGTGTCAGCAAGAGACACCTGGAGAAGTTCAGGGAGACCAATGGGAAATACATATGCATAAATTAAGAGGTATTAAACTTCTCTTGAATGAGAGAATGTACATTAAAGTGGCCTTGGTTTGCTATAGATTAATTAACCTTGGGAGAAATCAGGCTTAATTAAACTACAGTGAGTTAAAGCCACTTTACTCTTGATAGAGATCATTCACGAGGGAGCTTTTTAACCTTATGCACATCAACTTCATGCCTCCTATCTGTGGGTTTGCCTTAACTTTCCCTGTCCCTTGGTGAGGTTTTGGATATTTTGAAAACTGAGGACTTCTCTTAGCCTTTGGAATTCTGACTCTAATTCTTAGGAGAAACTGGACAGAATGGGTTTAAGAGAAAAGTTGTATAATGCAGGTGTAGGAAATGTGCGCTAAGCAAGGGTTGCATGACAGACTCTGCAGAGAAGTTCAAGTCTAAATTTGAGAAGCATTTAAATAGATGTTACGGAATGGAATGTTAAAACTTAAGAAACGGGGAACATAAGAGTGAAACGGGGTCACTAAAATCCATATGGTGGGTCTGAGGTTTTGCTGCAGGGTTGTAGCACTGTCTAGCAAAGCAGAATCAGAAGTTTTATAAGTCTTGGTTCAAATTCCTGTTTGTTTATAAAGTATTGTTATGTATTTCCCTGACTGCAAGTTACCTTGCTAAATCAGACAAAAATATATTTTTATGGCTTTTTTTTTTTTTTAATTTCTTCTTTTCCAGTAATTGCCCTTCATTTTTGGCTGCTGCATTAGCCAGAGCAACTTCAGATGAAGTCCTTCAGAGTGATCTCTCGGCACACTACTTACCAAAGCACGTGGACAACGCGGATGGGATCATACGTAAGTACCTCCCCACATGATAATGTACAATTTCATATGGTGTGGATCTTTCACTTACACTGGACACTGGAACACTTTGCAGATAATTCAGAGATTTTTAAAGTCAGGATTGATTTCAGTGCTCCATCCAGTCTGCCCACTTGAATGGTACTAGATTTTCCTCAAATTAGTTCTCTCTAACTGCTAGTTAAAAGAGGTCAGACTAGATTTCTTGTAAAGGAATATCCCATATTGAAGTAAAAATATTAATGGAGAATTTGCCACCAATCCTGATAGAGCTGCTGGCTAATTTCTTAGTCAGAGCTTTCTCATCTTTGAATCTTGTCTAGTTTCAGCTTTTGCTATTTAATTCTTTCTCTCTTTTTAAATGCCTTTCTCTGGTTGTACTTGTCTTTTATCAAATTTTTCTGCCTAAGACCAGGAGAAAACACTCCTTTTTTTTAAGTGCACCTTCATAAGACTGAACCCGGTGGCCCTACATTTCTTTGTATGCATTTTAGACTATATGGTCCTGCTGGCACGTGCCAGTTGTCCTCCTTCATCATTAGAGCAAAGTCAAATATATGTGGGAAGAGATAATTTAATTCTGAATTATTTCAGTCAGTATAGTTTTTACTGTGGCTTTTAATATTTTTTTATTTTTATTTTGGTTTAGCAAATGATAGTATGAAGATATTTCATGCTTAAAATGAAAAATTCCTTTTCTCCATTTATCTGTGTTGGCTAGCAAGACATTTGCAGCATCCAGCTCAAAACCACACATGTGTTTCTCACATGCATTGAGAGGAATCCTATCATTTGTTCTTGAAAATATGGTCAACAAACCACTTTGTCCACTCCCTCCATTCTTTAGGGGTTACGTAGGAGATAGAAATCTGGCTCTTCAAAAAGGAGAATTCTGCTGTAGTTCTTAGAGGCCTTTGGAAACCCGAGAAAAAGAAAAACATGCCATGGGTTCCCTTTTTGTAGGTATTGCTGCCTCCTCCTGCTGAGCAGGTAAATGGAATAGATTTGTCATTGTTCTGGCTGAGCAGCCTTCATTAATTTCAAATTGAGATCTCTGAGACTTGCATAAATATTTGACAGTCTCCAAGGAAATGTTGACTAAGCCTCCACACAGAATATCTAAAGAGTTCAACAAAAAAAGGAAAAGAAGAAAAAAAACCCACAAAACCCTCACACCTACAGAAATTGCCATTTAAATATATCTAAATCTGTAATACACAGATGCAAACATAGATTGTTGTGTGTACGGGCTATAGCAGGCACTAAAAATATGGTTCCAGCTGCAGTACGTTGAAGTGAATTGTCATAATGAAGGTACTTGAAAATAAAATACACCTTTACAGATGCAATGTAAAGAGTTAAAATATGAAGATAGAGAGGAAGAGAAAGAACATCTTCTGGGCTGTAATAAAGCAATGGTTTTGTATGAATACTACGATTTCAAATAATATACCATGAATGATAATTTTTGAAACAGAGCATTAGCTCAAGTGATGCAAGGTTTGGGTAAGAAAACCATACAAAAACCAAGGGGGGTGATGCAGGAGTGAAGGAAATTTCATTGCCAAAGGTCAGTAACTCCATTCTAGCCAACTTTCTTAGTCTGAGTCCTTTGAGAACCTGGGCTCATTAGAAGAGAGCTGTGACTGATGAGTGCCCCAACTGCTACCATACAGGGAGACTTTCTCGCTTTGAAAGAAAACAAAGGGAACTGTAGCAGGTAACAAAAATGGGATTTCTGCATCTTGAGGTTTTCTGCTCAGAGTTCGCTGTTTACCCCGATGGTGTTTGGACTGTTGGAGAATGCAAAACTGAGCTGAATTTAGCTCTGTGGTTTTGATCTCCAGTTCTGTGTTCAGTTTTTCTTATAAGCCCAGAAAGACTTTTACTCTGTATAATACAAGGAGACATTTACCTGATTTGCCTCAAGTTTGAATTTGCTGGAAGAAAAAAAGTTATTCCAGATTTCCTTAGTGACACATTTCAGTCTGAGCAGTGCCCCATGACAAATCATATTGCCTGCTTATGGCTGGTGAAAGCAGTTATTGGTGTGCTGGTGGAAAGGAAATTGGAAGCTTCATGAAAAAAGAATGCTAATTTTAAAAGAAGAAAAACTAGTTTGAGCCCAGGAATGTGGAAATGCAAGACTATGGGTCTGGTATATTCAAGGTGACCCTGTGTCTTTGGATATCAAGAATAGAGTCTGACAGTCATAGGCCATGACTGATTCTTCTCTTCCAGTTAAGCTGGAGAGGAGCGAGAGAGCTTCCATGAGAACAGAAAGATGTTTGATTTCCTTTTGGAAAGGTCAGGTTAAGAACACTTAGTTTTCTTTTTCCTGGAGGAAGATATTCACTTGGGGGTTCAGCATTGTTAACGAGCCACCGGAGGAGGCTGGACAGTAGGACCTCATTACATGGTGGGAGGTATCACAAAGCAAATTGCAAAGTCCCACTGCCCAGTCTTCCCAGGTAGTAGGAGAGGAGATTACTATAACCAAGACACAAAGAGCTCATTGACTAGTCAGAAACTGGAATTCTTAGATTAAGGAAAACCTTGGTTGTTGGCTTGATGACGTGTCCACAAACCGGGGCACTGACCCCTGTTGTCACACTGTCCATGTTTTCACGAAAGATCTTAAAATATAGGTACTACAAACTAGAATCTGATTCCTGATATTCTTTCTACCCTAATTTTGCCCTAAAAGAAGTCAGTCCTATTTGGGAACAATAATGCCCGAGCTGGATTTCCCTCTAGCTGCAGTACAATTAAGCTCTCCTTCCAACGCTGGGGATTTTGGAGCAGCAGGAGGGAAATGAAATTCTCCGTGACACAACCACAATGACAGCTGAGTCAGCCCTGGCTCAGTGCTGCAGCATTAACAATTGATGAGTAATTTACAGCTGTGAGGGGGTGGTTTCACTGTTGTGGGCCTTTCGCCTGTTTTAACCTCAAGAGCAATTATCGATGATGCTGACACTACGCATCAAGAGTCCCTCCCCATCTCTCCTGGAGCCTCTTTGGGGACTGGATGAAGCTCTAAGGTCTCCCCAGAGCCTTCTCTTCTCCAGGCTGAACCCCCCCAGCCTGTCCTCCCAGGACAGGGGCTCCAGCCCTCCCAGCATCTCCGTGGCCTCCTCTGGCTCTGCTCCAAAAGGTCCAAATACATCTTGTACCTAAGACTCCTGGCCTCCTGGTCACTATATTCCACATCTTGTGTAGACCTGGTACAGAAATTATTAGGCTCTTCACAGAATTTCTGTGAGCTGAGAGATGCTCTGCTCCCTGCATTTGGGCTGTTCCTCCTCCAGGAATGATTGATGCTCGTGGATTGCTGCTGTTTAGCTTTGAAGATCTCTGGCTTTGGTGAATGATCATGAAAAAGGAGATTTTGATGTGTTCAGCTCTGATT
>NW_015090977.1:495591-497693 GCF_001431845.1 Calidris pugnax | reverse complement strand
AAAAAAAAAAAAAAAAAACCCACCCAAGTGTAGCAAATCTGATTTTATTTCTGGAATTCAGATTTCACTGCTGAAGCAATGGCATGTGGGCCAGTTTAGGATGGCAGTTGGCTCTCCTGGGCAGGGAACCAAATGTGAACGCAAGTGACGGTTGCCATGTGCTTCTCGGGCTCCAGAATGAAGTCTGACAAGGCTGGTTTCATGGGTCTGCTCTGGATCTGGTGGGATTGATGCTTCTCCCTCTCCAACCCAGCAGAGGAAATAGGTTAAGGAGGTGTACATGCCCGTTGCCTGTTCCCTGGACTACCTGAAGCAGAATTCTCTTGCTCGTGGATGTTCAGAGGAAATAGGTTAAGGAAGTGTATGTGCCCGTTGCCTGTTCCCTGGACTACCTGAAGCAGAATTCTCTTGCTTGTGGATGTTTTTTTTGACTGAAATGAGCTCATATATCTATGCATGGTTCTGCAATGGTAGACACATCTTGTGCAGGATGTTTTTACCCCAATGATAACTATGGAAGATGGAAATTTCTGGCTGTGTCAGCAAGAGACACCTGGAGAAGTTCAGGGAGACCAATGGGAAATACATATGCATAAATTAAGAGGTATTAAACTTCTCTTGAATGAGAGAATGTACATTAAAGTGGCCTTGGTTTGCTATAGATTAATTAACCTTGGGAGAAATCAGGCTTAATTAAACTACAGTGAGTTAAAGCCACTTTACTCTTGATAGAGATCATTCACGAGGGAGCTTTTTAACCTTATGCACATCAACTTCATGCCTCCTATCTGTGGGTTTGCCTTAACTTTCCCTGTCCCTTGGTGAGGTTTTGGATATTTTGAAAACTGAGGACTTCTCTTAGCCTTTGGAATTCTGACTCTAATTCTTAGGAGAAACTGCACAGAATGGGTTTAAGAGAAAAGTTGTATAATGCAGGTGTAGGAAATGTGCGCTAAGCAAGGGTTGCATGACAGACTCTGCAGAGAAGTTCAAGTCTAAATTTGAGAAGCATTTAAATAGATGTTACGGAATGGAATGTTAAAACTTAAGAAACGGGGAACATAAGAGTGAAACGGGGTCACTAAAATCCATATGGTGGGTCTGAGGTTTTGCTGCAGGGTTGTAGCGCTGCCTAGCAAAGCAGAATCAGAAGTTTTATAAGTCTTGGTTCAAATTCCTGTTTGTTTATAGAAAAGTATTGTTATGTATTTCCCTGACTGCAAGTTACCTTGCTAAATCAGACAAAAATATATTTTTATGGCTTTTTTTTTTTTAATTTCTTCTTTTCCAGTAATTGCCCTTCATTTTTGGCTGCTGCATTAGCCAGAGCAACTTCAGATGAAGTCCTTCAGAGTGATCTCTCGGCACACTACTTACCAAAGCACGTGGACAACGCGGATGGGATCATACGTAAGTACCTCCCCACATGATAATGTACAATTTCATATGGTGTGGATCTTTCACTTACACTGGACACTGGAACACTTTGCAGATAATTCAGAGATTTTTAAAGTCAGGATTGATTTCAGTGCTCCATCCAGTCTGCCCACTTGAATGGTACTAGATTTTCCTCAAATTAGTTCTCTCTAACTGCTAGTTAAAAGAGGTCAGACTAGATTTCTTGTAAAGGAATATCCCATATTGAAGTAAAAATATTAATGGAGAATTTGCCACCAATCCTGATAGAGCTGCTGGCTAATTTCTTAGTCAGAGCTTTCTCATCTTTGAATCTTGTCTAGTTTCAGCTTTTGCTATTTAATTCTTTCTCTCTTTTTAAATGCCTTTCTCTGGTTGTACTTGTCTTTTATCAAATTTTTCTGCCTAAGACCAGGAGAAAACACTCCTTTTTTTTAAGTGCACCTTCATAAGACTGAACCCGGTGGCCCTACATTTCTTTGTATGCATTTTAGACTATATGGTCCTGCTGGCACGTGCCAGTTGTCCTCCTTCATCATTAGAGCAAAGTCAAATATATGTGGGAAGAGATAATTTAATTCTGAATTATTTCAGTCAGTATAGTTTTTACTGTGGCTTTTAATATTTTTTTATTTTTATTTTGGTTTAGCAAATGATAGTATGAAGATATTTCATGCTTAAAATGA
>NW_015090977.1:458319-495488 GCF_001431845.1 Calidris pugnax | reverse complement strand
AAAATGTCTTTTCAAAAAAAAAAAAAAAAACCCACCCAAGTGTAGCAAATCTGATTTTATTTCTGGAATTCAGATTTCACTGCTGAAGCAATGGCATGTGGGCCAGTTTAGGATGGCAGTTGGCTCTCCTGGGCAGGGAACCAAATGTGAACGCAAGTGACGGTTGCCATGTGCTTCTCGGGCTCCAGAATGAAGTCTGACAAGGCTGGTTTCATGGGTTGAAGTTTTTCTGCTCTGGATCTGGTGGGATTGATGCTTCTCCCTCTCCAACCCAGCAGAGGAAATAGGTTAAGGAAGTGTATGTGCCCGTTGCCTGTTCCCTGGACTACCTGAAGCAGAATTCTCTTGCTTGTGGATGTTTTTTTTGACTGAAATGAGCTCATATATCTCTGCATGGTTCTGCAATGGTAGACATGTCTTGTGCAGGACATTTTTACCCCGATGATAACTATGGAAGATGGAAATTTCTGGCTGTGTCAGCAAGAGACACCTGGAGAAGTTCAGGGAGACCAATGGGAAATACATATGCATAAATTAAGAGGTATTAAACTTCTCTTGAATGAGAGAATGTACATTAAAGTGGCCTTGGTTTGCTATAGATTAATTAACCTTGGGAGAAATCAGGCTTAATTAAACTACAGTGAGTTAAAGCCACTTTACTCTTGATAGAGATCATTCACGAGGGAGCTTTTTAACCTTATGCACATCAACTTCATGCCTCCTGTCTGTGGGTTTGCCTTAATTTTCAGTGTCCCTTGGTGAGGTTTTGGACACTTTGAAAACTGAGGACTTCTCTTAGCCTTTGGAATTCTGACTCTAATTCTTAGGAGAAACTGGACAGAATGGGTTTAAGAGAAAAGTTGTATAATGCAGGTGTAGGAAATGTGCGCTAAGCAAGGGTTGCATGACAGACTCTGCAGAGAAGTTCAAGTCTAAATTTGAGAAGCATTTAAATAGATGTTACGGAATGGAATGTTAAAACTTAAGAAACAGGGAACATAAGAGTGAAACGGGGTCACTAAAATCCATATGGTGGGTCTGAGGTTTTGCTGCAGGGTTGTAGCACTGTCTAGCAAAGCAGAATCAGAAGTTTTATAAGTCTTGGTTCAAATTCCTGTTTGTTTATAAAGTATTGTTATGTATTTCCCTGACTGCAAGTTACCTTGCTAAATCAGACAAAAATATATTTTTATGGGTTTTTTTTTTTTTTAATTTCTTCTTTTCCAGTAATTGCCCTTCATTTTTGGCTGCTGCATTAGCCAGAGCAACTTCAGATGAAGTCCTTCAGAGTGATCTCTCGGCACACTACTTACCAAAGCACGTGGACAACGCGGATGGGATCATACGTAAGTACCTCCCCACATGATAATGTACAATTTCATATGGTGTGGATCTTTCACTTACACTGGACACTGGAACACTTTGCAGATAATTCAGAGATTTTTAAAGTCAGGATTGATTTCAGTGCTCCATCCAGTCTGCCCACTTGAATGGTACTAGATTTTCCTCAAATTAGTTCTCTCTAACTGCTAGTTAAAAGAGGTCAGACTAGATTTCTTGTAAAGGAATATCCCATATTGAAGTAAAAATATTAATGGAGAATTTGCCACCAATCCTGATAGAGCTGCTGGCTAATTTCTTAGTCAGAGCTTTCTCATCTTTGAATCTTGTCTAGTTTCAGCTTTTGCTATTTAATTCTTTCTCTCTTTTTAAATGCCTTTCTCTGGTTGTACTTGTCTTTTATCAAATTTTTCTGCCTAAGACCAGGAGAAAACACTCCTTTTTTTTAAGTGCACCTTCATAAGACTGAACCCGGTGGCCCTACATTTCTTTGTATGCATTTTAGACTATATGGTCCTGCTGGCACGTGCCAGTTATCCTCCTCCTTCATTAGAGCAAAGTCAAATATATGTGGGAAGAGATAATTTAATTCTGAATTATTTCAGTCAGTATAGTTTTTACTGTGGCTTTTAATATTTTTTTATTTTTATTTTGGTTTAGCAAATGATAGTATGAAGATATTTCATGCTTAAAATGAAAAATTCCTTTTCTCCATTTATCTGTGTTGGCTAGCAAGACATTTGCAGCATCCAGCTCAAAACCACACATGTGTTTCTCACATGCATTGAGAGGAATCCTATCATTTCTTCTTGAAAATATGGTCAACAAACCACTTTGTCCACTCCCTCCATTCTTTAGGGGTTACGTAGGAGATAGAAATCTGGCTCTTCAAAAAGGAGAATTCTGCTGTAGTTCTTAGAGGCCTTTGGAAACCCGAGAAAAAGAAAAACATGCCATGGGTTCCCTTTTTGTAGGTATTGCTGCCTCCTCCTGCTGAGCAGGTAAATGGAATAGATTTGTCATTGTTCTGGCTGAGCAGCCTTCATTAATTTCAAATTGAGATCTCTGAGACTTGCATAAATATTTGACAGTCTCCAAGGAAATGTTGACTAAGCCTCCACACAGAATATCTAAAGAGTTCAACAAAAAAAGGAAAAGAAGAAAAAAAACCCACAAAACCCTCACACCTACAGAAATTGCCATTTAAATATATCTAAATCTGTAATACACAGATGCAAACATAGATTGTTGTGTGTACGGGCTATAGCAGGCACTAAAAATATGGTTCCAGCTGCAGTACGTTGAAGTGAATTGTCATAATGAAGGTACTTGAAAATAAAATACACCTTTACAGATGCAATGTAAAGAGTTAAAATATGAAGATAGAGAGGAAGAGAAAGAACATCTTCTGGGCTGTAATAAAGCAATGGTTTTGTATGAATACTACGATTTCAAATAATATACCATGAATGATAATTTTTGAAACGGAGCATTAGCTCAAGTGATGCAAGGTTTGGGTAAGAAAACCATACAAAAACCAAGGGGGGTGATGCAGGAGTGAAGGAAATTTCATTGCCAAAGGTCAGTAACTCCATTCTAGCCAACTTTCTTAGTCTGAGTCCTTTGAGAACCTGGGCTCATTAGAAGAGAGCTGTGACTGATGAGTGCCCCAACTGCTACCATACAGGGAGACTTTCTCGCTTTGAAAGAAAACAAAGGGAACTGTAGCAGGTAACAAAAATGGGATTTCTGCATCTTGAGGTTTTCTGCTCAGAGTTTGCTGTTTACCCCGATGGTGTTTGGACTGTTGGAGAATGCAAAACCGAGCTGAATTTAGCTCTGTGGTTTTGATCTCCAGTTCTGTGTTCAGTTTTTCTTATGAGCCCAGAAAGACTTTTACTCTGTATAATACAAGGAGACATTTACCTGATTTGCCTCAAGTTTGAATTTGCTGGAAGAAAAAAAGTTATTCCAGATTTCCTTAGTGACACATTTCAGTCTGAGCAGTGCCCCATGACAAATCATATTGCCTGCTTATGGCTGGTGAAAGCAGTTATTGGTGTGCTGGTGGAAAGGAAATTGGAAGCTTCATGAAAAAAGAATGCTAATTTTAAAAGAAGAAAAACTAGTTTGAGCCCAGGAATGTGGAAATGCAAGACTATGGGTCTGGTATATTCAAGGTGACCCTGTGTCTTTGGATATCAAGAATAGAGTCTGACAGTCATAGGCCATGACTGATTCTTCTCTTCCAGTTAAGCTGGAGAGGAGCGAGAGAGCTTCCATGAGAACAGAAAGATGTTTGATTTCCTTTTGGAAAGGTCAGGTTAAGAAGGCTTAGTTTTCTTTTTCCTGGAGGAAGATATTCACTTGGGGGTTCAGCATTGTTAACGAGCCACCGGAGGAGGCTGGACAGTAGGACCTCATTACATGGTGGGAGGTATCACAAAGCAAATTGCAAAGTCCCACTGCCCAGTCTTCCCAAGTAGTAGGAGAGGAGATTACTATAACCAAGACACAAAGAGCTCATTGACTAGTCAGAAACTGGAATTCTTAGATTAAGGAAAACCTTGGTTGTTGGCTTGATGACGTGTCCACAAACCGGGGCACTGACCCCTGTTGTCACGCTGTCCGTGTTTTCAAGAAAGGTCTTAAAATTTAGGTACTACAAAACAGAATCTGATTCCTGATATTCTTTCTACCCCAATTTTGCCCTAAAAGAAGTCAGTCCTATTTGGGAACAATAATGCCCGAGCTGGATTTCCCTCTAGCTGCAGTACAATTAAGCTCTCCTTCCAACGCTGGGGATTTTGGAGCAGCAGGAGGGAAATGAAATTCTCCGTGACACAACCACAATGACAGCTGAGTCAGCCCTGGCTCAGTGCTGCAGCATTAACAATTGATGAGTAATTTACAGCTGTGAGGGGGTGGTTTCACTGTTGTGGGCCTTTCGCCTGTTTTAACCTCAAGAGCAATTATCGATGATGCTGACACTACGCATCAAGAGTCCCTCCCCATCTCTCCTGGAGCCTCTTTGGGGACTGGATGAAGCTCTAAGGTCTCCCCAGAGCCTTCTCTTCTCCAGGCTGAACCCCCCCAGCCTGTCCTCCCAGGACAGGGGCTCCAGCCCTCCCAGCATCTCCGTGGCCTCCTCTGGCTCTGCTCCAAAAGGTCCAAATACATCTTGTACCTAAGACTCCTGGCCTCCTGGTCACTATATTCCACATCTTGTGTAGACCTGGTACAGAAATTATTAGGCTCTTCACAGAATTTCTGTGAGCTGAGAGATGCTCTGCTCCCTGCATTTGGTCTGATCCTCCTCCAGGAATGATTGATGCTCGTGGATTGCTGCTGTTTAGCTTTGAAGATCTCTGGCTTTGGTGAATGATCATGAAAAAGGAGATTTTGATGTGTTCAGCTCTGATTCTTACATCCTGTTTTCCTGCCCTGAACTTCAGAAAGATTGTCAAGTTGCCCGAGTTTTCCCATTTTAAAATTACGATTTCTCAGGAGTGACAATTCAGCTTTTTCTTAAATTAAAACCCTTATGGTTTTCTCATTGGCTCGTGCAGATTTCTTTTGACACGCAGTCTAGTCAGGAATCTGGGAACAGTGTTATGAAATTAAGAAGGTACCTGAATGTGTGATTGTTTGCTCCAAGACCAAGTATGTCATTGCAATGGGTTGTGGTTTCCCTACGTGATGCCACATGCCAGGATGAAGTCCCCGTCAGAGCCGTGGTGGCAGAGCTGGACCACCCCCTGCAGAGCGACACGGGGGATCGAGTGCCGAGGGAAATGAACTGGCTTTTCATTTTTCCTGATGCTGCAAATGAGTTCCCCAAAGGCACGGGGGAATGTTTAAGTTAAAAAGACAAACAAACAATGAGCTGCTTACTGATGAGTGCTGATTATGGTGAGTTTGGCTCCCTCCTTTTATGCATCAGAGCCCAGAATTTCCCTGCTGACATCCATCTCAACTGCTTGGCTTAAAATGGGTTTGTTTCATCTTTGTAATGTATGCAAGAAAAAAAAGTTCCCCACTTAATAACACTCTTAGCCTTTCATTTGTGGTTTTTTTTCTTCCCCAGAGATTGAGACAGTGAAGCTGGCCCGCTTAGTGTTCAGCAAACTGCATGAGATCTGCAGCAACTGGGTGAAAGACTTTCCCCTCCAGCCGAAGCCCCACCGCTACTACGAGACATCCATCCACGCCATCAAGAACATGCGCAGGAAGATGGAAGACAAGCACGTCTGCATCCCGGACTTCAACATGCTCTTCAACCTTGAGGTAAATAGACATCACGTGGAAGACAAATGCATACACCAAAACCAGTTTCCTGGGGAAAGTAGGCAGCCTTCTGTGAAAATGAAAGCTGTGTGAGGGGTCTGAGGGGCACTGAGAGTCAAGAGACAAACCTGGTCTTTAGTTAGTTCAGTTGATGTTCTCTAACCCCAGCATCACCCTGACATGCAGTTTCTACGGAAGGTACGTGGAATAAAAGAGCACTTTTCACAGACTTCTGGTGAAATGTCACCTAACTAAATAAAGTTTGTATCTGGCCCGTCCTGATGTAGCCACTGAAGGACTGACCAGAAAGCAGCCCTGCTGTCATGAGGGGCTGCTGATGCATTGTGGTACCCTGGGGTAAGCCAAGGCAGGAGCTTCTCTTTGGCTGGAGACGCAGGTGTAGGAGAGGATTGCCCATGGAAATGAGGAAGTGGTTCAGCTTACACTTCATCTACTGCTGCCGGGTGTCTGCAGGGGTGAGTCTGTGCTGCTTTTCAACCCTTTCTCTTGGGAGGAAGAAGTCAAAAGCAAGAATGAGTAAAGAAAGCCAATAAATAAATAAATAAATAAACCAATCACAAAACTTATGGGAGAATGGGGTGCAGGTCACACAAGAATCCAGCAACATGAGTAGTTTGGTGGAACTGGGTCCAGACTTCCCACCGTTAATTTATTTTCGTGGCCATCGATCAAACACTCGTGCTTGCTCTTCCCTCAGATATCACAGAAAACATAAAACTCAACACTGAAGAATGGCAAATAGAAGAAAGAGGCAAGAATTTTACCTTTAGGATCCAATTGCTGCATAATTGATTCTTTATTATATCTCGTCACTTTAATAACCATCTTCTGCCCCATCCACATTCTTGCCTTTAAATGATATTAATGCAAACAGAGGCAGATGTTTCCTTTGCCTGTCAGTTGTCAGCTTCCGAATTCCAATTTGTGTTGGAGCCCATTACTTAAAAATTACAATGTACAAATATTCTAGTCATTGAGATGGCTGTCAAGGTTGAATTGGCACTGACAGTGGGTTGGTGTGTTGGATGTATGAATAGGCACCGGCGCTGATGTCTCTTGGTACGACATTGTTTCTCTGTTTCAACAGATAGGGGGAAGCTGAGAAAACTGACTTGATGAGTGATTTCACTGTATTTGATTTGTGAATGTAATCACAATTATCTGATGAGAGAGTACATACTTTTTTTTTTTTAAAAAAAAGCAGGCATCTAAGGTGATATGGATTAGATTAAAAAAAAAAAAAAAGTTTTCCCATTTTAAAATTACGATTTCTCAGGAGTGACAATTCAGCTTTTTCTTAAATTAAAACCTTTATAGTTTTCTCATTGGCTCATGCAGATTTCTTTTGACACGCAGTCTAGTCAGGAATCTGGGAACAGTGTTATGAAATTAAGAAGGTACCTGAATGTGTGATTGTTTGCTCCAAGACCAAGTATGTCATTGCAATGGGTTGTGGTTTCCCTACGTGATGCCACATGCCAGGATGAAGTCCCCGTCAGAGCCGTGGTGGCAGAGCTGGACCACCCCCTGCAGAGCGACACGGGGGATCGAGTGCCGAGGGAAATGAACTGGCTTTTCATTTTTCCTGATGCTGCAAATGAGTTCCCCAAAGGCACGGGGGAATGTTTAAGTTAAAAAGACAAACAAACAATGAGCTGCTTACTGATGAGTGCTGATTATGGTGAGTTTGGCTCCCTCCTTTTATGCATCAGAGCCCAGAATTTCCCTGCTGACATCCATCTCAACTGCTTGGCTTAAAATGGGTTTGTTTCATCTTTGTAATGTATGCAAGAAAAAAAAGTCCCCCACTTAATAACACTCTTAGCCTTTCATTTGTGGTTTTTTTTCTTCCCCAGAGATTGAGACAGTGAAGCTGGCCCGCTTAGTGTTCAGCAAACTGCATGAGATCTGCAGCAACTGGGTGAAAGACTTTCCCCTCCAGCCGAAGCCCCACCGCTACTACGAGACATCCATCCACGCCATCAAGAACATGCGCAGGAAGATGGAAGACAAGCACGTCTGCATCCCGGACTTCAACATGCTCTTCAACCTTGAGGTAAATAGACATCACGTGGAAGACAAATGCATACACTAAAACCAGTTTCTTGGGGAAAGTAGGCAGCCTTCTGTGAAAATGAAAGCTGTGTGAGGGGTCTGAGGGGCACTGAGAGTCAAGAGACAAACCTGGTCTTTAGTTAGTTCAGTTGATGTTCTCTAACCCCAGCATCACCCTGACATGCAGTTTCTACGGAAGGTACGTGGAATAAAAGAGCACTTTTCACAGACTTCTGGTGAAATGTCACCTAACTAAATAAAGTTTGTATCTGGCCCGTCCTGATGTAGCCACTGAAGGACTGACCAGAAAGCAGCCCTGCTGTCGTGAGGGGCTGCTGATGCATTGGGGTACCCTGGGGTAAGCCAAGGCAGGAGCTTCTCTTTGGCTGCAGACGCAGGTGTAGGAGAGGATTGGCCATGGAAATGAGGAAGTGGTTCAGCTTACACTTCATCTACCACTGCCGGGTGTCTGCAGGGGTGAGTCTGTGCTGCTTTTCAACCCTTTCTCTTGGGAGGAAGAAGCCAAAAGCAAAATTGAGGAAAGAAAGCCAATAAATAAATAAATAAACCAATCACAGAACTTAAGGGAGAATGGGGTGCAGGTCACACAAGAATCCAGCAACATGAGTAGTTTGGTGGAACTGGGTCCAGACTTCCCACCGTTAATTTATTTTCGTGGCCATCGATCAAACACTCGTGCTTGCTCTTCCCTCAGATATCACAGAAAACATAAAACTCAACACTGAAGAATGGCAAATAGAAGAAAGAGGCAAGAATTTTACCTTTAGGATCCAATTGCTGCATAATTGATTCTTTATTATATCTCGTCACTTTAATAACCATCTTCTGCCCCATCCACATTCTTGCCTTTAAATGATATTAATGCAAACAGAGGCAGATGTTTCCTTTGCCTGTCAGTTGTCAGCTTCCAAATTCCAATTTGTGTTGGAGCCCATTACTTAAAAATTACAATGTACAAATATTCTAGTCATTGAGATGGCTGTCAAGGTTGAATTGGCACTGACAGTGGGTTGGTGTGTTGGATGTATGAATAGGCACCGGCGCTGATGTCTCTTGGTACGACATTGTTTCTCTGTTTCAACAGATAGGGGGAAGCTGAGAAAACTGACTTGATGAGTGATTTCACTGTATTTGATTTGTGAATGTAATCACAATTATCTGATGAGAGAGTACATACTTTTTTTTTTTTAAAAAAAAGCAGGCATCTAAGGTGATATGGATTAGATTAAAAAAAAAAAAAAAAGAATGAAAGCAGAGTCTGTCTGGCTTCACATTTTAACCGTACTGGCATTTTATCCCTGGTGGATTCCAGTCTTGATGTAGACTTCATGCAAACTGTATTGGATGTTCTTCTCCCTCTGTGGTTTTTGCAGTCACAAAAACTCCTGCACAATTTGATGAGAATGGCAATTTCTATTTGAATTGAGTGACTGAATTGTAACAAATGGGACATAAGGAGCACTGAGAGCGCTACACGGGTGATTGTTGTAGGGCATCTCTTGCAGTTTGCAGGTAGAATTCATCAGCAATAGGGTGGAAATTTCCCACTGATGCAAGTGAAGACGGTCTGAGCAGTTTGCTTTTTCCAGTGCAGACTGCCTCTAAGTGCAATTTAATGAGGACACCACAAATCTCAAGTTCAAAAGTTTAAGAACTTCTAGATAAGAACTTCCAGTTTAAGAACAATCCAATTAGCTGTTTGCATTGCTCTCTCCTGAGTTGTTTTCTCAATGTGTTTCCATTGACAGGACCAAGAAGAGCAAGCTTATTTTGCAGTGTTTGATGGTCACGGGGGAGTGGATGCTGCCATCTACGCCTCCATCCATCTCCATGTCAACATGGTCCACCAGGAGATGTTTCAGCATGACCCAGCAGAGGCACTGTGCCGGGCTTTCCGGGTGACCGACGAGCGCTTTGTCCAGAAGGCAGCCAGAGAGGTGATTGTGTTACCTGGGCTTGACTCTGGGAGTATTAATCTATAAATTCTGTCTCTGTTAGCCAGGGAGCTCCAAGGGCTGTGCTGGGCACAGGCCAGGGACCAGCACAGAGCTGCCCATAGAGCTGGTGCCCACTGGTGGGCTTCTTCATGTTCCATAGGGATATTCCAGCCTCCACTTCTCACAACGCCCTCATTTAGCAGGATGCTGCTGCTGTTCTGCTCACGTGCTGAATAGGTTTACTCCTGGGGGTGGGTTTTTTCCCTCATCTCTACAACATAGGTTGTTCTTAGCTCCAGAAAGCAAGAATAAATGTATAACTGACTCCTTGGCCTCCTAAAAACTCATGCAAAGGCTGAGTTAAGTGCAGGGGACTCAGGTGCTTAGAAATAAACCTCCCTTGGGGTTTGTTAACATGCATGCATTTCTGTTAACAGATAGGAATCAGGCACAGGACGTGGATTAAGCCAGTAGCCCAGAGATCAGTAGCAGATCCCGCTTCCGAGAGGCGATCCCGGGGTGAGGGAATCACAGGGCAAAGTTGTTCAGCCAGGTTGGCTCTGAGAACAGTCCTAGCAGGAAGGACAGCATCCCGTGTTTTTCCTTGGTATTGCAGTATCAACACGTTCTGTCCTTCAGTTAAGCAGAAAAGTGCTTTGAAATGGTTCTTATTGGCTTGTAAAAGGGGGAATTTTTTTTTTCTTTTCCACCCTACCCAGAGTCTGCGTTGTGGAACCACTGGGGTGGTGACCTTCATCCGAGGAAACATGCTGCACGTGGCTTGGCTTGGGGACTCCCAGGTTATGCTCGTGAGGAGAGGCCAAGCTGTGGAACTGATGAAACCCCACAAACCAGATCGAGAGGTGAGAAGGGCCTGTTTTAGGCACACCCGGGCAGTGGTTACCACTGAAGCTGACAGGTACCACCTTTACGTGGGACGCTGGGACGCTGTTGCCTCACCAGTGTCTCTTGGGGCGGCAGCGTGTGTCCCAGTCATCCTGCTTTGTTTGGAAGTCGGAATGGATTCCTGTGCAAATCCTTAGTTCTCACCTGGTGGGGCCTGCAGTCTCCACCACGCTGCGTTTCTGACACCACCAGATCTTCCCTGGAGAGCTGAGAGCCTGCTGGCAGTCCTCAGTGCTCCTTCCAAACACTGCTTGTGTTGCCTCCTTCTTTAGGACGAGAAGAAGCGCATCGAGGCACTTGGTGGCTGCGTGGTCTGGTTTGGAGCCTGGAGGGTGAATGGGAGCCTGTCAGTCTCCAGAGCTATTGGTAAGAATGGCTTGAATTCCTTTTGCAGGCTCGCTTTTCTTTTTCATTAAAACTTTATTTTTCCAGTGATCAAAATTTGAAATAGAGCTGGCAATAGAACTGTGAGCGATGACCTCTATTTTTCCCTCTACATGTTGAGGGGATAATTTTCCAAGCCATTCCTTTACCTTGAGGTCAGAGCCATCGGCTCCACCCTGTCTTAATAAAAGGGCTTCCAGATGCTGTGGCTACAAACCCACCCTCTTGTGTGTCCGTGTGTTGTTCTCCCACAGGGGACGCCGAGCACAAGCCATATATCTGTGGGGACGCAGACTCTGCCTCCACTCTACTAGATGGCTCTGAAGACTACCTCATTTTAGCCTGCGACGGCTTCTACGACACGGTCAATCCCGATGAGGCAGTCAAAGTGGTGGCTGACCATCTCAAGGAGAACAACGGCGACAGCAGCATGGTAGCACATAAATTAGTGGCGTCCGCTCGGGACGCCGGTTCCAGCGACAACATCACTGTCATCGTGGTATTTCTCAGGGACATGAACGCAGCGGTGGCTGTTAGCGAGGAGTCGGACTGGACGGAGAACTCTTTTCAAGGTGGGCAAGAAGACAACGGGGAAGATAAGGAAAACCACGGAGACTGCAAACGGCCCTGGCCCCAGCACCAGTGCTCAGCGCCCGCAGACCTGGGCTACGAGGGGCGAGTGGATTCCTTCACCGACAGAACTACCTTAAGCATAGGATCCAGCGTTCACCCCTTCGATGATCAAGGCTATTTAGACCTGACAAAAACAGAAACTCGTACACCTCAGAGTGCCAAACGTCTGCCACCCCTTCAAGCGTTTAGCCCCGACAAACCAAAGAGTGTGGATTTGCTCAACGGCTTCGCGGCGAAGAAGGAATCCCCGCAGCGGATTGTCCCCGTGTCCTCCCTCTGCGGACAGAGCGGTCCCAGGGGGTACCCCGCTCCTCTCACCTTGGGTGCTGCAGGGCAGAGCGTCTCCAGGGCGAAGGGTTTATCCCCCATCTTCTTTGGGCTGGAAGATGAACTGTTCAAACCCCTGGGCAAACGAGCCGCATCGTCCTTTCCCTTCCGACCCTGTAACGGGAAGAGGCGACGAGGAGCCAGGCTCACACCAAAGTTTCACACGTTGCTCTCAGCTCACGAGCCTTCCCACAGAGAAGGATGGGGTCTGTCCTTACCCCTGCGGGGCTGCGGGGGCAGGAGGCTGTCGCTGAGACACTCCTCCCCGTGGTGGAGGCTGCCCCCCGGCCACGGCGCTCGCAGCCAGAGCATGTTTTTGCTGCGAAGGCAAAGTCATTGTATACCAGATTCATCCCTTCATCAACGCTGTAAAATGTAACCATCTCCCTCATGTTTCCCCCCCCCCCCCCGTAAGCCGAAAGCTTTTCCACAAGCCTAATTAGGAGAAAGCGGGGGAAAAAAAAAAAAAAGGAAAAAAAAAAAAAAGAAAGGTGGGCATTTCCGAACTGTACCCCGGTCCCCTGCAAAGCTCAAACCACGTGTAAATAGATCTAGGAATTAACAAATGTAGTTGTTTCAATCTCAATAAAGTTTGCTGGTGGTGCCACCCTGAGCAATGCCACAGCCACCCGCACACACGAGTATCTAATGCCACATTCACTAGTGAAAGCCAAACAGCCGGTTGGCGTGGACAGACACCGTTAGGGAACAGTCTTTAACGACACAGAAAGCGGAACCTGCCTGAGGTACGTCCGTGGAGCAATATGTACAGAAAGATTCTGGTTTAGAGCTGCCAAATTTATTTATTTTTCTTGTTTTAGAGCAAGGCGGGGGGGGGGGGAAGTTTCCATAGAAGTCAAGGTGTGTGGGGTTGTTGGTTGGTTTTTCTTTTGTGTTCTGCTTTCTGTTTATTTCAGGCGAGCACTAAGATGAATTAGAAAATTACATCCACTTTTGCAGGTAGACGACTAAAAGCCATACAGGGTTTTACCAGGTAACTTAGGAACGGACAAACTGAGCTCCTGCTGCTCTGTTCTCAGACTCCGATTGAGGTACAGACTCATCATTTACCTAATTATTTTTTTTTCATGTAACATAAAATGTGGACTATGAAGAAAACAGTTTTTTGTAGTTTTTGAAAAAAAAAATAATAATGATTTCCTATGGCTAGAGGTGCAGTGTAGGGAATTTCGTCTCTTTCTGGTGCTTTTAGTGGCATTTCTCTCGTTTTTGTCAGTTTAGGAAACTGTTCTCAATTAGTTTTAATCGAACATGATTGTGCTTAAATGCTTTGAGCCAACCTCATCTCAGGTCTTAAAAGAAACCAGCCCGTGGAGCTGCTCAGTACGATGCTGCTGTCACTCACCCAGTCAGACCGGGGAGCTGCTCGCGGGAGATAATGAGTGATGTGATGAGCTGTTTGGTTTCGGTAATGATTTCTAGATGGAGAAGGCATAATTTAATATAAAGTTGCAGCCTGAAGGATGCTGTTTCTGCAAGGAGCAGCGTTGCTGCAACCTGGAAGGGGCAGGGAGAGGCGGTGGATGGGGATGAGCAGGAGCCTGCGCAGGGTCTAGCGGGGGAAAGAGGGTAAATCTCAGAGCCCGAGCTCTGCTTCGTTAAACCTGGGCTCAGAAGGGAAATCCAGGAATGGCCGTTGCCCTCGTTTGCCAAAGCAGAGAGTTCTTTATCAAACTGGGAAACAACCAGTACCCACCAGCTCTTCCCCACTCCCGAGGTGGGGGCTCAACCCTTCGGGGAGCGTTAATTGGGACGTAACGAAGCCGACGATTCCCGTCAGCTCCACTAAAGGCACATCCCGTCACCATTATTTGTTACAATAAGAGGTTTGTAAGAGTTATGGATAAAGTCAGTCCTCATAGGCCTTCATTGTATGACTCGTATCATTTTAGGAGTAACAATTTAATAACAGTATTAGTATTTAGCTAGAATTTGCAAAGTATTTTAGTATTAAGTAGTCAGGAAGATTATTCAACACGACGAGATGGCAAGGTTTGAATTCTGCCAATTTCCGCTTCTTCTATCTTTGATGCACTATTTTAAAAGCAATCTGATGAATAGCAAAAGGCTTTGTGAGCAACCAGGAGCTGGAGTGTGGCTTTAGATTCCTTTGATCTTTTTCAGACTTTTTTTTCTTTTTTTTTTTTTTTTTTTTAATCTTACGGGATCATTGGCTCTTATCTGTCATCTTACTAAGCCTTAGCTGTTGTCAACGTTCTCTTTAGCTGCAGCATATGTTCCAAGTCAGATTTACTGAGGAAATTTGAGAAACCATGAAATGGTAAAATATGCAACTCGGGGGCATCTCTGCGGTGCCTTTGTTTTCAATTATTCACAGTAATAACGACGCATTGAAAGTCTGTCTCAGAGCTGACTGTCGTGCTTCGGGAGAGAAAGGTGGTGTAAGTGCAATTCTTTGTGTGAGTAAATTCGAATGAAAACCCGTTCTTGGATGATAAACTTCTTCCCAGTCCGCAGGAGCAGTTGAAGAGCACTTGGGCTGCACGTGTGCTGTTTTGGGAAGGATCTAGCTTTTTTTTAGGTGTGGATTCATACACGGTAATTCTGCGACTCATACCATTTATCCTGCTAGGAGAAAAAAAAATAAAATAAAAATATCTGCCATCGTAGTTCCAGTGTGGTCAGGTAAAGCCATTGTATAGATAGATAGCGAGTGTCCATTTCTTCACTAACTGCATATTTATAGAGTAGATAGGAACCATTTGTAAGGTAAGTCCTTTAAAGTTCTATACTATTAAAAGTAGTGGTTATTGGTCTGATATATGCTGCTCTTGATTCTACACACTAGACAAAAAAGCAGTGCTTTGTGAAATGCAGTGTTTTTCTCTTAATGCCACTGGTGATAGGAAGTAGTTCTCTTCAGTTCCGAATCCTGTGCCCTTATTTGCTGCTTGCTGACGTAAGCAATAATCCCTCTCTAACGGTATCTAAGTGTTCTGTATCTCGTACTTTGATTGTCTATCTGGTGACAATGTAAAAAAAAAAATATTAGGTTAATATAAAGGTATCTAATTGTATTTATTAACTGTTGATACTGAGATTCAGTCTGTGACCTGTGTTTTGTATTTTTATCGTGTATCTTAGTGGTGGTGAAATTTGTATAACGAATCTTTCCAATAAAGAGCTGAAGTATCCCTTTTTCCGCGTTAACACAACCCGCATCAGTTTCAGTTCACGTGTGAGCCCTTGTTTGCAGAACTAGGAGGTAGGTAGCGAAAACATGGAGTTTTCTTTTTCTTTTCTTTTGGAATGGCGTTGGTTTTGAGAAGCGCTTTGTCTGAAGCTGCTCAAAACTGGCTCGTAAGCTCTTCACTGTGAGTACTGGTGGGATCCCCTCGATCCCTCTCCAGTATTTTCCTGTGTATTATGCTCCTTCAATCTCCGAGGCCGGCCCGTCCCGCGGAGCGCAGCGGTAGCACCAGACCAGGGAGCTCTTCACCCCCTTCCATTTGCACTACAGGTGGGTGGAACCGCGTGTGTGTATATATAACTTTTTCTTTACCTAGAAGTGCCATCAATTGTCCTTGGAAGTTTTTTTGAAACAACCCAATGGGGTGTTTGACGTGGATGGCGTGGTACCACGGAAGGACAATGTCAAAAAGCTGACTTTAACTTAACGCCACATTTATCGTGGTGCGTCGTCGTAGAAACTCCGCTCTGTTTTTGGGACACTGTGTGTCAGGGAGAAACGCCTTGTCCTCTGGGCACGTCAGCTGAGGCGTAATAAGGAGGTGTGTGGTTATGGACATGGCTGCTGTAGATCAGGTCCACTATCTCCTCACTAAATCCTCCCTCTGCACGGGGGAAAAAAAAATAAAAATGAGAAAGATTGGTCTAAATTAGGGGCTGTTTGAGCACAATTTATCCACTCGGCACTAGTCACATAAACAAAGCCATCGAAGGGGATACTGCAGCTTTGTTCATGCCTGTAATTTAGGGCAATCTTTCTTTAATTCATAGCCTCTTTGCCACAGGAACAAAACTCTCTACCCTCGTATCATGTGCAATAAGTAATAACGAAGCATTAACACGAGCTCTGACTTCAATGTGCGTATCCTTCCCCAGCCCTCGCCAGCATTGAAGCTAAAGATAAACCACAAACCACCCCCCACCTCTTGGGGTCTCCTACGACCCTCGTGTGTCGCACCCGCATTGCGTTAGGTCCTTTCTCTCCTTGGCTCTAGAAGACACCTTGGAACAGGAGCTGGGGAAGCTGGTGGAGACCACCCCAGGTCCCTCTCCTGCCACACGGGGTGCTCCCCTGGCCCTCTCTGTGTTCTCTTGTTCACGGAACAAACGTGTTCTTTATGAAGTTGAAATAATAAATAAAGCCAACCCTTCAAGTGCGTTGGGACTTTTCCATTTGCAATCTTGTTCTACAATTCACAGACGAGTTTAGTTATAACCATGTATTAGTCATCCATATTTTATTTATGAAAGCTGTTTATACAGAAAAAACTGTTGAAGTTTTACCAATATCTTAATAAAACAGTAATTAAAACCACACTTCAGATAGTCTGTTTATTTAAGAGCTAACGAAGCCAGCAACCGACAGCTGAATTAAGTGTCTTTACTGTGGTGAAAGCAGATTGTGATCTCTAAGAGAAAATGACTGTAGCCATGTAGTTACCCAGGGCTGTTTTACAACCAGGAAGGGAAGGGGCAGTATTTAGCTAATTAACTTACACTGGACCATGTCTTCCAGGCCTGTTTCTCCACCTCTTGTTTAAAACCCAGCTGTAGAGAAGTTCTCCATATGGTCCCAGCTCCTCTCCTGTCCCTGCAAAGGTTGGACACAAACTCCAGAAGGGAGCACGTGGCAAATCAAAATCACTGCCTTCAGCTCAGGCCTCTTATTAAGAGTAAAGCAGCTGTGCGTGGTGAAGAGGCAGAGCTCTGTGATTACTGCTAATTGAGCTGTGTATAATAATCAACACGCAGCCCTGTACAACAGTAAACACTCACAATGCACCACCGTAGTGTGCAGCTCCTCACGGGCCACCTTCAGTGCTCAGCAGCTGGAACAGCTGTGCACAGGCAGCTCCTGCTGCACCTCCTTCCTTGGGCTGAGACACACAAAACCAAGTTTGGGCAAAAACTGTGGATTCTCCTCAACTCCTATTTGAATAGAGGAGATGTAAGTATTTGGTCTGGCTTCTACTAACACCTCCTTCCTTGGGCTGAGACACACAAAAACCAAGTTTGGGCAAAAACTGTAGATTCTCCACAATTCCTATTTGAATATAGGAGATTTAAGTATTTGGTCTGGCTTCTACTACCATAGCTTTAAAAATCCCACATGGATTTAAGTGCTTTTTGTTAAATAATTCAGGAATAAGTATTTGGTCTGGCTTCTACTAACATAGCTTTAAAAATCCCACATGGATTTAAGTGCTTTTTGTTAAATAATTCAGGAAGAGAGGGAGAAGTGTAGGGCAGGAAAGAGCTCCTCTATGAGCAGTGGGGCATCACAGCAACTGGGTGCTGAAGAGCAAGTGCAGCGTGAGCCGTGTTACTACTTACCCTCCTTTACACACACACACACCTACAACTTCTCAGCAGAGTTCAACATTCATTTTATTAACAAAGTGCAAACAGTTTTAAACTAGGAGTTGTACAGCACTTACACTGTGGAACATTCAAACAGAAAGGAGGGTCAGTACAGGCAGCCGAGACAAGGACAACTACCGGGCACAGCTATTCATGCTTTGTCACTAACCAGCGGTTCGGCGTCCGTCGCAGCTTCACGAGTAGTTTTAGCAGCTCAAAAATGCAACGCGCGGTGGCAGAGAGTTTGGCAAATGTGTTGGGTTGGTCCACACCACAGACTGAGGAAAAACAACTTCTGCGCCGCCTCCTTCGCCCCAACTCCGGCTCCATCGCGGCTGGTGGGACTCAGCAGCCTCAGACAATCAGTTCACACCGTTTAAAATGAGGACATTCACCCAGGGGCTGTTATTCCAGTGACACAATAGGACACAGCCTCAAACAGGGCTTTTCCAGCACCTTTTGGACAATTTTTCCAAGCATCTGAAGCTGGCAGAGCCAGCAGGAATGCAACCTTTAGTGTAAGGCCTTCAAAAGGTCATTTTACCCCAGTTAACAGGTTTAAGACGACTGTAGAAGAACCACATGAGGGTACTGACAGGATGGAGAGTGCACACAGCCAGGAACAGCAGCCTTGGACTAAGCTCCAGTGAATAAACGCGCCTCTTCCCAGGGACACGAGCCAGCAGGTCTTCAGGCCCCAGGCCCCTTCTCTACCTGCTCCAAAGAAAGTCAGGTTTCACTGAAAACCCTCACTCCGGGGCAGGTTGAAGGCTTTGAGCAATCACAGCCTTAAGAGTCACAGTTTTTATGCCAGGTACTTAAATCCAAGCTGAGTTTTCTGTTGCCAATGACAGGAGCTGGCAGAACTCAGCCAGCCCCCCCAGCACGGGGTGATTTCTAGAGGTTGCCTTAAAAACACGGGCAGTCACATGGCCCTGGGGAGGCCAAACACCACCCAGAAGGTGCCCAGGGGCTCACCTGGCTGCTGTTGGTCTCCTGGTGGCAAAATGCAGCCCCTTGGACCGTATGAACATCCACTCACAGCAGGATGAATGTTGTCTCTCATCTCTGCAGCCCGAGGAGCAGGATGGGACAAGGCACATCCCCAGGGCCACAGCCAAGGCAAGGCCCTTCCACTTACCTGGTGCTGTCTTCTCCAGTAACAAAGCTGAGATCATCAGAACCAACTTGATCACCCTCCGGGAACATCGAGCACCGCTCCGAGGCTGAAAACAAACCAAAACCCAGTAACCTTTCCCAGATGAGCAATGGGAAAGCAGCAAATTAACATTCCATCACCTGCAAGGGCCGTTGTGCTGCATTTCATCCCTAACAGACCGGTACACGACGTGCTCCGCTGTTAAAACTGCCACACGGTTTTAAATTTAAGCTACCTTGAAGTCAAGCACAGACACAAACAATGTTTTGATTCTTCTGTGAGGTGTCAGTGCCCACTGCAGACACACAGCAAAGCAGCAAACTCCACATCCTGAGCTGAGTTGTCAGACCAAGCTGCTAACGCCGTGTCGGACGCTTATTCAGGCCAAAAGTCAACTTCACCGCACATCAGCTGTCACCTCACAGCTTTTCATTTGATCAGAAGGTTAAAGCTTGTCAAAGAAATAGGAGATGAGGTCTAGAAACTCCCCTCAAGTGCTCAAAGCCCATTCCTGGCAATTAAGATGCAAATCCGTGTGGGAGGCGGTGGTTACCTCCCTGAGATCAGCCTACTTACAGCGCCCGCCCGGGACACAGGGAGCTCCAATTCAGAACTAGAGCTGTGGGTTTTCCAACCCTTCCCCGGGGGACTCACCTAAACTGACTTCTCAAGGCTAGAAAGAGTTCCCCTCTCCTGTTTTGAACTGGTTTTAATTAGGATCCCAAGAGAGGAGTTCCAAATCTTGTCGGTGCTTGGTTGAGCGTTAACGGCTCTCCAGCACCACCAGTCACCTCTGCTTCTGCAGGGCCCTGGGTGGCAGGAGGGTTTGGGAGGGTGGGATCACACTCAGCTCTACCTTCTCCCGAGGACTGGCCCGAGAAGGTGTGGTTGAACCCCTCCGAGGTAGAGGCAGCATCCTCCTGCTCTTCGTTTTCTGTGTCACATTCAATGTCACTGTCACTGCTCATCCCTGGGAGGAGATGAAGGACATGCTTCTGACATACCCCAGCTGCAAAAAAAGAAAACAACCCCAAAAAAAACCAAAAACCACAAGGCAAAAGTGATGGCAGTGAGATCTGTGTAGCTGGAGCATTCAACGTTTTCACATGTAAGAGTTACCAATCTCAAATACCAAGAGCTGGCAGGAGAACTAGAGGGAAGGAGCACGTTCAGAGGGAGATCATTTGCCAAAGCACTAAGGAACCCGACAGAACAGTGGGTTCTGGTTGGAGAACAGCCTCATTTCGCTGTGCAGCTCGGCTCCAGGGGAGCAGTTCCAACAATCACATCTCTGCCTGAGCTCAGGTGTCTCCAGCCCCCACCTGGCTGAGCTGCTCTCCCCTGCCAGCTCAGGGCACCTCCACACTCAGGACAGAAAATAAAGATTGCTGGTTTTAAGAGGTAGCACGACCCAGGAGGCAGATGTACCTACCAGACCCTTTAAGCAGCAATACTCTATTCAAGTCTCACACACACAAAAGGTGCTGGTTTAGCTGCTGACAACCCAAGTGGCTGCTTTTTGTTTTGCCAGACCTTGAGCGCGCACTGACAGCAATCAAAACTCTCCCTCTTGTACAGATTTGCAGGTGACAAAAGGGGTTTGCTCTGATCTTTTACTCCTTAAGAGCTGATACTCATTGCTAAGAAAAAGCAAGTAGTCAAGCAAAGTGCCAACTCCGCTGTAGTTTTTCCTCTGAAAGGAAAAAAAAATTGTAATATTTGCTTCCTGGGGTTTTTAACAATGAGGTATTTCAGTTTTTAAAACATTTTCCTATTAGGCTCTCTGCTATAATAGGAGAGCTGCAGGAGCGCATCATGATCACGCTGCAGTGACTAAGAGCAGAAATTCGGTTTTGTCACTGAGAGACCTTCTGTAAATGCCAACTCCTACACAATATTGCACACTGCAGATAGAGATGGATGCTGGCACCTTAATATAGGCTTTGCGCTACAATTCAGTCATTGAAATTCAAATTAGTGCAGGGGTGGAAGGCAGGAGAGTTTTAGCAAGATAAGAAAAACTCTTCTACGTGGACTTTCAAAAAAAAAAAAAAAAGGAAAAGAGGCAATAATCTCTTTTTTTTTTTCCCCCAGCATGGAAAGGATGCAGGAAGGGAGGGGGAAAAGTTTCCTCCAAGTCTCTAAGGAAACTGGCTTACGTACCACAACACCCGACACCAGTGAAAGGTTGGAGAGATCCTGGTGCGGACGTGGACGTGGTTACCAATGCCATTTGTCCCTGAAGGCAGAAAACTTAAGAGCCAAGGTCACTGGCTCCTATCCTGATTAGATAAGAAATTCTTTTCAAGGCCGTGCAACAGCACACCGAAGCAGAGACCCGGAGACATATCAGGAGGGACAAAAAGCAACCAGTTGCCCGTCCAGAGAAACAGAGGGCACCATCTGACATTATCTGCCGGGTCCTCACATTCCTGCTGCACCGTAACTTCATGAGAAGAGAAGCCACAGAGACCAGCGACACAGAGACGTGCTCTCCTCGTTCAGTTGTACTACAGATGCCAAATGTTACAGCAAAGTTCATTAAAACAGTTGGGGTTTTTTTTTTGGTTTGCTTTCCCTTTCCTCTTTTTGTTTCCCTTCCAAGCTATTTCCATTACAGAAATGGCTCATCAGAGACTGGAATGTGGTCACGCTGCGTTTGCCCTCTACACATCATCTGATTTACCTTCTTCTGGCCCCGCAGAAGCGCCCTCAGAAAGCATGCCCTGCAGTTCTCCGGTTTCAGAGCTGTTTTCTGGACCACCTGCCTGTGCTCCTTCTGTACGACATCCTTTAGAATTCGATCTTAAGAAAGAATTTAGGAGAAATACAAAAACTCATGTTAGAAATTCAGCTAGTCCAGCTATGGAAAGAAATCCTTTCAGTACCACATCTACTTTTACTCCTTAAGTCTTGTGTGTAGACTTTAGCTTTCAGCTTTGATTTAGAAATATTTAAAATCTTAAAAACATAAACCTTGAGAAGTTTATGATGAGTATTTTCCAAAAATGGTGATTCTTGCTATTGAGAAAAAACCCAACTGAGTACTCCCTTGCACTCAGCTTATGTAGCCAACGGGGAGTTGTTATGAAATTGTCGAGAAGTAGAGTCACAGTGAAAAAATATTGTCTTAAATGAAAAAAATCAAAAGTGACAACTTTCAGTTAGAGGATATTTTGCAAGGAACAGTGGGAAAACAGGCTGGGCCTGCCTTTCAAATTGAAGTTTCAGACTATACCCACAGCTGATCAAAACAAAAGAGAAAAACAAAAAAAGAAGAAGAAAAGATGACTCGTAACCTAGTTATAAAACCAAAAACTGATATCCAGAGGGAACAGCAGCAACCAAGTAAACTTCAAAGTAATTTTTCTTCCACGCTACAAGCACCTGCTTTTAGTAGATTGGTATTTTTTTCCTTCTAGATCAAGGGAAGGCGGGGGAGGAGATAACAAGAGGAAAAAAGAATAAAACCCTCACCCTAGAGCACCAACTCTCCTGGTCTTCTCCACAGCAGTTAAGCCGTTCAAGCCTGAAACTCCCACATCAGAATCTGAACCTTCACAGGGTCTCTCCTCTGGCTTGGGCAGCGCCTCGGAAGCGTTGCTGTTGGGCAGGGGCCTGGCAGAGTGATGCCGACTGCTCAGCTTCGAACTCCCTACGCCACCTGAGACAAGAATCTGCAGTTAAAACTCACCTTTTACTTATCTTATAGTAACACAGACACCCTCTTCACTGCCATTTTCCCCAGCTGTAGCTGCAAAGTCACTTGGTTGCTGCAGGGCAGCCCTTCCAGTCTTGGGCAAGGGTGGAACTGGGCACAAAGTTACAGTTACACCAAGTAATATTCTAGTTTCTCACCCAAACCTTCTCTACCTATTTAGTGTTGTAAGAAAACAAGTGTCATATCCCATTCCCTCTCTGAACACTCAAGAGGGGCAAAATACCAATCCCTGTGTTAGTTATTTTATTTCATTACCCTTAAGGAAGGGCATAATAAAACTCAGGAGCAGCAGTATCACGTAATTCTTTCATCATGTGTCTCCAGAGTTTTCTTCAGCTCCCTTTAAGTCAAATCACAATTTAAGCCAGGGTCAGTACATTTTGATCTATGATCTTCAGTATAAAGTTAGCTCCTGAGACATCTTCAGAGAGACCAGAATTAACACATAACACACATTTATGTTCCATTAAATCAAGGGAGTGGCACTGTTTTACAGCAGATCAGCTATTGAGGGCACAAAAACATTAGATTTGAGAAAGGAGCCAGTCAAGTTTCCCGAAAATTTCAATTGCCAAGTAAAAGGCTTCTTGAGAAGCTTATGTACAACAGACACTAAGATACATCACACAGCTAAAGATGACCTTGTTTACCTTCAGAAGTTTGACCATCTCCCTTTAAGCGAAGGTTACTCTCCCCACAGTCCATAGCCCTTCGTAGGGACAGGCTTCCCGCTGCTCCGGTGCGAATGGGTTTGGGGGAATTACTCTTCTTACTTGCAGCTGCAAAAATATTTTTAAGATGTGACAAGCCTTCAGTCAAACTGCTGCAGAATTCTGTCTTTATGCTTGTTTTAAGTGAAGTTAAGCTCCAATATTACTCTCTCTCTCCCCCCCAGTCCTGCTCAAAACTCCTTCCACACCCTTCCTTGTCCAAGATGTGGGCTGGAGGGAAGCTCAGCTACCTAGGGACGTGGCCAAGACCTAGGGATGTGGCCAAGACTATGCAAGTAATGTTTACTTGCCTTACACAAAGATACCCTTCAAAAAGCCATGTGTGTAGGATAAGGACAAATGAAATCACCCTTTCAGCTCTTAAATTCAAAGCCCAATGTAACAAAGAACCTCGAAAGCAAGAGAAAGGCAGGCTATGGGACTCCCATTGCTCACCACTCCCCAAACTAACCGTTCCCTGAGTCTGTGTCAGTGTGGGTCATGCCACAGAAACTCCTCTGAGAGGAGGAAGGGAGCAGTGGTAACCAGAACAGCAAAATGCCACGTTCTGCTGTCACTACACCCCACATAGGCAGGGGATCCAGGCTTCAAGGCACTTACAATTCCTTATGTAGCAGCTGGTAACCGAAGACTTTGTCAGTAGTTCCATTCCTATTTCCTGCAGCTTGCTGCAGCTTTCCGTGCCGCAGGCGGCTAAAGCACCTTGCTCAATGGAGAAGAAGCTGGGCTGCCCATCACACGAGCCAGCATTGCTGCTTCTCACTTCAGAGAGCTGGTTTTTGACATCAGACATTTTACTTCGAACTTCAGCCATCTGAGTTTTAAGTCTTTTCAGCATCTTCAAGTCCGGGGGGACGCGCCACATCGCCTGGTGTCTCCGCTGATCTCGATCTTTTAGAGAATAGGATGATGCTTTTGCCAAAGGAGAAGTTAAAGAACACAACAGGTAAGTAAAACTCTTCTCAAAACCAGACATCTGTTTTTTAAATGGCTGGAATAATTCTACCTTTCACCTCGCTATAGAAATGAGGACATAAATTGAGTTCATAAGCCTGGTTGTCAGTTTATGTCAAATTTGCTACATGTTTTTATAAAACTTGTGGGGTGTGTGTACAAGATTCTCACACCACCAACACATCACATTAACATACAGAACTCCAAGAAATCTGAAGCGAGGGAAGGAATTCCCTTGAGTCCCTAACACCAGAAGATGAGGTTGAGGAGCTAATACCTGAGCAAGCCTACATGCTGCTCAGCCAGAATTAGATCAACTTTGACACCTATTTGAAACATTGTAAGTTCTCTAAGCGTTTCACTGCAAATTCAGCTGTTCAAAACCAGAAAGCCAAGTGCCTCTTAGAAACCTTCACCTTAGGAGGGCAAGTCTGGCAAACTCTAAATGTAACAGTGGCTTTCTCTTAGTTGAATGACTTGAATAAGCTCTGGGAACAGTGAAACCTTAAGGGAACCTCAGCAAAAGAGGTAATTTCAGCTGTGTAGCCAGTGGCTAAAGGTGCCCAGGAAGCCATTCAACATAAGAGGGGAGCTTAATCTCCCTGGAGCAGCACAGCACACAGTGCAATGCCCTCTCTTAACATCCTTCTGTCTAGGCCTTTTTCCAGGCAAAACAGAGCTTACAGTTCATGTGCTGCCTCCCCTCTTCGGCCTTACGGAAGTGACTTCCATTTTTGGAAATATGGATTACATTCATCTGACTGTTTACATGACTACATTTAAAAAGCCAATCACAAGGGAACAAACAGTTTGGGCTTGCTTTGATTCAGTAACACCAATGTCATTGTTGCAGCAAAAGCAAGCATTTGTGTATAGCAAATCAGCCATTATTTCTCTTCTGTTCTATAAAGTCATCAAATGATTGTTTCAGAATGACCTGACAAATAAGATGTTGTGGTAGTGGGCCAGCTAAGCTCCAGATGAGTGTTAATCATGGTAAATTTATTATTGAGGTCTGATTTAAATTTCAATTCTTCACTTACAAAACAGGAGAAATGAGCAACCTCCAGCAACAGCCATGGGTGCCAGCAGTAGCAGCTCTCCTGCTTTTGCTGCACGGGAAGTTAATTGCAGCTTTCAGTCGAAGGGTCTTAACTGAGCCACAAATACTCTTGGAAAAATATTATTTAAATACCATCCCTATTTTTCCCTCCTGACATTTTGATCTATTTTTCTTCCACAAGTGCTTACACGCTCTTTTCCAGCCTTACAACCACACACATTTCTCTAGTCCTGTTTTAAATGCCCTTTTCATTCCAGGATTTATTTTCTTGTTAGTATACGCTGTGCTCCTAGTACTCTCAGCCACGAAGTGTACAAACTGTGTGAAGTGAGAGGTGTAACTGCTTCCTCAGCAGAGAGCCACTTTGTGTTGTTTTGTCTTTCAGTGCTAACCCCCTCCAGAAAAGGGCCTTTCATTCACCTCCCACAGTTGCAGTCAAAGAAACTGCATGAACTGACTGTATCTCTATGATGCTGCTACACAAACCAGGCAGCCAGTGCTGTCACATCCCCCAGGAAAGAACGAGAGACCCTCCTTGATACACATTTCTGGTTTTAGATGAGTCACCGGGCACTGAGGTCAATCATTAAGACAAAGAATGCATTAGAGCAGGTGGTAAGATGGCACCACACTGATGAGCAGTGCTGAGGATGTGGGAATTCAGCTCCTGATGAAGGGGACTATCTGCCACCTTCCCTTCCCCTCCTCAAATCTGCTTCTAACTCTGGGACTCCACTCCCAGAGACATTTCCAGGTCGGAATTAAATCACGTACATGAGATGCACAATTACCTCTGCTCTGCAGAAGAGAGGCAGGTGGACGTGGCTGAAGGCCCCAAAGGTTCTCCATACCATTTCTGTCTTTTAGATCCAACAAGTGGATTAAAATTAAAGGATCTATATCAAGTAAACTGCTACTGGCTGTCGAGCCCAGGGCACTTCCTCCTCGTCTTGAAGGTCTTCCACTTGCACTGGTGTAGCCATGGCTGGTACCTAGGGAAGAGTTACAGGAGAGTGGGCATACACATGACACAGGGGGTGCTTTATTTCCTATGCAAACAAAGAGTTCTACAAGAAGGTTAAGAATGAAAACACTGCAAGAAAATTAACACGACATCTGAATTATTTCATAAATTTATAGATTCTGAAAGCAACCAGATATGCCACTTCTGATATCTTTGTCATAAATAGACTTATATTCAATGTACATATATTTATTTCAGAATTATTTCAGATTATTTGGGCTATAATCATCTCTAGGCAGTAAGAGATCTTAGAGCACCTTTTCATTATCATATTATATTATTCATGATTATTAAAATATATTTCTGCTTGACTTGTAAGGATTCTGTACTTCATTCTCTCCATGTACTTCAGGTTTTACAGTGCTCTAAACCCAATGTGAATGTGTCACACACTCAGAGGCCACACAGACATTCGTGAAAATTTCTTAGCAGTCTATTTTTCCACGGGAATGGAAGGGGTTTCAAAGAGGCAGAAAAGCCTCCCCACAAACTTATCACTTTTAAACAAGCATATTCAGAAGATTCCTCTTTTTTTTTTTTTTAAATCAAACCAATGAAACATTTCTGCTACACTGCAACAACCAGTACAAACCACATGATGCAGCATTTCCAAAAATAGAAACGCCTGCAGAACATCCAGCCTGGTGTTGCTTCCAAGAAGAACGGGAAGGAATCCAGCAGCGTTTCGCATATATGGGAATTCTGAAGGCTGCTTTTCATACCTGATGCCCCAGGAGTTGCAGCGGCGGCTGCATCCTCCATGAGATCTCCCTCTTCCAACTCCATATTACTGCTGTATTCCACGTCATTTTCTCCAGACCTTAGGAAATGATTGGGGTGGGAAAAGAAAAAAAAAATACAATTGCTAGCTTCTGTCAGCTCTTGTTAAACATTATGGCACATACCTTGAAAACAACCTGAAGCACTGTAAATAGTATTTTCTGCATTCCAAACTACACAAATTGAACAAATCAAAGTGTGGTACTTAAAAGACTGACTCACTAACCAAGAGTCCAAAAGTGCCATACATATCTCGACTAAAATCTGATCCTGCAAACTTCTATATTTGTATGTGTTACAACACATTCTCATGTTTTAATGAGGATTCTAGGATTTGACATCGTCTCAATTAAGAACCTTAAATTCTCTAGTTTAAGTAATTGTCCTTATTATCACTCTCCTACTACATCACTTCCTAACACCACACCTCTCTATTGTAACAGAGCAAACCCTTACCCTAGAGCACCAACTCTCCTGGTCTTCTCCACAGCAGTTAAGCCGTTCAAGCCTGAAACTCCCACATCAGAATCTGAACCTTCACAGGGTCTTTCCTCTGGCTTGGGCAGCGCCTCGGAAGTGTTGCTGTTGGGCAGGGGCCTGGCAGAGTGATGCCGACTGCTCAGCTTCGAACTCCCTACGCCACCTGAGACAAGAATCTGCAGTTAAAACTCACCTTTTACTTATCTTATAGTAACACAGACACCCTCTCCACTGCCATCTTCCCCAGCTGTAGCTGCAAAGTCACTTGGTTGCTGCAGGGCAGCCCTTCCAGTCTTGGGCAAGGGTGGAACTGGGCACAGAGTTACAGTTACACCAAGTAATATTCCGGTTTCTCACCCAAACCTTCTCTACCTATTTAGTGTTGTAAGAAAACAAGTGTCATATCCCATTCCCTCTCTGAACACTCAAGAGGGGCAAAATACCAATCCCTGTGTTAGTTATTTTATTTCATTACCCTTAAGGAAGGGCATAATAAAACTCAGGAGCAGCAGTATCACGTAATTCTTTCATCATGTGTCTCCAGAGTTTTCTTCAGCTCCCTTTAAGTCAAATCACAATTTAAGCCAGGGTCAGTACATTTTGATCTATGATCTTCAGTATAAAGTTAGCTCCTGAGACATCTTCAGAGAGACCAGAATTAACACATAACACACATTTATGTTCCATTAAATCAAGGGAGTGGCACTGTTTTACAGCAGATCAGCTATTGAGGGCACAAAAACATTAGATTTGAGAAAGGAGCCAGTCAAGTTTCCCGAAAATTTCAATTGCCAAGTAAAAGGCTTCTTGAGAAGCTTATGTACAACAGACACTAAGATACATCACACAGCTAAAGATGACCTTGTTTACCTTCAGAAGTTTGACCATCTCCCTTTAAGCGAAGGTTACTCTCCCCACAGTCCATAGCCCTTCGTAGGGACAGGCTTCCCGCTGCTCCGGTGCGAATGGGTTTGGGGGAATTACTCTTCTTACTTGCAGCTGCAAAAATATTTTTAAGATGTGACAAGCCTTCAGTCAAACTGCTGCAGAATTCTGTCTTTATGCTTGTTTTAAGTGAAGTTAAGCTCCAATATTACTCTCTCTCTCCCCCCCAGTCCTGCTCAAAACTCCTTCCACACCCTTCCTTGTCAAAGATGTGGGCTGGAGGGAAGCTCAGCTACCTAGGGACGTGGCCAAGACCTAGGGATGTGGCCAAGACTATGCAAGTAATGTTTACTTGCCTTACACAAAGATACCCTTCAAAAAGCCATGTGTGTAGGATAAGGACAAATGAAATCACCCTTTCAGCTCTTAAATTCAAAGCCCAATGTAACAAAGAACCTCGAAAGCAAGAGAAAGGCAGGCTATGGGACTCCCATTGCTCACCACTCCCCAAACTAACCGTTCCCTGAGTCTGTGTCAGTGTGGGTTGTGCCACAGAAACTCCTCTGAGAGGAGGAACGGAGCAGTGGTAACCAGAACAGCAAAATGCCACGTTCTGCTGTCACTACACCCCACATAGGCAGGGGATCCAGGCTTCAAGGCACTTACAATTCCTTATGTAGCAGCTGGTAACCGAAGACTTTGTCAGTAGTTCCATTCCTATTTCCTGCAGCTTGCTGCAGCTTTCCGTGCCGCAGGCGGCTAAAGCACCTTGCTCAATGGAGAAGAAGCTGGGCTGTCCATCACACGAGCCAGCATTGCTGCTTCTCACTTCTGAGAGCTGGTTTTTCACATCAGACATTTTACTTCGAACTTCAGCCATCTGAGTTTTAAGTCTTTTCAGCATCTTCAAGTCCGGGGGGACGCGCCACATCGCCTGGTGTCTCCGCTGATCTCGATCTTTTAGAGAATAGGATGATGCTTTTGCCAAAGGAGAAGTTAAAGAACACAACAGGTAAGTAAAACTCTTCTCAAAACCAGACATCTGTTTTTTAAATGGCTGGAATAATTCTACCTTTCACCTCGCTATAGAAATGAGGACATAAATTGAGTTCATAAGCCTGGTTGTCAGTTTATGTCAAATTTGCTACATGTTTTTATAAAACTTGTGGGGTGTGTGTACAAGATTCTCACACCACCAACACATCACATTAACATACAGAACTCCAAGAAATCTGAAGCGAGGGAAGGAATTCCCTTGAGTCCCTAACACCAGAAGATGAGGTTGAGGAGCTAATACCTGAGCAAGCCTACATGCTGCTCAGCCAGAATTAGATCAACTTTGACACCTATTTGAAACATTGTAAGTTCTCTAAGCGTTTCACTGCAAATTCAGCTGTTCAAAACCAGAAAGCCAAGTGCCTCTTAGAAACCTTCACCTTAGGAGGGCAAGTCTGGCAAACTCTAAATGTAACAGTGGCTTTCTCTTAGTTGAATGACTTGAATAAGCTCTGGGAACAGTGAAACCTTAAGGGAACCTCAGCAAAAGAGGTAATTTCAGCTGTGTAGCCAGTGGCTAAAGGTGCCCAGGAAGCCATTCAACATAAGAGGGGAGCTTAATCTCCCTGGAGCAGCACAGCACACAGTGCAATGCCCTCTCTTAACATCCTTCTGTCTAGGCCTTTTTCCAGGCAAAACAGAGCTTACAGTTCATGTGCTGCCTCCCCTCTTCGGCCTTACGGAAGTGACTTCCATTTTTGGAAATATGGATTACATTCATCTGACTGTTTACATGACTACATTTAAAAAGCCAATCACAAGGGAACAAACAGTTTGGGCTTGCTTTGATTCAGTAACACCAATGTCATTGTTGCAGCAAAAGCAAGCATTTGTGTATAGCAAATCAGCCATTATTTCTCTTCTGTTCTATAAAGTCATCAAATGATTGTTTCAGAATGACCTGACAAATAAGATGTTGTGGTAGTGGGCCAGCTAAGCTCCAGATGAGTGTTAATCATGGTAAATTTATTATTGAGGTCTGATTTAAATTTCAATTCTTCACTTACAAAACAGGAGAAATGAGCAACCTCCAGCAACAGCCATGGGTGCCAGCAGTAGCAGCTCTCCTGCTTTTGCTGCACGGGAAGTTAATTGCAGCTTTCAGTCGAAGGGTCTTAACTGAGCCACAAATACTCTTGGAAAAATATTATTTAAATACCATCCCTATTTTTCCCTCCTGACATTTTGATCTATTTTTCTTCCACAAGTGCTTACACGCTCTTTTCCAGCCTTACAACCACACACATTTCTCTAGTCCTGTTTTAAATGCCCTTTTCATTCCAGGATTTATTTTCTTGTTAGTATACGCTGTGCTCCTAGTACTCTCAGCCACGAAGTGTACAAACTGTGTGAAGTGAGAGGTGTAACTGCTTCCTCAGCAGAGAGCCACTTTGTGTTGTTTTGTCTTTCAGTGCTAACCCCCTCCAGAAAAGGGCCTTTCATTCACCTCCCACAGTTGCAGTCAAAGAAACTGCATGAACTGACTGTATCTCTATGATGCTGCTACACAAACCAGGCAGCCAGTGCTGTCACATCCCCCAGGAAAGAACGAGAGACCCTCCTTGATACACATTTCTGGTTTTAGATGAGTCACCGGGCACTGAGGTCAATCATTAAGACAAAGAATGCATTAGAGCAGGTGGTAAGATGGCAGCACACTGATGAGCAGTGCTGAGGATGTGGGAATTCAGCTCCTGATGAAGGGGACTATCTGCCACCTTCCCTTCCCCTCCTCAAATCTGCTTCTAACTCTGGGACTCCACTCCCAGAGACATTTCCAGGTCGGAATTAAATCACGTACATGAGATGCACAATTACCTCTGCTCTGCAGAAGAGAGGCAGGTGGACGTGGCTGAAGGCCCCAAAGGTTCTCCATACCATTTCTGTCTTTTAGATCCAACAAGTGGATTAAAATTAAAGGATCTATATCAAGTAAACTGCTACTGGCTGTCGAGCCCAGGGCACTTCCTCCTCGTCTTGAAGGTCTTCCACTTGCACTGGTGTAGCCATGGCTGGTACCTAGGGAAGAGTTACAGGAGAGTGGGCATACACATGACACAGGGGGTGCTTTATTTCCTATGCAAACAAAGAGTTCTACAAGAAGGTTAAGAATGAAAACACTGCAAGAAAATTAACACGACATCTGAATTATTTCATAAATTTATAGATTCTGAAAGCAACCAGATATGCCACTTCTGATATCTTTGTCATAAATAGACTTATATTCAATGTACATATATTTATTTCAGAATTATTTCAGATTATTTGGGCTATAATCATCTCTAGGCAGTAAGAGATCTTAGAGCACCTTTTCATTATCATATTATATTATTCATGATTATTAAAATATATTTCTGCTTGACTTGTAAGGATTCTGTACTTCATTCTCTCCATGTACTTCAGGTTTTACAGTGCTCTAAACCCAATGTGAATGTGTCACACACTCAGAGGCCACACAGACATTCGTGAAAATTTCTTAGCAGTCTATTTTTCCACGGGAATGGAAGGGGTTTCAAAGAGGCAGAAAAGCCTCCCCACAAACTTATCACTTTTAAACAAGCATATTCAGAAGATTCCTCTTTTTTTTTTTTTTAAATCAAACCAATGAAACATTTCTGCTACACTGCAACAACCAGTACAAACCACATGATGCAGCATTTCCAAAAATAGAAACGCCTGCAGAACATCCAGCCTGGTGTTGCTTCCAAGAAGAACGGGAAGGAATCCAGCAGCGTTTCGCATATATGGGAATTCTGAAGGCTGCTTTTCATACCTGATGCCCCAGGAGTTGCAGCGGCGGCTGCATCCTCCATGAGATCTCCCTCTTCCAACTCCATATTACTGCTGTATTCCACGTCATTTTCTCCAGACCTTAGGAAATGATTGGGGTGGGAAAAGAAAAAAAAAAATACAATTGCTAGCTTCTGTCAGCTCTTGTTAAACATTATGGCACATACCTTGAAAACAACCTGAAGCACTGTAAATAGTATTTTCTGCATTCCAAACTACACAAATTGAACAAATCAAAGTGTGGTACTTAAAAGACTGACTCACTAACCAAGAGTCCAAAAGTGCCATACATATCTCGACAATGACAGACTCACTAACCAAGAGTCCAAAAGTGCCATACGTATCTTGACTGTAAAATCTGATCCTGCAAACTTCTATATTTGTGTTACAACACATTCTCATGTTTTAATGAGGATTCTAGGATTTGACATCGTCTCAATTAAGAACCTTAAATTCTCTAGTTTAAGTAATTGTCCTTATTATCACTCTCCTACTACATCACTTCCTAACACCACACCTCTCTATTGTAACAGAGCAGAAACTGGATTTCTTAATAGTGTTCTGAGAAAGAACCTTCACAGACTATCACCTGTCAAAGACAGAACACAGCACTAAAGTACATGAAGAGATCAGAAAGATAAGAACTAGCTGACTGAAAACTCAGTGTTTAGCATTAACTATATCAGTTCATGTTGTTCCCAGTACAGGAAACACCCCTCACATTGCACTGGAATCACACCCCACCCCTGACCATAATCATGATACTATCAATGAATCTCTTTCCATTGGAATTAGGATGATCACCCTGGGAGACAAAGCGAGGAGCTGAAAGGTATTTTAAGTTACTTACATCGTTTCTTCATCAATATCATTTTCTTCGGTGTTACTAGTTGCTGTGGAACTAGCTGAAGAGCTGCTGCCATCAAGGTGGTTCACCTCATCTTCTCCAGCAAGATCTATATCCAGGTCACCATCAGAGAGCTCGTGCTACAGGAAAAACAGAACAGGTCTTTATAAAAAGAAACATTTCTGTTACACTGATGGATTCACCAAAAGCTATGAACAGAAACTCTCTCTCTCTCTCTCATGTCACACTATCCTACAGGAGTTAGGAGGGTCTCCAGACACAATAAAAAGCTGGTAACAAACACAGTTTTTTCAGCAACAACTTAGAAACTTTTTTGTGGTGGGATCTATTAGCAGAATCTCTCTCTCTAGTGCCACACTATCCTACAGGAGTTAGGAGGGTCTCAAGGCACAATAAAAGCTGGTAACAAACACAGAAGTTGGGTTTTTTCAGCAGCACACTATCCTACAGGAGTTAGGAGGGTCTCCAGACACAATAAAAAGCTGGTAACAAACACAGTTTTTTCAGCAACAACTTAGAAACTTTTTTGTGGTGGGATCTATTAGCTCTGTTCTGAAACATCTCTCGTCTCACCCTTCACTGCTAGCTCTCCAGTGTGTCATCTATTTCCACACAGAGAATAAATGAACTTCTCAATTGTAAATTAGATTTAGGATCTATTAGCTCTGTTCTGAAACATCTCTCTTGTCTCACCCCTCACTGCTAGCTCTCCAGTGTGTCATCTCCTGTTTCCACACAGAGAATAATAAGTGAACTTCTCAATTGTAAATTAGATTTACGTTTCTACTGCTACCCTGTCACAAAAAAGAAAGGGGCAGGAAAAAGCCAATTCCTACATTCAAGTCTTCATGCTGGATCTTCTCTTCCTCCTCTTCCTTGTTATCTCGTGCTAATCCTGGAGCAGCAACATTCTCAAGTAGTACGTCAGTGCTTTGTCCAGACTTCTTTGATCTTGTTTCTGCACCATCATCATTCTGGGGACTAAGATGGGTGTCTGGAGGTGAAATGCCTCGGGATTTCTGAGTCCGGGAAAGTTCAATCGCAAGCCTCTTAAATATCAGAAGGATACACAAAAGCACACATAGAAGATGACAATGGAGCATCAGCACCAAGTCAAGGAAGTTGACTTGCACATATACTGTTTTAGTAATGTCAATATCAAACTACCAATAGCAACCCAAACACACACAGCTGTCAAAACATCAACACTGTAACCTAAACCAGGTAATTACTGGTCAGTGAAAGGCAATTTTACATTCATATACATCCCACTTACTTCTTTCAGGTTATTTATTTGTTGGATATAACTTGTCTGAGCTGCTTCCAATTGAGCAATGTACCAGTGTTGATCTCGGCACTTTTGGAAGAAGGTTGGTGAGCGCACTTGGAACCTTCAAAGGAACATTTCAAAAAAGGGGTGTTATTTTTTGTTGGGTTTTTTCTTGGTGGTTTTTTTTTTTTTTGTCATTCTTGTTCCTGCTCCCCCAAATTCAAAAAGCCATGCACAGAATACCAGAGAATCTGAAATCTAGTGATGAAATAAACTTAACAGACAACATGCACTTCTATACTCAATATCCTGACTGCACAGAATGGCAACAGTAAGGGTTTTGTGGGAGAAGCAGCAATACAAGTGGTGGTTTATTTTCACAAACCAACACTAAAAAAAAAGTTAACACCCTACAAGGCATTTAATAGGAGCAAGAGTAGGATTATACTAGAAGTATTTGAAGTAGACAGGTAAAGCTTCTATATTTTGTTCTAACATTGCAACTCCCATCGCCAGCATTAGCTCTCTTACATTATAGACTTCCTTCATTCCCAAAGTTCTCCTAAGCTCACTGCAACTGTTTCTAAAGAGCGAGAGAAAACACCCTTCTCCTTTAACTCAATTAGCTCCAGATCTCCAACTCAGGCTTATTAATGAGTCAAGCGTAGTTACTTCTCAAAGAAAGAGATATATTTAAAGTTACAACTCCCTTCAGCACATTTTCTTCTTTAAAGCTTATGACAGTGAAATCCACTTATGCCAAAACATGTCACAATTATTTTAAATTCAACTACTTAATTATTTCCTATTTCAGTAGTAGGTGAGATACTTTGTGAAATGATAGCAGCAAGGAGCCCCACTGAGTTGTGTTCCTTACCTTAGGATCACAGTGTCATTTTGCCTGTTTAAGTACCCTTCGTTGGCGAGCAAGTCCAAACGAAAGAACCTGTTGTAACCCCAGCATTCTCCAACTTCAAAATCGGAGGCAAACTCTCGAATGATGTTTTTGGTGGGATCGTTGGTGGACTGGTGAACCATTTCTACACGGTACTCGTACCTACCCAGGGGAAGACCACAGGTATTTGTAACAAAATAAAAGATGTCAAACTTGATGCATTCAGCAATTCTAACAGAACTGCATTTCCTGGGAGACTTGTGTGCCCAGCTGAAGAAGTGATTCAGTCTTAGAATCACCTCTGCTGCCCTTACTACAGGTTTGCTTACTTGGATGTCTCTGGCAATCCTGCTGACAGCTCCAAGAACACTGACAGGTAGTAGCCCCGTACTACTCCATTGCCATCCTTGAAATAAATTGAGAGATAAATTGATTAAGAAAAGAAAGCAAAAAAAAACAAAACCAGAAAAACAAAACTCCTTGATATATCCTTGAAGTTTTGAAAACAGCTTCAATCAATACAGAACTTGCAGCAGTCATCTACTTTGTATCCTACTGTTTTGATTTTTTAGTCTTCCGTGACCCAGAAACTCTTACTGTAGCTTGAACTAACATGGAGCTTGCATCTGGAAGCAGATACGCACCCTAGTACTGCCATCTCACATATACATCTCAAACCACAGCTTTAATTACTCTGTTAACATTTTAGGGATTTAACCCAGTGGAAGACTGAATAGACAAACACTTATCAATGTACTGGAAAAACATATAGAAAGAGCAGTAAAAAAACCTCACAAAAATCTACTTAGCAGTTTATTACAGTCCAATTCTTTTCAAATTCCCAATGTGAAAACAACTCAGGTTAAACATTAGTTACAAAATATTTTCCATACAGCTGCATTTCAAAGCCACTTAATTTTTGAAAGAGCATCAATTTCTTTAGAAAAAACATGCAACATGAAAAAGTTAGGTCAGTTAACTGAGAAACAATATTAGAACCACCAGAAATCAAGGAAAAAATATGGCAAAACCTCCATCACACTCACCTTAATCAAGGAGGAAGAATGGCTCAACTTGAATCCTCTAGGTTGAAGAAACATTTCAACTTACCATTTAAAAAATCAATTTGAATGCATTCTGTCAGTGCACCTTACGTAGTCAATCCTGAATTTACAATAGACTGAAAACTTACACAGGAATCCACCTCTGCATTGCAAGAATCAATTCTGTGCATACATAGCCTTATCAGATCAACCCAGTTCTCTGAAGATGCCATGTAAAGCACTAACAAATAACACTTGTACTCCACCACTAAACACCTATTTCTCCAAACACAACTGTAGCAGCAGCCAGTGCTTCCTGGAAGCATTGACCAAAACTACTGGACCATAAAAGATCACACCTCCTGGGTTAACATTCCAACACTGACAAAGGCATTGTTTCTGAAATCCAAGCACTCAGCACACTGACAGGGCATTAGCACAACACACCCATTTCAGTGTCAGCATTTGATAACTGGATGCAGAGTAAAACAGATTCTCCTGCAACTAATACCTTGTCCTCCAGACCTCCCAAATAAGTATTATTCATAAACAAAAATAGGAAGTTATTTTCTACGTCAGTTCTGCAAGCAACATCTGCAAAAACCTCTCAGACAGACAAAAAGGATTAAAAAAAATCTACTGCAGTGCTATTCAAGTTGTAAGACCCATTTTAATTGCTTTTAAATTAACCAGATTAACTATAGTGAGAACGTTCATGGTGGTTATCTGGAGGCAGAGAGAGAATACTTTAATTGTCCGTGATCAACTCTGCAACCTTAATACGTTCTTCTCCTACAGCTCTTTACAGCATGAGAAGGGACAACCTGATGTACCCTTACAAGAAAAGCACATGAATTCTGGTTAAGTGTTTTGGATGCAATAGTAACTAGTTAAAAATATAACTCACTGGATAAACTTTTAACCTCCAGCAAAGTCCTGACACTTG
>NW_015090977.1:423772-456597 GCF_001431845.1 Calidris pugnax | reverse complement strand
CACACTATCCTACAGGAGTTAGGAGGGTCTCCAGACACAATAAAAAGCTGGTAACAAACACAGTTTTTTCAGCAACAACTTAGAAACTTTTTTGTGGTGGGATCTATTAGCTCTGTTCTGAAACATCTCTCGTCTCACCCTTCACTGCTAGCTCTCCAGTGTGTCATCTATTTCCACACAGAGAATAAATGAACTTCTCAATTGTAAATTAGATTTAGGTTTCTACTGCTACCCTGTCACAAAAAAGAAAGGGGCAGGAAAAAGCCAATTCCTACATTCAAGTCTTCATGCTGGATCTTCTCTTCCTCCTCTTCCTTGTTATCTCGTGCTAATCCTGGAGCAGCAACATTCTCAAGTAGTACGTCAGTGCTTTGTCCAGACTTCTTTGATCTTGTTTCTGCACCATCATCATTCTGGGGACTAAGATGGGTGTCTGGAGGTGAAATGCCTCGGGATTTCTGAGTCCGGGAAAGTTCAATCGCAAGCCTCTTAAATATCAGAAGGATACACAAAAGCACACATAGAAGATGACAATGGAGCATCAGCACCAAGTCAAGGAAGTTGACTTGCACATATACTGTTTTAGTAATGTCAATATCAAACTACCAATAGCAACCCAAACACACACAGCTGTCAAAACATCAACACTGTAACCTAAACCAGGTAATTACTGGTCAGTGAAAGGCAATTTTACATTCATATACATCCCACTTACTTCTTTCAGGTTATTTATTTGTTGGATATAACTTGTCTGAGCTGCTTCCAATTGAGCAATGTACCAGTGTTGATCTCGGCACTTTTGGAAGAAGGTTGGTGAGCGCACTTGGAACCTTCAAAGGAACATTTCAAAAAAGGGGTGTTATTTTTTGTTGGGTTTTTTCTTGGTGGTTTTTTTTTTTTTTGTCATTCTTGTTCCTGCTCCCCCAAATTCAAAAAGCCATGCACAGAATATCAGAGAATCTGAAATCTAGTGATGAAATAAACTTAACAGACAACATGCACTTCTATACTCAATATCCTGACTGCACAGAATGGCAACAGTAAGGGTTTTGTGGGAGAAGCAGCAATACAAGTGGTGGTTTATTTTCACAAACCAACACTAAAAAAAAAGTTAACACCCTACAAGGCATTTAATAGGAGCAAGAGTAGGATTATACTAGAAGTATTTGAAGTAGACAGGTAAAGCTTCTATATTTTGTTCTAACATTGCAACTCCCATCGCCAGCATTAGCTCTCTTACATTATAGACTTCCTTCATTCCCAAAGTTCTCCTATGGTCACTGCAACTGCTTCTAAAGAGCCAGAGAAAACACCCTTCTCCTTTAACTCAATTAGCTCCAGATCTCCAACTCAGGCTTATTAATGAGTCAAGCGTAGTTACTTCTCAAAGAAAGAGATATATTTAAAGTTACAACTCCCTTCAGCACATTTTCTCCTTTAAAGCTTATGACAGTGAAATCCATTTATGCCAAAACATGTCACAATTATTTTAAATTCAACTACTTAATTATTTCCTATTTCAGTAGTAGGTGTGATACTTTGTGAAATGATAGCAGCAAGGAGCCCCACTGAGTTGTGTTCCTTACCTTAGGATCACAGTGTCATTTTGCCTGTTTAAGTACCCTTCGTTGGCGAGCAAGTCCAAACGAAAGAACCTGTTGTAACCCCAGCATTCTCCAACTTCAAAATCGGAGGCAAACTCTCGAATGATGTTTTTGGTGGGATCGTTGGTGGACTGGTGAACCATTTCTACACGGTACTCGTACCTACCCAGGGGAAGACCACAGGTATTTGTAACAAAATAAAAGATGTCAAACTTGATGCATTCAGCAATTCTAACAGAACTGCATTTCCTGGGAGACTTGTGTGCCCAGCTGAAGAAGTGATTCAGTCTTAGAATCACCTCTGCTGCCCTTACTACAGGTTTGCTTACTTGGATGTCTCTGGCAATCCTGCTGACAGCTCCAAGAACACTGACAGGTAGTAGCCCCGTACTACTCCATTGCCATCCTTGAAATAAATTGAGAGATAAATTGATTAAGAAAAGAAAGCAAAAAAAAACAAAACCAGAAAAACAAAACTCCTTGATATATCCTTGAAGTTTTGAAAACAGCTTCAATCAATACAGAACTTGCAGCAGTCATCTACTTTGTATCCTACTGTTTTGATTTTTTAGTCTTCCGTGACCCAGAAACTCTTACTGTAGCTTGAACTAACATGGAGCTTGCATCTGGAAGCAGATACGCACCCTAGTACTGCCATCTCACATATACATCTCAAACCACAGCTTTAATTACTCTGTTAACATTTTAGGGATTTAACCCAGTGGAAGACTGAATAGACAAACACTTATCAATGTACTGGAAAAACATATAGAAAGAGCAGTAAAAAAAACTCACAAAAATCTACTTAGCAGTTTATTACAGTCCAACTCTTTTCAAATTCCCAATGTGAAAACAACTCAGGTTAAACATTAGTTACAAAATATTTTCCATACAGCTGCATTTCAAAGCCACTTAATTTTTGAAAGAGCATCAATTTCTTTAGAAAAAACATGCAACATGAAAAAGTTAGGTCAGTTAACTGAGAAACAATATTAGAACCACCAGAAATCAAGGAAAAAATATGGCAAAACCTCCATCACACTCACCTTAATCAAGGAGGAAGAATGGCTCAACTTGAATCCTCTAGGTTGAAGAAACATTTCAACTTACCATTTAAAAAATCAATTTGAATGCATTCTGTCAGTGCACCTTACGTAGTCAATCCTGAATTTACAATAGACTGAAAACTTACACAGGAATCCACCTCTGCATTGCAAGAATCAATTCTGTGCATACATAGCCTTATCAGATCAACCCAGTTCTCTGAAGATGCCATGTAAAGCACTAACAAATAACACTTGTACTCCACCACTAAACACCTATTTCTCCAAACACAACTGTAGCAGCAGCCAGTGCTTCCTGGAAGCACTGACCAAAACTACTGGACCATAAAAGATCACACCTCCTGGGTTAACATTCCAACACTGACAAAGGCATTGTTTCTGAAATCCAAGCACTCAGCCCACTGACAGGGCATTAGCACAATACACCCATTTCAATGTCAGCATTTGAGAACTGGATGCAGAGTAAAACAGATTCTCCTGCAACTAATACCTTGTCCTCCAGACCTCCCAAATAAGTATTATTCATAAACAAAAATAGGAAGTTATTTTCTACGTCAGTTCTGCAAGCAACATCTGCAAAAACCTCTCAGACAGACAAAAAGGATTAAAAAAAATCTACTGCAGTGCTATTCAAGTTGTAAGACCCATTTTAATTGCTTTTAAATTAACCAGATTAACTATAGTGAGAACGTTCATGGTGGTTATCTGGAGGCAGAGAGAGAATACTTTAATTGTCCGTGATCAACTCTGCAACCTTAATACGTTCTTCTCCTACAGCTCTTTACAGCATGAGAAGGGACAACCTGATGTACCCTTACAAGAAAAGCACATGAATTCTGGTTAAGTGTTTTGGATGCAATAGTAACTAGTTAAAAATATAACTCACTGGATAAACTTTTAACCTCCAGCAAAGTCCTGACACTTGGAGAGGCGGGCTGTAAACAGGATCTGCTCGCTGACGCAACGTACTATTGAGAGAGGAGAAAAACACATTTGCTGTTGGCACAGGGCAAACCCCTCCACAAAATGATAAGCTGTATATACTCTAGAAGCATCCTTCTCGCTGCACACAGCGGCACACGAGGCCCATGCAAAATGTTAAGTGTCCATACAAATACATGCATTCCTTGCAAAATTATTCAATCTTTTTTTAAAAGGAAAAAATCAATAGTTTGACATTTTCATGGAAAATTCTCTTTAGCTAGCAGTTCAGCTGGGGTTAATTGTTGGTCACCCAGTAAACAAGATATTTGATTGAATCCCTATAGCTTAGTTCATACCTAATAGTTTTCTGTAGAGAGTATTCTGTGTTTTAAAGAGTATTACTCATACAGAAGAAACAGAAAAAGCCTCACGATATTCACAGTAATTTAAGATACATTCTTACCTGAAGTTTTCCAAGACAAAAGTAGTTGAGTCATAGGCTGGAACCAATTCACTGAAGAGGGGCAGGAAAATTAAATATATTAGAGTTGAACAACATGACATTAAAAATCCCAAGTTCTGGAGTCTTAAGAAGCATTAAAAATTATTCAGGTCACCAGAGCCGCTGGAGTTCACCAGGACTACACTGGGTTACTTCAGCACTTCTCAAAATTCCATTTATAAGCCTTCTCCCCCATACCTCTCCATGTGATATCACACAGTAAAACAAATATTTTATGTAACGAAGGAAAAAAGCAACCAGAAGTACTGAAGAGGATTTTCCCTTTTACTTGTGATGGCTAATAATATCTTAATACAGTGAATTTTTAAGATAAGACTCCTTGGCAGTTCTAGAAAGGATGAAACTCTTGCATGGCTGAAAGTACAAAGCTTAAATGGTTGGTGTTTCAGAGCAGGAGATACCTTACTGCCATTGAAAAATGAATATTCAGATTTAAAATCTCCTCAGAGAGACATTTAATTATTCTTTTCAGAAAACATGTCAGTCAATAGTTTTAAGATCGCATTGAAAAGCAAGCCAAACTATTTTTTTATAGAAAACATGAAATTATTTGAGGAATTCTTCTAAGACTTCTCCTACTTTCAATTTTTTAGAGATGGTTTTCAGCCAGCTGGCTGAAGCTCTGAACAGACTTCCTCAGAACCCAGCACTGGCAGCACTCTCTTTATGAAGAATTGTGTTATGAAGTGATTTTGGCTATATATTCAGAATTAAGGTGACCTGCAGAGGCATCTCATGAGAGCCTTGCAATTATATACTGAATGACCCAATAATAAGAGAAAAAGGACAAATCCGTAAACTAAGTGTAAAAGAGAAAAAAAAACCTGTCAGCTGGAACCCGCTGTCCTGACTCCCCAGCAGGGACTACAGACAAAATAAGCCCTGCTGGAACAGAAGGGCCTACTTCCAGCACAGGTTACTAAGAGGAGTAAGTTAAGCAGTTTATCATTTTCATTGTAGAGCCAAGTTCAGTCAGAGATCTCAAGTTTAAAACAGAAACGGACAGAATTACGCTATCCCCCAGATTACTATTGCCATAGTTCATACAGCTGAGAAGCATCACTGCCCTTTGCTAGAGGCAGGTATCAGCCTCTCCATCAGCCACCTCTCATCCACTCTTTCAAATCCAGAAGTTAAAATACAGTGTCACTCTCCTGTCCCAGTTTTATAAGAGGCTGACGCACATAAAAAAAAGTCTACATCCCAGACTCACTGGAACAGCCTCCTCCACACAGTGGTCAAGTAAAATGGGAAAGAGATAATCTTCTCTAAGTTAAACATTTTTTTTTAACAGGCAAAACAAACCTTTATAAGATGGCTCTGAGTTTTGAACTGTGAGAGAAAGGAAATCCAGTGCTCACCTTGTGAAGTCTGGGGGGACAGGAGTAGTGACAAACGAAGCCATAGGTTTCCGATGAACCTGCTGGAACATCATCAGGATCTCTGAACTTTTGGATATCAACTCGCTCTTACTGCAGGACCGTAACTGTATGGGGAAAAGAAAACCAAGAAAGAAAATAAATCCTTATGTCATTAGTAGAAACTAAAGGTTTTGACCACTTTTGGTTGTTAAACAAATAAATTGCATGTCTGTCACAAACTTGCTTAACACCCTAAAGTGTGTAGGGACTCATACTCCCAAATGCAAGAAAGTTTTACACATTATTAATATATTGTTCCTACTCAGAAGGTTTTTGGTTGCCATTTTTTTCCCCATTTGTTTGGGGTTTATTTCTCCTGAAACTGTCATCTTTTAAGATTAAGAATTTGCCTATGATAACCCAGGGTCATGTGTTCTAAAAATTAAAGTAGATATTCTCATTCTGTCTCACTCCAAAGCCCGCTTGGGAAGTCCTGAATATTTAAGACTCTGTGAGAAAGTTACAGCAACTATTATTTACTTCACTCAGGTTAAAGTAATTTATATATAAGGTGTCCGATTAATACTAAGTTACATCTATTACTGTGTTTAGGCAACAAGAACAAAGCAAATCAATCTGGAAGGGAAGCTTGATTAGACATTGGGGTAATTTGCTCAAATACATCACAACACAGCGATACAAGCTCCTGTGATGTTAGTTCTTTTATGTTTTAGTTACTCCTTTACTGCTGTATTGCCAAGTACTGTACTTTTCTTTTTGTTCATCCAAATTTTAATAAAACAAAGTCAATACAATCTTAAATAGCAGGCCAAAAAAACCACTTCAATCCACTTGAGATACTTTACAAAACCAGTGTAGTAACAAAGGTCTTTTCAAAATCTGAAAAAATTCCCCAGAAGCACAGAGACACAGAACATTTTTGTTTACGCTGCATTTATAGCCACTGCTATTCATATGCAGTTGGCAGCAGAATGAACAGAATCTACCCACATGGTATAAACGCTGAGTTACCTTAAACAAACACATAACTGTGCAGTTTTATATGATAATGCTACTAATCCCAGTATGAGTTTTCCAAGCAATAGAAAAACACACCTTTCATTATTTCTAGAAGACATTTTTGCTTTTAAGAAGAAACTGTGCAACCTAAGGCCACTTAAAGAAAAGAAATAGCTCTATGCATCAGTTAATAGTTTTAAAATAAATTAATTAAATAGTAAAAAGCTGACTGAGGAGAGGATCTATGTAACATAACATTTCAGCTCTTCTCATTATCACCTGATGTTCCACTTCCTGAAGTAGGGATTCCAGAAGTTCAGTTTCTTGAGTAAGTGATGTCTTTTGACCTGTTTAAAGAAAGGAAGACATGTTTAAAGAAGACATACTCCATGGATTTTAAGAACATAAGCTTTTTTTTTTTTTTCCTGAAAGCTGCCCCAAAACTTATTAAGGTAAAGGATTTCTAAATATACCAAGGTTGATTGAGAAAACACTTTCAAAGCAAGCCTACGTTTTTAATTAGAGCTGTAGTGAAGAACTCACTTGAGGTTAAGACAGTAATGAAACATTCTTTCTGTCCCAGAAATGACAGTTTTGTTGTTTTGGGGTGCTTTGCAGGTTTGACTTCACTGAATTTGCTGTCATCCAGACAAGTCTCTCACATATTAGCTGACACTTTTCTCCTAAAAGCCACAATTTCTGTTGACTTTGATGTTTAAGTGTTTTCTTAATAACAAAGAACAAATGACGTTTAAATGTGTTTGTGCATTTCAAGTGACAAAGAAAGAATAAAAAACTAAGTCATATTTGTCTGTTTTCTATCACGGGGATTTACTTTTTCTCCATCACACATTACAGACCTGAAAAGTGTTTGACAGTCCTTAGAAAGGTGTTACACAGACAAAATGTTAACCTGCAGACATTCTACCACAGCTTTAAGACTGATCTTTATATAGACATCTCATTTGACTTCTAGCGTTTTAAAATTACATTAAAGGAGTACATATTACAAAGATGTCCAATTACAAAGATGGGCTTCTTGGCTAATACAAATGAGGGTGCAAAAACACTTTAGGGAAAGGTGCTAAACATCTTCCAGTTAGATGGAAATGTTCTCCAAGTTATCATACAGGCGTTTCTAGCAGAACAGAACCAGGTTATGTTTAACAACTCAGAATTGTATCACAATTAACTAAAATCTTTGCTGTAGGTAGAAGTTTTCTGTCAGCAGTTAACTTGCTTAACACCCTAAAGTGTGTAGGGAGTCATACTCCCAAGCGCAAGGAATTTTTACACATTATCAACATATTGTTCCTACTAATAATAGATCAGACAAATACCTACCCATCAATGTTATAAGCTTATTCTTCAGCTGAGTGTCTAACCGGGCAATCATCATCTCCACCGCGTTCCTGATCTCCCGAACACGTTCATCCTTTGCGCTACGCACTGCCTCCACGTTCCTCTCCTAGAACAGGGATCAGGAAAAAACATGCACAAGAAGAAAGCTTTCACACTTTTGCATGTTTCACTCAGGTACATGTTGACCCCAGTCTCTCAGATCCCAGCAACGCCTAGACCTCCCTCAAGTCCCTTCCAGCTCTATTTTTCTATAAGGAAAAACCAAAAAAATCCTGGTCTTACTGCAGCTTACATGTTTAGAATTAAAATATAGGAATGTGTTTGTAGATGAGCTATATTACAAGCTATTCCTCTTGCCAGTTGTAAATATCCTTTGACTTTTTCTGAATACATAAGTGTGCCCTCTGGTGGGTGACCAAAGGTTAACAGTAAAGCTGAGCAACATTTTCTCATTATGTAGAAATCTGTCATATGGGGATTCTTCAGTATCAAAATTTGTAAATACAACTGCCAGTTGCTCTTCTGTAACTTGCGCAGCACAGAAAAGTTACCTTCTTGGTAACAAAAATTATTTGATAATAATTGCGCCCTTCACCCTGGAAGGTGAAGGCAGCAACACCCTCAACATTTTACAAATACTTAGCCCACTCAGTGATGTAAGATTTGATCTGAAGCAGAGTTAACCTACTGCGCAGCAACACCCTCAACATTTTACAAATACTGAGAAGTTGCTGAAGCAGAGTTAACCTACTGTATAATCTTAAATAGCAGGCCAAAAAAACCACTTCGATCCACTTCATTTGAGATACTTTACAAAACCAGTGTAGTAACAAAGGTCTTTTCAAAATCTGAAAAAATTCCCCAGAAGCACAGAGACACAGAACATTTTTGTTTACGCTGCATTTATAGCCACTGCTATTCATATGCAGTTGGCAGCAGAATGAACAGAATCTACCCACGTGCTATAAATGCTGAGTTACCTTAAACAAACACATAACTATGCAGTTTTATAGGATACTGCTACTAATCCCAGTGTGAGTTTTCCAAGCAATAGAAAAGAAGACCTTTCATTATTTCTAGAAGACATGTTTGTTTTTAAGAAGAAATTGTGCAACCTAAGGCCACTTAATGAAAAGATACCCTCAAGAAATAGCTCTATGCATCAATTAATAGTTTTAAAATAAATTAATTAAATAGTAAAAAGCTGACTGAGGAGAGGATCTATGTAACATAACATTTCAGCTCTTCTCATTATCACCTGATGTTCCACTTCCTGAAGTAGGGATTCCAGAAGTTCAGTTTCTTGAGTAAGTGATGTCTTTTGACCTGTTTAAAGAAAGGAAGACATGTTTAAAGAAGACATACTCCGTGGATTTTAAGAACATAAGCTTTTTTTTCCTGGAAGCTGCCCCAAAACTTATTAAGGATTTCTAAATATACCAAGGTTGATTGAGAAAACACTTTCAAAGCAAGCCTACGTTTTTAATTAGAGCTGTAGTGAAGAACTCACTTGAGGTTAAGACAGTAATGAAACATTCTTTCTGTCCCAGAAATGACAGTTTTGTTGTTTTGGGGTGCTTTGCAGGTTTGACTTCACTGAATTTGCTGTCATCCAGACAAGTCTCTCACATATTAGCTGACACTTTTCTCCTAAAAGCCACAATTTCTGTTGACTTTGATGTTTAAGTGTTTTCTTAATAACAAAGAACAAATGACGTTTAAATGTGTTTGTGCATTTCAACTGGCAAAGAAAGAATAAAAAACTTATCATATTTGTCTGTTTTCTATCACGGGGATTTACTTTGTCTCCATCACACATTACAGACCTGAAAAGTGTTTGACAGTCCTTAGAAAAAAGGTGTTACACAGACAAAATGTTAACCTGCAGACATTCTACCACAGCTTTAAGACTGATCTTTATATAGACATCTCATATAGACTTCCAGCATTTTAAAATTACATTAAAGGAGTATATATTACAAAGATGTCCAATTACAAAGATGGGCTTCTTGGCTAATACAAATGAGGGTGCAAAAACACTTTAGGGAAAGGTGCTAAACATCTTCCAGTTAGATGGAAATGTTCTCCAAGTTATCATACAGGCGTTTCTAGCAGAACAGAACCAGGTTATGTTTAACAACTCAGAATTGTATCACAATTAACTAAAATCTTTGCTGTAGGTAGAAGTTTTCTGTCAGCAGTTAACTTGCTTAACACCCTAAAGTGTGTAGGGAGTCATACTCCCAAGCGCAAGGAATTTTTACACATTATCAACATATTGTTCCTACTAATAATAGATCAGACAAATACCTACCCATCAATGTTATAAGCTTATTCTTCAGCTGAGTGTCTAACCGGGCAATCATCATCTCCACCGCGTTCCTGATCTCCCGAACACGTTCATCCTTTGCGCTACGCACTGCCTCCACGTTCCTCTCCTAGAACAGGGATCAGGAAAAAACATGCACAAGAAGAAAGCTTTCACACTTTTGCATGTTTCACTCAGGTACATGTTGACCCCAGTCTCTCAGATCCCAGCAACGCCTAGACCTCCCTCAAGTCCCTTCCAGCTCTATTTTTCTATAAGGAAAAACCAAAAAAATCCTGGTCTTACTGCAGCTTACATGTTTAGAATTAAAATATAGGAATGTGTTTGTAGATGAGCTATATTACAAGCTATTCCTCTTGCCAGTTGTAAATATCCTTTGACTTTTTCTGAATACATAAGTGTGCCCTCCGGTGGGTGACCAAAGGTTAACAGTAAAGCTGAGCAACATTTGCTCATTATGTAGAAATCTGTCATATGGGGATTCTTCAGTATCAAAATTTGTAAATACAACTGCCAGTTGCTCTTCTGTAACTTGCGCAGCACAGAGAAGTTACCTTCTTGGTAACAAAAATTATTTGATAAAAATTGTGCCCTTCACCCTGGAAGGTGAAGGCAGCAACACCCTCAACATTTTACAAATACTGAGAAGTTTCTGAAGCAGAGTTAACCTACTGTTGCCTGTGACAAACAACTACCTGAATAATAGCACAGACAAAAACCATACAGAAACTTGTTTAAAAAAACCCCTTATTTTATTTGCACAAAGACTACACAATAAACATGATGGTGTTCAGCAGAACACAAAATAACCCTTCCTAGAATACAAAAGACTATATTGAACTGTTGGAACTCCCACTGAAACTGACAGAGCTGAACATGTTGATATTTGGATGTCTAACATTTACCCCTCTAGGGAAGAAAAAGGAGGTACACAAACTTCAAATCTCTAACCAGTGAGCTGCTTTACAGCCCATCCCATAGGCTCAAATATACTTCTAGTTTACTCTCCTAAAGAGAGGAAAATAAGTTCTATTAGAATAAAGCACTTTTATACTACTTTAGCATGGCAGACTGCACGGTTTACAAAACTACATCTTCGAAAGAACTGCACAACTCTAGCTTCTAAAGGGCATACACCAAAAGAAAAATTCCCTGTGAGCTAACCCACATCTTTTTGTCTGGCAACTACAAAACCAGTACTGAGAATATGTTATTTTTCTGTATTATATAAAAAAAGTGTAACTAAAAAGTAAAAAATGTCTCTCTATGGGATAATCTGATTATCTTCACAGAAGCAACAGCTTCTGAACAGGTACTGGAAGCACTGTGAGCACATGAAATGATGTATTATTTCCATTTCCCACTTTACAGTTAACCTTTGACAATGGTACACTACAGGAAAACTTAATGTTATCTTGGCTTGATTTCTTACCACTTCTTGCACCAAACTGATCAATTCCATGAGTCTTCTCCTAAGCTTTGCCACTTCTTCATTCACTTTTGTGACGTGTTGCTCATAGATTTCTGCCAGTGGCTTAAAAGTGTGTCCTCCGTGCTGGGGGGCGGAAAAAAAAAACAAAAGCAGGGGAAAAGGAGGTTGGGAATAATAGAGCATCTCATCTTAGCCTTATTCCACACTTATTAAATTACTGAAAGAGAGGGGAAGAAAGCCTCTTAGTGTATCTCTCACTTTGGAGAAGTTCCAAAGCAGATTGTATGTAGGAAGTCCGTCTTTCACTTCCCTTCATAAGCCATGAATTCAGCTTTCATACCATCAAAGCTTCCTGTCAAGAGTTATTTGGAGCCTCAACAGTCCTCCAAAAATAAACTGCTTCATTCATTGTGCAATTCTTTAATGAGAAGGGTTATTCCATTTTTTATTATTAAAACACCCTTCCCAAAGGCAGCACACTGTTAACCACTTATATTCCAAACGACGACAGCAGTCTCTCCTTGAAATACTCAACTGAGAGGATATTAAGCAGTATGGTGACTTGTGCTACTGGCTTTGAAGTTATTGAAGATTACAGGCCAGGACATTTAAATAACGTTATCTATGTTCTCCAAGAAAGATTTGTTCCTTTGCCCATAAAATTCTCACCACCATGTAAAGTTTGTACAAGACCTAACAAGGAAAGTGATTCTGACTTCCTTCAATTCAATTCACTTATCCAGTTATGAAGATAATGTATCACCTTTCACAACCAATGCTCACATTAAATTATACATACCCACACAAATACAGGATTTCCATGGCAATTCGATTGCCATTAACAACAGTTTCACAGCATTTCTATTTCTTCAAATTGCCATCAAACATAACACTTGTAGTCTCTTACTGTATTATCTATGTTCTCCAAGAAAGATTTGTTCCTTTGCCCATAAAATTCTCACCACCATGTAAAGTTTGTACAAGACCTAACAAGGAAAGTGATTCTGACTTCCTTCAATTCAATTCACTTATCCAGTTATGAAGATAATGTATCACCTTTCACAACCAATGCTCACATTAAATTATACATACCCACACAAATACAGGATTTCCATGGCAATTCGATTGCCATTAACAACAGTTTCACAGCATTTCTATTTCTTCAAATTGCCATCAAACATAACACTTGTAGTCTCTTGCTGTAACATACCACGTGCACTGAGCAAGTCTCTTACCATTCCTCCCCAAAGCGCACACTGGTGGCAGATACACTTCTTACAGGTCCAGCAGAAAACACTAAGCTTTTCATGATGATTTTCACACCTTAAACAAAAAAAAATAATACACATATCATCAGCAGAAAATAGCTATGAATTTTCTGCAAATGCAATTTAACATTTTCACTTGTTTTGTTACCCAACACTGAGAATAAAGCACAAAACATCAGCAGAATTTTGGCAGAATACTTATTTTCAGTAAAAACCTTTTGTAAAATAAGCATTGCTCTTAGTACTCAGGAAGTTCTACACAGAGATAGAAACTACATTACTAAAATTGGATTTCTACCCAGCAGATAAAGGGGTATCATCAATGAATCTGGCTCAGAATTCTAGAAGTCAATACTTCACTTTATTAAAATCCTAATCATGCATAACCTAAAGTAATGTCTCATAAGCTTTTTGGACAAACTGATCTTTGTCATGTCTTAATATTTCAGAAGCAGCATCAATCAACAAACTGAACACAGGCCGTACCTAAAATACATGCCTCTCCCTTCCCCCTCCATTAGGATTCAGGAACTTGGGGGAAGAGGCAGGCACAGAACACATAATAAGCCCTGTATATTTTTCAGTGCTGCTTCTCACACTTTTCTCCTCCTAATCTCCACAATGTATCTTAGAATACATACTAATAATGGGATAAAACCAGGAGAAAAGTCTGCTGAGAAAGTACTGACAGTTGCTCCTAGAAAGAGAATATATCAGAAAATACAGGAGGCTCCAAAGATAAGCAAGGAGAATGAACAGCAGTAACGAGACGGATACTGCACTAGTAGTGCTTTCTGTGGGATTTCATATATTTTCTTCGACCTCAAACCAGAATTATCAATTACATGTTCACAAGAGACTAGAAGACGTCTTCTCACAACAGCTTCTCTGCTTTAATGTGCTGAGATAGCAAATCAGCACCCACGGTCTTAACGGCACTGCAAAATAAGCAAGCCATTGAGAGAAGATTTTATTTCAGATGTGTGGTCACTAAGAAGGGCTAAGAGCCTTAAGAAGTATTACTACCCTTCGTATTTCCCATACCTCTCATTTTAACTAGATTGAGCTGAACTAGAAATAGTAGTTTTCTAGGCAAAGATACCAAAGAGCTCCTCTCGTTCCATTAAGCATGACAGAAATGAACTCCAACTTTTAGTCAGTGAGAAACAACATTGCTTCTGTCTGCTAAGCAACAGCACATTTCAGCTTTTAAGTGCAAGCTATCAGTTTGTTCCCTGATTTTAATAATGAGCTGAAATTAAAAGCCTGCAAAACGCTTTATGTGAAGAATGCTTCATTTACTTGTCTTTTTCATTTTCCTCATGCTTGGTGAGATTGCAGAGTTGAAGTGTGTCGAGCTGCTGCGTGACCTCTTCTGCCCAACGACAGTTCACGAGCTCTCGCAGCTGCAACGGGGCTCTGCAAGAAGCATTGTTAGAGTTAGAGCAAGAACTCAGCTCCAGGAGCTAAAAAAGAAGCACTGAAGTGAATTCAGTTCATCAATTCTACACTATTGGAGAAGGCAAAGGCAAAAAGCTAAAGCTGTACTAGTTGTTTCAGAATGGAAAAAAAAAGAAATGGAATGTTTGAAGTTGATTTGCTCCTTTGGGGGCTAAGGGGAGGCAGGAACCACAGCGAACCACCCCACAAAGACATACAGAATGGCTACATGGGAAACCCAAGAACTATTTCCACAAAGATTTCCAGATTTCTTGACAGGCTTGTGGATTACGCTGGGCAAATAATTTAATTTCTCAGTGCTTCTTCAATTTCTCCCATTATTCAGCTATCCCCACTGCAATGCTTCAATTATCCCCTTTGTAAAATGTAGATATATTTACCGCCTCACAAGCATTTTAGATCTACTGATCAAATACTTTAAAAGCTGAATATTGATAAAGTTCTGCAGGAATGGTTGGTTAGTTGACTTTAAGTATCTCCCTTCCCTTAGGGGGAAAATAATGCTACTTTCCAAGTTTTGGTCTGTCACGAGCTAGAATTGCCAGGTACCCAAGGACTAGAAGTGCTCAGAGAGCCAGGGCTGGACCACTGCATTTAAAAAAAAATAATCAACAACAAAACAAGACGACATTGTAGCTACCTCAAACAAATCAGCAACACATAAGGTAAGTCTCACAAATCATAGGTATTAAAAAAGTCCACATTTCAGTCTGAAAACTGAAGTTTCTGATCTCCAACTCTTGCAAGAAGAATATAAAGAGTTCTAAGAGGAACATCATTTAGTTACTCTTATTACAACAACTACAGGCAGTGAAAACAATAGTATAATAGGGGAAGAACAAAGATCTTGCTTAGCTAGCCACAAAACTAGAACATATTTTAGAATAAGTATCATCTCGGGGTAAATCTTTTATAGTAACAGCAGGCAGGTCTCAAAAAGATCAAGCTTACAAATTTAGTGCAACCTGCACTGAAAAAAAGACCGTTCATAACAGGACAGTACATCCAATTCTTGATAATTTGTTTCTGATATTAAAAATATCTTACCTACAATGAGGGCACTGAGCTCTCTGTTCAGTCAGCCAACGCTATGAAGGAAAAAAGAAAAACATTTTTAAAGAGACTGTAAGAAAAGAACTGCAAGCAAGTATAGTCTATCATTAATTGGGAATTACTTCTTTTTATTACAGCCTTCCTATATTTTTCCCTTTTTTTACAGATTTGTAATTTAACTGTTCAACCACTTAGTCACAGAAGAAGCTGCTATTTGTATCTTAGTAACAAAGCAACCACTTTTCTTTAGATGTCAAAGACACTTCAGTTAAAATTATACAGAGAATTTTGAGGTACCTAATAGTCCATAAGAAACCACACACAGAGCACTGACTCCCATAGTCATAGGCTGAAGAGCACGTTTCAACAAAAGAAAGTAAAAGATACAGCAAGCATATTTTTCAGAGCCTAAATTATTAGTCTTCAAGGTAATTTATTTCTTCCTTCCCCTCAGGCTATTTATACACAAGTTCAATACCTGCAGTTCAGTGATCAAATCCACAAGGATCCTTTGAATGTTTCTCTTCCAGAAAGCTCCAAAGACAAGTAGCTGAGGAAAGAACTTCATCTGCCCACTACAAGTGTAAAAGCTTGGCAGCTGAAGGACTTATATTTGTCATCACACGACTATATTTAAAGATTCTCATGAATAATCTCTCACCGCCCAGCAACAATATGTCATCTAACATTTTTAATATGTAACGCGAATTCTTCGCCTATAGTTCCTCTCACAGCTTTCAAAGTGAATGACGATTGTTCCAGTTTCTGGAAATACTACTTGAGGTCCAAAAGCCTCAGCTGAACCTTCTCCCACCACACTAACCCATAAGAGCGCCTGGACTCAGAACTGAAGTGTTATAATTTGGTAACCATGACCTTAATAAATTAATTGAGCTACTTCAGATGCTGCTTCAGCCTGCTATACCAGACTCCCCTGAGAAAGGTTTAGCCTGTATCTGATGATATCATACCAGTTTGGTAAGCATTTAAAAACATCTCCAAGATGATAAGAGGTGTTGTTATGACCTTCCAGTGCTCCATACTGACAGATGCAAAGTCAGCATTTGATTCCTGTTCCAACTTTTGTCTTCCATACAGGCATCAGTGATGCCTCCCATCCCAAAAGGTGCTAAAGAAGGGATCATTATATGCCCGTTTTTTAAAAGCAATTATTCCAGATAGTCCCTATAATTAGCAGTAGTGAATGCAATGCACAGACCGCCTAGTTTTCCCTCAGAGTGTCACAAAAGATTTTGAAAGGGAAACTAAAGAGCACAGAGCAAGAAAAATAAATCCTTTGAACTCCAGGAAAAGGGGCAAGAAAGAAGCAAGAGTGTGTGATCAGTAGTTTTTAAGTTCATACATTTGCAAGAATAAACTGTAATAAGCAAACTCACCCGAATACAACTGAAACAGCACAGCTTGGAGCAATGAGGACACAGACGTGCATCACGCAATTTTTCCATACAAATAAAACATCGGAACACTTCAGCAATGCTCTGCAAAGGGTAGATTATCGCTATTGTTAAGCCACATACTTCAAACACATCAGAGTTGCATTTGTTTCCCAGGCAAAGTGCCAGGTTTTGTAAAAACAGCCCCATTCCAAACAGCTGCGGATCTCACATCACAGAGAGAGATACAAAATCAAACACCATGGCTCTCCTCCCCACTTTCTCCTATGCTACACCAGCTCTCAGCACCCATTTTATAACACTGTTCTTCTCCAAGGAATAGTTTCTTGCTTTGGTTTACATTTTTCAAGAGGGCCTTCCTGTAGCCAAGACATTATTCCTACTTCATGTGGGATTGAACAGTTGCCTGAAATAACTGTACTGCACCTGCAGATTCTGAACCCCTGAGTTTCAATGTTCTGGAAATAAACTACTTCAAAAGCATGAGAAGAGCATGTATGTATTATATAGAATGCCAATGAGAGGGGTTGAGCTGGACAGGGCATTTTATTTTTTACAAGATTTACATTGTTTTAAGGTCTAGTGTTAGCACTAGCTCCTCAGTTTCTACACTCTCTCAGCCCCATTTAATCAATCTTGGGCAATAAAAATGTAATTGAATGTATTTTTTTAGTACATCCATTTGAAAAGAGAAGCTTTTTGTTCTAGAATACTGTCACCTCACCTCTCTCTATTCCCAAATGAGAAAGGTATTTTGAAATGCCAAGTGATGCTTGCTTTCCATACTGATGGATTTTTTTTCACTGATAAAGAAGTTTTACATTCTGTATTGTACAGGAGTTAGATCTCCGCTGGCTTTAATTACGGAACTTTGAAAGATTCTTCAGATGGGCTAATTTTAAAATCATAAATTCACACAGAAGTGAGGCATATCTTCAACATACAGAAATGACAGCATCTCCCGTACATTAGCGTCTTCCTTAATGGCTGCAAATCATTGAAATGCAACACACGCATTTACAATAAGTTATTATCCCACAAGGTCTTCCAAATTCTTCTCCTGCGTGGCCGCTATTAATAGTGACCGCAGCGGTGCGGGCAAGCTGTCCGTGCCACAGCCGGCCACCGCCGCACGCTGTGCCCTCCTCAGCCATGCCAAGGCGGGCTCTGCCAGGGCCAGGTCTCCATCCACCTCCACAGCGGGCACCTCCGACGCCCCACCGGTTTATTTTCTAACCCCGACTACGCAAAATAACTGCGTGTGGCCTAAAAAAATGCCACCTCTTCACCACCCTGCTCCCTTTTTGCCCGCCTCACACGCCAGCCCCCATCCCCGCAATCCCCTCAGGCCGCCCATGGCCGGCTGCCGCCCGCCCTTTTCCCCTCACACCAGGCAGGGGCCGCAGCCCGTAAATAAGGCAGGATGGCCGGCCCCAGCCTCCTGCTGAAGGGCCCGGCCCCGGCGTTCGCCCTTCCCCACGGAGAAGAAGGAGCAGCCTCCCCACAAGCTCCCCCGCGGCCTCAGGGGGCTGCGCTTCCCCCGCCGCCTCCCCTGAGGGAGCCCAACCGCCGCCCGCCCGCTCGCTCACCTCCACGCTCTGCTCGTCCATGGCGGCGGAGGGGAGGCTCTCCCCAGCCCTTCTCCCTAGCGCGCTGCCCGGCGAAGGGTGTTTAGGAGCCGGCGGGGAGAAGCCGTGCCCCGGCCCCCGCCATATTCGCGGGGAGCGGGGCAGCTCCACCCTCCGCCCGCCCGCCCAGGGGAGGCGCGGCCCAACCGCCGCCCGCGCTGCGCAGGCGTGAGGCGGGGCGGGCGCAGCATGGCGGCGCCAGGGCAACGGCCGCTCCCTGAGGGGAGAGCGGCTGCGGGGCTTCGAGCGGCGGAGCTTGGCGCTCGATGCTGAGGGGAGGTTTCGGGAGGGAGCGCAATGGAGGCAGCGCTAAACAGCTGGCTGCAAGGGGGGGATCGCCACACCTGACAGGGCTTCAGGGCCAGGCCGGGCAGATGTCCTCGGGGCTGCGGCTAAAATATGCTCGGAACAACCCAAGAATCATAGAGCCATCTGGGTTGGAAGGGACATTTAAGATCATCAAGTCCAACTAACATCAAGCTGCCAAAACCATGTCCTGAAACCATGACCCTCAGCACCACGTCTACCTGCCTTTTAAACACCTCCAGGGATGGGGATTCCCTGGGCAGCCTCTTCCAGTGCTTGATAACCCTTTCTGTGGAGAATTTTTTCATAATACCCACCCTAAACCTCCCTCAGCACAACTTGAGGCCATGACAACTCGATGCGAGAGCAACCTTGTAGGTAAGAGGGCGTTCTCAGCAGCAGATGTCATAAAATCAAGTTATCCTTGTCCTTCACTTCTTCGATGCACACCCTGTTCCTCTTCCCAGCAGACTCTAACAGACCAGCATTGGTAACTGCAGAAATCAGCCTTTCTCCTCCTAGGGGCACTAATTGAAAACTCCTCTCAGTCATCAATGACAGTCATCATTTTTCACAAGAAAACGTTGAAACTTAATAAACTTCAGGTACCTTACTTTCTTGAATTAGGGTGAAATAAATGTAAAAACATTAAGCCTGAGGAAAGAAAAATCCCTTTTTTTTTATTTTTACTGTGTGGGTGGCCAAACACCACAACAGAGGTTGTGGAGTCTTTATCCTTGGAGCTTTTTGGGACTGAGCAACCTGCTGTAGTCGGCCCCGCTCTGAGCAGGGGGCTGGACTGGACAATCTCCAGAGATCTCCTCCAGCCTCAGCAATTCCCTGAGTCTGCAGTTTTGCTGGACTGTGAAAAAACCACAACAGTTCACATCAAAGGAAAATGCAAAGGGTCAGGGACCAGTTTCAGGGGTTAGGGCAGGGCTCAGGAGTCACATAAACAAAAGCGTAATAAATCAATGGCCTCGGCTCCTTAGCTTTCATCGTTTATTCAGGAATGTAAGTACAATTAAGTGGTTCGGGTTATTTGTCTTAAAAACCCACTCAGAAATGTGAGCAAGAATATGGAAGTGTCACATGGCAAATGATACTCTTCAAAAATGCACAGACTGCAGTCTGATAAATATCCAAGATAAAATAGAACCTCAATGTTTTTTAACTCTCTCATTTTATCAATAGACTTGTATACAGAAACATTAACAGCTTTCCAACTCCTGGACACCAGAGAAACACTTGCTCGTTAGTGACCCAGGAGCTATGACCAAGATGCTTGTGTGTCAAATGAGGATGGACTGAGCTTACGTTTACACGACTAATTTAACATTTCCTTGTTTGTCAAGTTCCACAATAGCAAGTTCTTTCAAGATTTGTATTCTTGAGTCCGTGGCTTTCATATTCATCTTGTTCATCTGTGAAATACTCAGTGCTGCTCTGTAAGACAAAAGCAAACTGTTGAGCAAAACAGGGTATCAAACTTCAGGGCTGGCAGAAAAAGGCTAAAAAACGCTTGCTGTTTAATGAGTGATTTTTGCAAGTGCTCTGTAATTCTCATACTTATGCAGATTGTCATCAAGTTTTCTGTGCTACTTCAAACTGAGACCAGTCATTTGCTAATCCAGCCGTAGGGCTAGAGAGACACAATTCCTGAGGTAAAAACTTCCTCGTTTTTAATGTCAGTCTGCAATAAATGCGCCGCACACACCCAGAGAGGGGCCAGGGCTCGGGGAGGCGGGAGGGACTGGTTTCAGGGGCCGTGGTTCAGCATCAGGGCTTTGTTCTTCCACTCTGGATGCTGATTCCAAAAGCTAAACGGGTTTGGTGGTACGAGTGTGTCAGCAAAACTTTCCTGAATAAACCCAGTTTTGGACATCTGTACAGTGAAATCAAAGTGAAAAAATCTGTTCTGAAGAACCCGACATTCAGTTTTGAAAATTATCAAATCATACAAGCAATATGATTTATTGATACAATACAATACAAGCAACTGATTAAATAATAATTTAATCAATTATTAAATCATACAAATTTAGGGGGTTTTGTATGATGGCCTGACACTTTGGGGTATCTACCTAACAAGGTTCCAGGGTTTACTTCAAATCCAATTAGGAAGTTATAACATAGCAGCGAATGGTTAACTAGCTGGTTTTGTTTAATTTGAAATGGCTGAATTTCTTTACAGCTTACAAAATTCTCACTGATGAACGGCTTTAAGTCTTACCTGTTCTTATTTACAACGAAGTGGTTAAATAATTCCCTGTACAAATTGTTCAAGTCTGCTAGTTTAACAGTACTTCTGATACTCCGCGGCACAGTCAGAAGTGTTTCCTCAGTCAACGGTTTGAATTGCACTTCTAAAAAATTAGAAATAGAAGATATTTGTTTCTTCAGAAATTAGGCCAAAGAGAGAAAGTACTTTCATTACTTAAGAAACCCCCTAAATGGGCCTAAAGGAATTTTTTTTCCAGTAAAAGGAAGGAAGATTGTAACTAAGGCATCAGTTTCTTACATTATAGTCTAAATTCTTCACTTCATATAAAATCAGTAGTTAGTAGTGCCTGAGAGTGAAAATAGTGAATTTACTGCACATCATAGCCTCTATGTTTATTAAATGACAGAGCTCAGCCACCATATCCAGGTCTCAACCTGTTCTTAACTGCTGTGAGATTTGGCCCTAGTGTGTTCGGGGTAATACAGCCCTTATTTGTCAACTGAAGTTATTTACAATAGCTGCCTCCTTCAGAAATTAAACAGTTTTATTCATTACTCCCTGAATTCTAGGTGGTAACTTGGTATGTTTAAATAGCACTGAACTATTAGAGTTCAATGTTACAGATGGAGCTCAATGTTGAGAGACTGGTACTATGCACAAAGCTCGCTTACTGGGGCTGGGGGGGTGTGTGCGTGATCAGCCAAGAGGAAAAAAAAAACCAAAAAGAAACATCAGTTTCTTACATTATAGTCTAAATTCTTTACCTCATATAAAATCAGTATTTACTAGTGCCTGAGAGTGAAAATAGTGAATTTACTGCACATCATAGGCTCTATGTGTGTGCGTGATCAGTCAAGAGGAAAAAAAAAAAACGAAAAGAAAGCAGCAGGAAGATTATTCTTTCAGCACTTACCTTCAGTAGAGCCAGGGCCTGTAGATCCTGAACAAAATGGCTAAAAATAAACACGAGAGAACGTCAGGATAATTTGGAATTTTGTTTAGAAATTATTTTTTACCATTTCATTTCTGCACAAGTAACTACATTTTACCATTGGATAACCAAGGAACTTGCAGCCATAGAAGTCAACAGCAAAATCTCAGGCATGAAACAAACCCTGGTTTCAAATAAAGATAAGTTTAAAACAGATACAGAAAGATTTGTACACAAGCCAGACGAGCCTGTTAGCTTTCTCCTCTGCATTACATTATGGATCCAGCTGAAAACACTGCACGTGCAGCAAGGGAAAAAGATGGCTTTCCTCTTCTCGAGCAGCCTTCAGAGGCTGACAGTTCTGACAAGCTGAAGGTAGCTCTATCTCACTCTCCTCAGCCAGAAATACTGCAATGACAAAAAAATCCCAGGGCCTTTGGGACATCTTTCCATTCTTCCTGCCTTTCAGAGAAACAACACAGTAAAGTTTAAAACAGATACAGAAAGATTTATACACAAGCCAGACGAGCCTGTTAGCTTTCTCCTCTGCATTACATTATGGATCCAGCTGAAAACACTGCACGTGCAGCAAGGGAAAAAGATGGTTTTCCTGTTCTTGAGCAGCCTTCAGAGGCTGACAGTTCTGACAAGCTGAAGGTAGCTCTATCTCACTCTCCTCAGCCAGAAATACTGCAATGACAAAAAAATCCCAGGGCCTTTGGGACATCTTTCCATTCTTCCTGCCTTTCAGAGAAACAACACAGGGACTGATACCAATTAAACTGGCCTTGGCAGATGTAAGATACAGCTACATTTTGCAGTGGGCCTGTTTTATGGCAGCTGTATCTTAAGCGCTTTAGAATTAAATAATAGAAAGACAGAATTTGAGAGAGTTGATCAAGGTAGGGGAAGACATTCACTCTTCGACTGGAAATAAAGGTGCAAGATACTGGACAGCTTTCATGCAAACCAACCATGGTGATAAAGGGACAGAAAGCGAGGCATCCTTTGACAGAAGAGTAGTGGGCAGTGAGAAGGCATGTAGAAAAATATAAGTCAGTAAGATAATTACTCTCTATTAACCTTCTTTAATAGTTTGCTTTTAATATGAGACCCAGACCAAATCTTTGCAGATAATTATATTAGAAGTTTGTGCTTTGAATAGCTATGGGAGAACATCTGGCTTTTTAACAAGTACTAGTTTAGATCTATGTTCTACTGCATTACAGTTAGAATCTACTTATTGTTACTCATATTCCAAAATGTATTTAATATTCTATAGGAAATGAAAATTCTCTGTATTTTGATATAAATTGGTTTGAATCAATCACATTCTTCACTCCCACCCAATTGTGTTAACAGAACAACAGAACTGACAAGAGCAACCAAGTGCATCTCTGAAAAGAAACATAAACATATCCCAATTAAAAAATAAGGGAAACAAAGTCTTCCATCAAAGCAATTTTTTTTGTTTTGTGGACAATTTAATTGGAACAAATCATAATCAGCGTACATTAAAAATGAAAAGGTTTGTTAGAAACTTTACTCCCATTTCTGAAAAATTACATTCATTTGAAAGGTATTAAGTCACAAAAAGAGCCATTCTGAGTTCAGCTGAGCTATACTCAGGATTATTATACTCAGGTTCATGGAATAGTGACGCACTGTGGCCTAATTACCTCTTCCACTAGCGATTCCAGTTCTTTAACAGTTTGGAAGGTTAACTGCTGTGCTGCAGCCTGTTCTTCCGACAGAGGTAAGCGCTACAAAAAATAAAAAACAAACAGAAAACCCTAAACATAGAGATCTCTGATACATTTCCAAGGGTGATGATATTTACAGAAGAACTCAAAAATATTTGTGTAATATTTGTGTAGCCCTTTTCTCATGGAAACTAATAGTAAACTCCAACTTTCCTTCAAATGAAAGCAAATTTACAAGCTAAGTATTTCTGAAAAATCCAACCATAATATCCCTTTAACATCAATACTGTAAATGATTCAAGAAAAGAAGATAAATTATTCAATTAAAAGAAGTATTTCACTTAAAGACTTACATTTCTCCATAACAGAAATGGAGATCCATCTTTGGTTTAGGAAATACACAAAGTACAAGAAAATCTTTATCTAAAACGTCTACACATAACTCAAGAGACAAGAGTCTTTAACAAAATCCAAGTATGAACTTACTCTTGGCAGCATATCCTTGGAACACAGGGAAAGAAAATATTTTTTCCTTTCTGTGACATATAACTACTGTCTTTTAAATCCTTATACAGCACATTTTATCTATACTTACCAGTAACTTGTCTAGAGCTGTTGACAGATTAAACACAATCTCAGGGCACTGTCATTAGAACATTAAAGCGAGAGCTGAGATCTGGGGATATGTTTTAGTCACACCAGTTCTGTCTTTGCCACTAGACTATTGATTAACTTTTTTGATCTAAATCACCTTATTTGTAAAGGGACAAAATTAATATTTTAACAACCTCTTCAAAACTATAAAGAAGCAGTGTCTGAAGACCGCTTAGGAAAAAGTATTGTTGTTGTTTTTTTTTTAACAGATAGATCACCATTATCATATCGTGAAAACTTACTTCTTCATACAAAGGGCAATTCCACCACAAGTTAAAACGTGTTGGTTTTACTTACGTTAGACAGTGAAAATACATTTGCCATTTAAAAGCTTTTTTTTGCCATTTAAAATTGGTTTCACTTTCTAATTTCTTTAAGGTAGCTACTTTTTAAAAATGTCAGTACAGAACAGGGACACAGCTGTGCACAAAAGCATCAATTTCTATGAAACTAGTCAAACGTGTCACACTATTATGGTACTACTTCAAAACTGAACACCACTCGCTGAACTGTCGAGTGATGAATCAGGCTTGTGATTTACAAAAAGAGCTCCAATCTTGCAAACATTTCTTTGGGTAAACAGTCTTCTTATCTTCTAAGAGTTTGCACATGTAACAGTTCCCAGTGGAACTACTCAGATCTAAGTAAAGGTTACACAAATCCATGCTCATTTACTGCAGTGAGACCCAACTGATTGAAATGAAAATACTACCTCAAGATCAGCATGTTGCTGCAATGCCTGAACCATCCTCATTGTGTTCTCTAGAGCAGCGCGGATGCCCTTCATGGATTCTTTCTGCTCTATGGAAACTTTTTCCAGCTGGGCACATAACATTTTATAACGAGATTTCACCACTGAGAGTTCTTCCAAGAGAGCAACTGGATTTTCCTATGTAGAAATTAAAAGAGCATTTAAACTATTTAAGAAGAGAAAATTAATGTGGCCACATACCAATTACAAGTGTTGGCATTAGAGCCACTAAAATATAACATATACAATGAAAAGTGTAGCTGTGAGCATCTGTTTCATCTATACATTTAATTTTTCATAAGCAAAAATGATAGGTGGTGTTAATAAAACAGCACAACTCTGTGGTTCCACAACAAATACAGGAGGATGAATTTATGGTGTTGTTGGATTTTAATGGTTTTTCTGAGTTGTAATAAATAAAGGACTTCTAAGTTAAAAGATTATTTTTCCACTATATGTCACAGTATATATGGAGACAAGGACTCATTTATAAAATCCTTTATGTGCTGCCATTTACTGTTTTCCTCTTCCTCTCATCTCTCCCCCAAATCTGAATTTAGTCATTGCTTATTAGCAAGTTTATCTGTGGTTTAGCTCAGATTGGAATCTGTCTCTTCAATTTAGGTGTTAACACTACTACCCATTTCTCAAAGACAATATGGGAGAATTTCACTATATCAAGAAATCAAGGGGGTTTTGTCACTTCTATGCTTGCATTGAATTCATTTTAGGTCAGTTATCTTGATTTATGATGCCAGAAAATACTTTATAATAATAATAAAAACGTAACAAGTAGATAAAAGAACAGCCACATCTATTTTAGGATTAAAGAAAATGACCCATTTATTACCAACTTAATGCAAAATGCAATAATATCTATTAATTTAATCTGAAAATACTACCTCTGCCGCTGGATTATCAGGAAGACTTTTCATTATTTCAAACTCCAGTCTGTGTTGAATATAATCCAGATCAGATTCTGCCTTCCGGAACTAAAATATTTAAGATCAGACACAGAATATTAAAAAAATAAAAATTGCAGACAATACCCCAACAGTTCACCTTTCCTGTATTTCAGGAAAGCAGAAACCAGATACTTTTATAGTACATGAGCCTTTAAAACGGAGGTAAGTTTCTGTTCCTCCAATCTATTCCATTAGCTAACGTTTGCTAATTACGCCGACAACGCTTCTAGCCTATAAAATATAAAGCAATAAATTTTCAGACTTGACCATTTTCTCCAATGTGTAAAAATCAAATGTGTGTATACACACCCCCCCTATTAATTTTATCCTCTTTCCATTTGTCTAACCCAAATTACGCAATTGTTCTCTTTGCATCTTGCCATTAGTACCTTTTTCATGCAGCTCCCCAAAATGCATGAAAACATTTCCATCTCTTCCTCTTTCTCTATTTCCTTCCATCTCCCTTGCAATGCCAAACCTCTCAAGATGAAGTTTTTAAGGAGTACACCAAAGAGGTAAGTTATATCAATAGAAAAGAACATGCATCCTTTTAAACTGATCTCCACTTGATGCAGAAGATGTTTGTTTTTTTTTTTCTCCTGAGATATTAACATATCTTCTATCAATTTTTAGAGCTTTTTTCTTGGCTAGCTGCTTTTCTTTTGAAACATTAAAAGTTCTACTAGCAAAACTGCAATGCTCAGTTATTTACACAGCAGAGATTATGAATAAGTGTTCAAGATCCAAGCGTATCAACAGAGATTTTATTATTAATTATATTAGGAATGCATTCTCTCAGATGGTCATAATACTCATAATACATTTTATTATTCCCCAATAAATGAGACTGACAAATAGGTAATAAAATTGATGACATCATATTTCTTTCCTTGGGATAAATAAGCCACCAGAGAATTATCTAATTGCCTTGTAAAACAGTCTGCTGATAGCATTATTACTTAATTAATTTTAGTCTGCAATTTTAATTTCTATTAAGGACTTCTGCTATAAAGGTGGTTTTCCCAGCTCACAAAAACCTCATAAATTTTTTAACGTAGTAATTTGGGGACTTTACAGTAACAAAAGAAACAACAATGAAAGCAAGTTAAAAATGTCTGTAACTTACTTAAATTAGTTTTCATTATTTATATTGATATTAACCCTGAAGTAACCATTACAACTTTTTAAAAGGTAAAATAAGGCTATATTTGTTAGCAGTATCCAGAAGCACTAACTAGCAGTGCCATAATGGTAGCTACAGTTCAACAGTCTTTGGATGTAGCCTGTAGCCAGGCCTGGATACCAAAAGGATGTTTATGTTTTAAACATCAGCCTTGGGATCCACCTCCAGGAACTGCCATTAATACCTTTGAGGATCTGGAACATCAAGTAGCCTAAAGGAATAGTGTTCGATCCAAGATACTCTACAAGTAAAATCCCCTTTCCGAAGCAGTGAAAATATATGGTCTTTCATATATATAAACACCTTCAGCACATTTTCAAATAATAGCTTAAAAATAAAGGAAAATAAATCTAGTAAAGGCCTGGGAAAGCTTTCACCTATTACTCCCACAACTTACCATCTGACCAACAAAACTCCTTCCCACATCTACCCCAGAAACCAGTTGTAATAAAATGCAAGAATAAAATACCTTTTATTGCACTATGCATTTTTAAAGAGTTCATGAGGGTTTCCCTAACTGCTCAATCACTTCTGTTCTCCTCCACTAGCAACAATTTTTAGGTTTCATTTAGGCACTCCAAAAAGAGAATTTTTTGCTTTTTTTCAACTCCTCCATCTGATTATTAGTTATTGGGAATGAAGACAAAGAACATGGGTGTCTTTCAAAATTATCCATGAAGCTCTGTTCCTAAAAATATTCAATATTGATAAGTTGAGATTTACAGGATGACAGAAAGCCACTGCTATCATGCTACTACTGTGATTCAAGATATTAAAAACTGAATGTGAAACTGAAAGCTGCAGCTATAATTTTAAGAGTTGTGCTTCATGAAAATATTAACACAGTTCAGTGTCACTGCTTTCTGCTGAAAGTACACAAACTGTAAAAGAAGCAAAATTTATTATCAGCAATTTCAAAGCATGTTACAAGCACTGCCATATATTCCTCTATTGCGATCCATTTTTCCTTTGTTCTATAAGTATTTATTTCTTGCTGTATTTCAAGAAACATACCCTTGCAAAAATCTCCCCTTAAGGTTGTAGGTTAGGACAATTGGTATGATGAGTCTCGTACAATAATCACACAGAAAATGCAGTCTGTGAAATGTGAATTTGTAGTTTACTCACAGGCTTAGAAGAAAGTGTTAGAAATTTTGAGGCCAGACTCAAGCCATCGCTGCGCGCTCTGCTTTCAGATGCTTTGACAATACTATTGCACTGCTAGCTGTAAAGTACAGTAGTGCAATAAAGTCAGAGCATTCGTTAGCAGCAAGAATTCTGTACAAGTCATCAATACACTCAAAATATTTATCAGAAAAAAAGCAGGTCATGTCAGATAGTGGTTTCTGTGGATCATGGAGAACCGGATAAGGTTAATGTTCACTAAGTCCCAATACAGACACACAAGAACTCACATTTTTCCAGACATTATTATTATTCATAATGCCTGTCATTCCACTGACCAAGATGGGGGCGAAGGGGAAAAACACCCAGTGAAATGCTCAACAGATCTGTCAGAAATTCAATTTCAAACAATTTGGTGCTCTTTTAACTAGAAACTGTTTTTCCAAATGCATTTATTTTTTAGATTTACCTCATAGCAAGCAAAGAATTCTAAACTGCTATGAGACAGATGTTCTTAAACTGCATTACAGGGAACATTTTCTGGACACCAGAGTTGATTCTTCTTATTTGCAGGTGTTGAATCACTTTAAAATGCATTTAAACACACACTCATTTCCCAACCTTGTTGTACATTAACACTGGGATAATCACACGGATGTTAGAGCACCGTCAAAGTGGGGGTGTATTTCATAAATCTCAATAAAGGTGTTTCTTTTAAACAAGACTTCAACTTCATATAAAAATTTTGAGAACTCTTAGGGTTTGAAGGCGCAAAGATTCTTAACAAAAATGCAAAGAAACAGGCGAATGGAGTGAAGACAGATGGTTGCTAATGCACACAGAGCAGCAGCCTGAGGCAACTCCACACCTGGAACATTTCTCTGGAACACACTGTAGGAAATAAGAATGCTACACAGTATTCTTTCCTCTTTGTAGGGCTCTTATTCCTAAGGAAACACACACACAGAGTTAATGGTATTTGTCATTAAAAGACCAGTTAACATTTCTCCTTGGCCAATAACTAGAGGATGATGCATGCAAAAAAAGAAATTAGTAACAATCCCATTTGAGAGCTGTTTTGCATATCACTGTCTGGTCTCAGTGACTTTGACTTATGACTATAATAATAAGAATAATAATGAGTAACGTAGATAGTATTGCTGGCCAATGCCCTTTTAACATTGCACTGCTTTTTGTGCATGATCACTAGTAGTACAACATAAAAAGGGCACTGGACAGACACCACTCGAAGAAAAAAAAGTCCACTATAGCAAAAGTAAAGTGACAGAAATGAACTACCTTGCTGTGAATGAAGTACTCCCTGCTCATTGGACAGTTTATCCATGTGTTACCAAATTTTACTAAATGGATGTCCACAAAGTTTCTCTCATTGCAGACTGCTGAAGTGTGTACCAGAAGGCAGTAGCTGAGTATGCAAAGTCCTGAGCGCTGCAGGTTAATGAAATAGTTGCTGTACAGAAGGACACATTTATCACCAGCCACTACCATGTGCTGTATTTTCATTAGAGGCCCAATTCTGTGTCTGGTGAAGCTGCTGGAAAGATCTCCAGTCCCAGCTGACTGCAATCAGCTCCTGCGTGGCACAGTCTCAGGTGCCCAAGTCCTAAACTACAGCACCCAGTATTTTTATTTGAATGTTAACATGTCAGCTTTACAACCTTTTGCATAATAAATCTCATATTGTAGATTTCATGGTTCATTCAGCTCGTTATTGTACTTTGAGCAATAGTCTCAAATAACCATCGATTACCTGGTATTTTTATACACGTTGTTCTTTTCAGGCTCCTAAAAATTAGTTTATCCCTGGTTCCATGAGACTAAAATGAAGCTTTCCATGAAATGCATGTCAAAACCTCTAGAGAAATAAGAAGTGCTATTTTATCACACTTCTCTTGAGAGAGCTGACTTCACAGGAAATCCAGGAAGAAGAAACAATGGGCAGAAAGAAAAGGCAGAGACACAAAGCTGCCATATGTGAGACATAGTTGCCAATCTACATATTCTGATTGACATAAACAACGACAAATAAAAATATAGCACTTCTGAATGAGGTTTGGATATAGGAAAAATTAATAAGTGAAATTGTTGGAGAAAGAAGAAGAAATCACCCTTTTCTTTAAAAAAAAAAAAAAAAAAGAAAGAAGAAAACAAAAAGAAACAGATGAAGATGCAGCTGCCTTGTGCCACCCAGCAGTTTCCAGCGGAAGGCGGCAGCCAGGCAGACCATCTTGCATCTTCGGATAGAAGACATTAACTGCAGAATCAAATAGAGAAACATAAGACTAGCAGGGTGAAAACAAAATCAATTCAGTTTTCAAATGGATTACCCAAATGATTTGGGGTAATTAGAGCAAGGAAAGCCCAAACTATAATCTCAAAACCTTTGGGAGTCGTTACGCACCATCTGACCCAATCAAGCTCTCCACCTTGAAGGTATCTTTGCAATGATCATTTTGGTCTACTCCTAAAGTTGATCACAACTGTGTCCCATTACTGTCTTCTCCCACTACCATTTATAAAAGCCCATGTTTAACTTTGAGGGGGGCAAAATACATGAGCATCAATAATCAGCAAACTTTAAAAGTAAGACTTTCAACAAAATACAGACATAAAGCACAACATTTAATAAATAAATAGCAACATCTAACCTGGGTTTTTCTAAACAGATTTCTAAATTATTATTTCCAAACTGGGCTTTACAGCAACAACAACAACAAAAAGAATACTGACAAAAGATGGAGAAATCAAGGTTACACTATGGGCAAGGCTGAGGTTTTGAATTCGAAATTACAGCAACTTCAGAGCTCTGACAAGAATGTAGCGTATGTCACCGAATTCAAATACTGTATATTATTCCCATTCTCAGTATTTGGGATGATGACTGCAGTTCAATAGCTTAACAAGAAAAATAACCCCACCTCCTCAAAAGCATGGTTTCTTCAAAGAAAAATAACAAACCAAACGAAACACACCACCTTGGTTTTGAAGTGCAGTAAAACTGAGAATGAGGTGGGACAGTTTGAATTCTCTGTTCTTTCAACTAGTGCGGGCATTTTGGCATTTATTCAAATTCTTGCATTTTATTTCTTAACCGAAACAGTATTGCAGCTTAAAACATTCACACATGAGTGTCACAGTATTGCCATGACATGCAGGTCACTCAATGAGGTGCCAAAGGCACACCAGCAGAACCAGCTCACATTTAGACAACTTTCAGCCAGTTGTTTCTTTTCAGACAACAAATACACGCTGGCCCACGGTTCCCAGGGCTTTAAGGGATGCATTATGCTGGTGCTGGAGAAAAGTGGCTGAAGGAGCAGTAAGTAAAAAGTAAACTAAACAAGTTACAACATGAGGCATTAAGCAGCACACCAAGTTTGTGTATTAAAGTGAAAGTCTAGGAGTCATTAGGTTAAGGGGATAATGTGGACATACAATATCCCCACCACGTTCTCCCAGTGTTCCTCCTGATCTTAATTTCTCTTGAATATTCCACTTTGGTGATGTCACTGTGTACAGATATGAACTAGGAGACTATTAAACTCATTTTTACTCATTTCTTAATTAGAACTTGAAACTAGAAGATTGCCAGAGGAAAAAAAAAAAAAGACAAATCTATTATGCCTCCGTATTGAATAATGTACCTTTTTCTCCATGAGGGCACTAGTGGTTTATCGATTAAGTTACCTAACACTGCTGCTACGACAATTAAAATCACAAAAACTTCTAGAAGTTTCCACACAAAAACCAAAGGGGTGTCATATTTTGGAGAACTATGTCACTTTAATTTATGTAAGGAATTGGAGACATTATAGTACCTATTAAGCATTTGGATGCATAAAATATTCCCAATGCATTTTAACTAAAAAAAAAAAAAAAGCATAAACAAGATTACTTTATATAAAAGCAAAAATTAAGACCAGGATTTGAAGGATTCCACAGGGAACTTGGCTGTTTAGAAAGACGGTTGCCCAGTGCCTCTCAAAACGTGAAAGCACAGCGTAGCTCTTGTTTTTGGGCTTCTTTTTTAGTTTTTTGCTTCTCCATGAGCGGCAGAAAGGCGGTTATTACCTAAAGTATCTCAGCCTCGCCTTCAGGGGCCGGCCCAAAGAGTGCTGCAACCAAGTTAAACGCTGTGGAGAACTACACGAACGTGAAAGGGCTTCGTGAAAAAGCCACGTTCCTCCTCAGAAGGGGTCGTCGTCGAAATCCCCCCCCTATTTGAAGGAAGAAGGGCTGGAAAAGGCGCTGGGCTCTCACTGAGGGGGCGGCGGGCGAGCGGCCCCCACACGCCCCTCACCTCAGGGCGAGCGGCCCGGTTCGGCAGCGCCCACCCGCGGCCAGGAGAAGGGGGGGGGAAGAATCTCCCTGCTTCCCCTTCCCGGGGCGAGAAGCTGTAACCGAGCAGGGAGGCCATCCATCCATCCATCCATCTCGGCGGGAAGCCATTTCCCCACACCTCGAATGAAACAAGCCGCTTGGCCCCCCTCCTCCTTCTCCTCTCACACACCCACTCCA
>NW_015090977.1:417358-423200 GCF_001431845.1 Calidris pugnax | reverse complement strand
GGACGGGGCGGCCCCGCGGTCACTAGTGACACCTCACACCGTGTGTGTGTGTCCCCAGGCTCGGATAGCGGGGTGTGTGTGAGGCACCGGCCGCTACCCGGGGAGCGGGGAGGCTCGAGGGGCGGTTTTTGAGGTAAAGCTTGAGGCAGCGCCCGTGGTCAGGGGAGTCCTGGGCCCTCTCTCTGTGGTGTCCTCACCTTTTTTGCCTAAGTTTTCCACAAACGTGATTTCCGCAAAATGCGTTGTCACTTCGGGATGTCTCTCCCTCGCTCCTCTCCTTGGGGCATCTGTCCTTCATTTCAGTGGCCAGTCTGGCCCAAACTACCACACGGGATAAAGGAAAAACTAACAAAAGTCCATATGAAATGGTGCTTTTTAATTGTTCGCTCCTCTCGTGTACAAATACATCCCAGCAGATCATAGGAACTTAAGTATGTATTTTGTTATCGGTTTTATCTAATGCTTCTAATGCTTGAGGGTGGCAGAGCCTTGGAAGAGGCTGCCCAGGGAGGTGGTGGAGTCTCCTTCTCTGGAGACATTCAAACCCATCTGGACACGTTCCTGTGGGCTCTGCTCTGGGTGGACCTGCTTTGGCAGGGGGTTGGACTAGATGATCTTCCAACCCCATATCGTTCTGTGATTCTAGCAAGGCAACTGTGAATAACTTTTTGATTTTTTGAGATGCAGTCCATGTCCTCCCTACCGATTTCTCACAGCTCTGTCCCCATGTGAAAGTGTGTATTTTTCTATCCATTCATTTTAAACTGTGTCTTTTTAACAGTAATGGCAAAATATAAGAAATGCCGGCGGAAAAGGGGAGCCAGAGCAAAATTTCTACGGGGAAAAAAAGGAGATGCTGCAAATCCAAACCGCCAGGGTTCCAGTTGTCATTCTCCACGGTAAGAGACTCAGCTGGACATTTTCCCTTTAGCTCAGTTTCTGGGTCTGCTGCTTGCTCATGGAACTGAGGAAACAGAATTGCATTTGGAGTTTCTACATCCTGGTACGGATGCTGTGGAATTGTTTAATCTTGTGTATCTTTTAGTACTGTGTCTATTGTTAACTTTAACATGCAGGAAAAGCAGTTTGGATAAAAACATATTGCAAATATGATTTCCTTCCCTCCTTTATTGAAATGTATCTTAGTCTTTCCTAGTCTCTCTGCTCATGTTTACACCGTTGTCACCTGCTCTTGCTGGTACTTGTCATTTCCAGATGATTGGTCACAGTTAACCTTTTTGAAGGCTGAAATTATAGATATAATTTTGACTGCATTCTGTGATGTTCTGTCCCAGGTCAGCAGGTGATCTTCCTCCAAACGCGTCACCTGCCCCAAGCCATCTGTCCTCACTCTGGTCATTAGCCTTGCCCAGCGTAAAAAATGTGGTAAAACCCTTTACAACAACAGCATCATTTTTGTATTGTTGGTGCCAGAACACGGTTGCACAGGTAAGTTTTCTACTTCTCTATTTTTGCCAATGTGTAAGGTTGTTCTTAGCACTCAGGTGCAGGATATGCAGTCAGATTTGAGAACTAAGCCATAAATTTACTTACATCTACTGAAATATCCAAAGTGTATTTTGTGTTTGCTGCTGAAGTATGAGAAGAGTGTGAAGGCCACCGTAGGCATTAAATGCATACATGAAATTGTAGGGGGGTTATTGCAATATCACAAGGATTTACAGTGGATTAAAGGTGCAGTCTTTCTTTCACAGCAGAAATGATTGTATGATTTTTATCAGGTCAAATGTGAATTATACTTTAGAATTTCTAGGTGAAGTTAAAGGTTTTTTTGGAGAAAGTCACTCCTTGGGTTTTTGCCAAGGAAATATTTGGTGAAATTTCATATCTTGACTACAATGAGAAGACCTTGCGATAGAACTTTCAATAGTAACCATAGCTCTGTCTCTGGAAACATAAATTGATGAAAACACTTATTTGGTTTCTTTTTATGCTTAGAGTTTTAAGGTAGTTAAAGACACCATATTTCCATCACAAATATATTTACGGGAGCTAAATACGTTCAGAGAGCAGCTGGAAAAGTTGGAAGCTGAGTTTTCCAGACTACAAGGAAGGCTCCAGGTGAGTTTCAGTCCCAGTGGGGCAGGGTAACGTCTGCTTGTGGGAGCGTGTAAGGAACCGTGGTCAGTGCGGATCAACTGAAATCTGAAGGGCTTCTCACTGGGCGGTGTTTCACCTCTTCTTTGCATTCAGCATTACTAAACTGCTGTTACTTCATACATAGAGGAAACTGGTTTGCTGGTGAGCCTCATGAGAGGCTCTTTTTATGTCTTTCTGGATCAACTGAAGCCAGAATCTCTCTTCTGTGAAATTCCATCCACTTTTGCCAGTGGATTTAATATTTTCTTATTTATTTATATTGTTTTCAGATGAATGGAATTGCAGCAGAAAATTCCCTTTGTCAAAGGTGTAATAAGCCAGCTCTGGGTGCTCCTGCACAAACACAGATGGACTCGCTGTCGTCAGTATCTGGGCCTCCTACAACGCAGCTGCAGCCTCTATCTGCACCACCCCCTCCTCCTCTTCCTCCGCCGCCGCCACCACCTCCACCACCACCACTGCCCCCACCAAAACTGCCTCCAGCACCTCTCCTCCTCAAACGGGGCAACGGTTCTAAAGCACTTTTGGTAGGAGCTAAACGTTCCTCTCTTTCTTGACTCATGGTGGGGTTCTTTGGGCATGGTTTGATCAGGAACGGGTGTCTTTTTGAATGCTCCATCACTTGATGATCCTGATTTCCCTTCCAACCACCTTTGTTTTCAGGCACCGCCGCTGAAGAAGGATGGGCCGATGCAGATCACTCTCAAAGATCTCCTGAACGTTAAATTGAAGAAGACAGACAGCAACCTGAGAACGGACAAGGTAAACCGGAGGAGGACACGTGGATAAATGGATGACGGCGTGTCGGGCAAACTCCACGCTGGAAGTGATGTATTTCCTGCAGCTTTTGAGATGATCCTGATTTCCCTTCCAACCACCTTTGTTTTCAGGCACCGCCACTGAAGAAGGATGGGCCGATGCAGATCACTCTCAAAGATCTCCTGAACGTTAAATTGAAGAAGACAGACAGCAACCTGAGAACGGACAAGGTAAACCGGAGGAGGACACGTGGATAAATGGATGACGGCGTGTCGGGCAAACTCCACGCTGGAAGTGATGTATTTCCTGCAGCTTTTGACTTAGCCCCTCATAGAATTTTTTTCAATAAATTAATTCTTCTCTTCCAAAAACCCAATGACCGGAGGAGGACACGTGGATAAATGGATGATGGTGTGTCGGGCAAACTCCACACTGGAAGTGATGTATTTCCTGCAGTTCTTCCCTTAGCCCCTCATAGAATTTTTTTCAATAAATTAATTCTTCTCTTCCAAAAACCCAATGATCAGTTTTAAGTAATCCTTCTAATTCTACGCCTGGGCGTTCAAAGTGAAGACCCTCATAGAATTTTTTTCAATAAATTAATTCTTCTCTTCCAAAAACCCAATGATCAGTTTTAAGTAATCCTTCTAATTCTATGCCTGGGCGTTCAAAGTGAAGAAATTGACTAACTCCAATCTCAGCCAGCGTGCAGGATAGTTCTCCTCATTTTGGATTAAAAACACGTAGCCTTACGCCTGTGTTACAGATTTTATGCTTTCTTTTGCCTTGCTGAAATCTCGTTTGTGGAAGTGTTTTGGTTTGGGGTTGTTTTTTTTAAAATAAATCTATTTTTGTCAAAGGCATGTTAAAATCTTAATGATTCCAAAAAGCATAAAAGCCATACACCACAGAAACCTTTTCAGAGTATAAATATTAAATAGAGTTAAGGTTAATGAGGCCCTTCTAACAGTTATTTGTGGTAACATTTCTTTTCTCACTTTAGGCAGAGTCACCAGCAAAGACACGCAGGGCATTAATTACAGTCTCGGATTTACAGAGTGTTATTCTGAGGCCTAAATCCAAACCATCAGTTTACGCTACAAACTCCTTAATGTAAGATATTTTTCTGTAATGTAAGATATTAGACTTTTTTTCTATTCTAAGCAGCAATTAACATTGTTTACAGAGTGGAAAATATTTTAACAATTTGCTTCTGAGGCCTAAATCCAAACCATCAGTTTATGCTGCAAACTCCTTAATGTAAGATATTTTACTGTAATGTAAGATATTAGATTTTTTTTTCTATTCTAAACAGCGATTAACATTGTTTACAGAATGGAAAATATTTTAACAATTTGTTTTGTTCTGTTAGTACCCCTCCTAAAAATCAGTTAGATCTTCGAAAACATCTGAAGAAAGTCAACATACAAAGGCAAGTTCCTTTCTATTCTCTTGCTTGGTTTTTTCCAGAAAACATAGGAAAAAAAAAAATGATAATTCCCCTTGTTTCCAATCTTTTCAGAAGCCCTGGTGGCACTCCACTAAATAGTAAAGAAAACATGGAATGTGGGACTGGGTTGACACCAATAATGACACAGGCACTACGGCGCAAATTTCAGGCAAGTTGGGATACCTCTCTTTGGAATGATAAACTTTAAAACCCATAGAATTTCATATTGATTTATTTTCCCTACAGTGCAGTGCCGTTGGGGTGTGTTACCTAAATCACAGTCTCTCCATAATTCTCCTCCAAAAGCCCCGAGTACCCCTAAATAAGGGCATTGGTTTTACTGATTCCCATTTTAATGGTAAGGAAACCACGGAAGGAAATGCCATTGCCCATCTCCCAGGTTGTTTGACAACGGTTGAGAAGAAAAGTTGCTTTTTTAATGGTTATTTTTGTGCCTGAATGTGATCTCTGACATCACAGCACCAGTTTGCAGGCCATCAAGATACAAGGGTTAATGATGTCTTTTATTTTTTGCTGTGTCTGTTTTCTTTGATGAATGTCAGTTAAGACATTCGTAATAATTACACTGTATTTTTTATCTCGGTCATAATTAGCACTGAGTTTGTCTTTTTCCTGTTTGGACAGATGGCTCACCCGAAGAGCCCCTCGCCAGCCCGGTTGAGCGCTGCAAACAGCTTTGATGAACAAAAGTAGGTTTACAGAACTATGTATTTTTCATTCGTGGTCGGGAAGAAGCCACTTAAATCCCATTTTTATCTCACTCAGGCATATGTATTTGTAAGCATATCTAGTGCATGCGAAAACGGGGCATTATGGAAACCCCCTTTGGAATTCTGCTTTTTAAAGGCAACGTCTTTTTAATGGCTCTGGTTGAAACTTCTCTGTTAATGGAAGAAAATCAATGCAATTTCCTGAATCTGCTGCTCTGTGGCTGCTGCTGAGACGGGGACTGTGTGTCCCACCACCGGTGCTCCCTGTAATATAAATATCTATTTGCTCAAAGTCAGTATTGTTTTTACATTTTCTTTTTTTTTTTAAAGAAGAAAAATCTCGATGGTAACCATAGAGGTTCAAGGAAAAGCAGCGGTTTATCACTTATGTTATTAGGGGGGGAAAAAAAGCTAGAGAGCTTTTTTTTTTCCTAATAAAAAAGTGAAAAGCTGCAAGTTTTCACAAACAGTAATTATGTGGTTTAATAAGGTATGAAGCGATTGCACTGTGTGCCGCGGGTGGCTGCTGTCGGGTCGCCTGTCGCGACAGGCGGCACCGAGGGGAGACCGACCGCCCTCCCGCCTTCAAAGCCGAGTTCACCGGCGGCGGGGAGGGGGGGGAAGGATCACGGCCCCTCCGTGTCTTGTCCCCTTGGTCGAGGGCTCCCGAAGCCCCGGTACCGGTAGCATCGCCGCCGCCTGCCCGCCCCGAGCCCTCCCCTCCGCCGGGCCGCGCATGCGCGGAGCCGGGCGCCGCCGGTGCTTCCGGGCGGGCGGAGCG
>NW_015090977.1:408962-416298 GCF_001431845.1 Calidris pugnax | reverse complement strand
CCGCCGCCGCCGCTGAGGGTGGCGGCCCGGCGGCGGGCGGCGATGAGGAGGTGTGCGTGGTGGGCATCTTCGGGAAGACGGCGCTGCAGCTGTGCTCGGAGAAGGAGGCCCTGGTGAGCACCGTGTGCGACCGGCAGGTCTTCCCTCTCTTCGGGGAGGATGACCCCGAGCTGACGGAGGGAGGCCCCGGGCAGGAGGGCGATCCGGCGGCCAAGGACTACAACCAGCTGCAGGCCTACTACAGCCAGGAGAGCCGGGTGCTGTACCTGGTGCTCACCTCCATCTGCGACACGCCGCAGCTCCTGCGGGCCTGCGGGGACCTGGCGGCGGCCGAGAGCAGGGAGAGCGGACCCGGCCACCCCGCCGGTGGCCCGGCCCCTCTGCCACACGCCGAGGCCCACGAGTTCTGGAAACATCAGGAGAAGCTGCACTGCCTGAGCCTCCTCTACCTCTTCTCCGTCTGCCACATCCTGCTGCTGGTGCATCCCACCTGCTCCTTCGACATCACCTACGACCGTGTCTTCAGGGCGCTGGATGGGCTGCGGCAGAAGGTCCTGCCCTCCCTGAAGGCTGCCATCAAGGACTGCCCTGTTGGCAAAGAGTGGAAGCTCAACTGTAGGCCGTGCCCTCCGCGCCTCCTCTTCCTCTTCCAGCTCAATGGGGCCCTGAAGGTGGATCCCCTCCCAAGCAGGGGCCAGGACCCCTGTGGTCACCTGGAAAAGCCTCCTCCCAAGAAGCATTCCCCCAAGAGACGGTTGCAGCATGCTCTGGAGGATCAGATCTACCGCATCTTCCGTAAGAGCAGGGTGCTGACCAACCAGAGCATCAACTGCCTGTTCACCGTGCCTGCAAACCAGGCGTTCGTGTACATTGTGGCTGGTGGTCCCCAGGATGGAGATGACCCAGTGGCCATGCTTCTCGACCAACTCAGGAGCAACTGCACCATGAGAGAGACAGACTCACTGTTGGCTCCCACCCTGTCAGGACCCAGGAGGTATCAGATGATGCGACACGGCAGGCAGCAGCTGTCCTTCCATGCAGAGAGCAGCAGCAGCAGCTCCAGCTCCTCTGGGCAGCTTGTGGACTGCACCCTCAAGGAGTTCTTGTGGCAGCATGTGGAGCTGGTGCTCAGCAAGAAGGGCTTTGATGACAGCGTGGGGAGGAACCCACAGCCCTCTCACTTCGAGCTCCCAACCTACCAGAAGTGGGTTTCCGCAGCTTTAAAACTGTATGAAGTGACCATTGAAGGCAAAGATGATGACCCGACCTCCCTCACTGGGGAACTGAGCTCAAAAATCATGGGTAGCATCAAAGTCTTGGAAGGCTATTTAGATATAGACACCAAATTCTCTGAAAACCGTTGCCAGAAAGCTCTCCCCATGGCCCACAGTGCCTATCAATCCAACCTGCCCCACAATTACACCATGACTGTCCATAAGAACCAGCTGGCGCAGGCCCTGCGTGTGTACAGCCAGCACGCCCGCGGCCCCGCCTTTCATAAGTACGCCATGCAGCTCAACGAGGACTGCTACAAGTTCTGGAGCAATGGGCATCAGCTTTGCGAGGAGCGAAGTTTAACCGACCAGCACTGCGTGCATAAATTCCATCTGCTCCCAAAAGCAGGTAAAGAAGCTCACTTGTCACGGAGTCTCATGGTTTAATTTTGTACCTGCTTTAAAATGTCTTCTCTTGGGCTGAAAACATTGACTCTTCCATGTTTATGGCAGGTGAAAGCTTGGGAGCTTTAAAGCTTCATCTTTGTAGAGTGGGATTAAGCATAGCAGAGCTGTTGTGCAGGTTTCCTTCATGTTGAGTAATATTTAGGAGCAAGCACGCTGTTAGTAGGAACTTTGATTTTAGTAGTAGGAATAACTTGGATTCCATCTTGCTAATTAAAGACATTGCAGTGGAGCTCTTCTAACCAGAAGAGCAGAAGTTCTCTAGGCAGCATAAATGCCCCTCCTCCTTTTTTTAAATAGATTGATTGATGTCCATCGAGAAATGGAAACTGCTGCATGTTTATTGCAGGCAGAAGAATTATTTATGCCTTTTAGAAAGAGTTTGTGAAAACAAGATTCAGTTTAGTGATATAACCTACACTGGAACTTTGTACTAGAAGTGGGAAAGGGAAGAGTTCCTTGACAAACTGGCATTGCTGGGAAATAATTTTGCATGTGTATATAGCGGGGAGGAAGCAGTGAATGAAGGGAATTAAAGAATCTCTAGAAACGGTGAGCAATTTATCTAGGGTTTGATTGATTTTTTGCTTTTAGGGGAGAAGCCGGAAGCAGACAGAAACCCTCCAATTCTGTACCACAACAGCCGGGCTCGTTCCACTGGTGCCTGTAACTGTGGGAGGAAACAAGCTCCTCGGGATGATCCCTTTGATATCAAAGCAGCTAATTATGACTTTTACCAGGTAACTATCAGGTCTCTATTTTTGCTTCAAGCAGTGCTTTTGCTTCATCAACAAAGCCTGTATTCCGAAGTGACCACAACTAAGTTTTCTCTTAGCCTTACCAACTTGTAAACGTTGCTTGGGGGAGATATTTCTGGGAGGAGAAATTGTTTGTGTGATGGGCTGACGGGAGTGGGCGGCTCCAGTCCTCACCAGTGTGTGCTCAGAGGAGCACTGGTTTACACTTCAAGTGTGTTGGTTCACGTGAATTTTAAATCCATCACGTCTGTGGGCTGTGTTCCCATCGCTGCTTTGGTTCTTGTGTAGCGCAAACCCCTTGAATCTTAACTGTAGCTGCTGAATGTTATGACTCTGAACTCCCTCATCCCAGAGAGGGAAGATGGAAACTTAACTCCCTCTTCTTTCTCGTAGATGCTGGAAGAAAAATGCTGTGGGAAACTGGAGCACATCAACTTCCCTGTGTTTCAGCCGAGCACCCCTGATCCGGCACCTGCTCGGGATGAGGCGTCGCCTGCCCCTCCGGAAGGCGAGATCGAGAAACTTAAAGAAAAAGAACCTCAGACTCAGGGAGAAAGCACAGGCCTGAGCTTAGCCCTCAGCCTGGGTCAGTCCACGGGCAGCTTGGGCACTTACCCGCCTGACGCCCAGGGTGGAGGGGACAACACAGAGAGTCACGGGCAGAGTGGGGACTCCAAAAGTGAGAAAAGGCCAAGCCTGGTAGATCGCCAGGCTTCCACTGTCGAGTACCTCCCTGGGATGCTCCATTCTAATTGCCCCAAAGGCCTTTTGCCCAAATTCTCCAGTTGGTCACTGGTTAAGCTGGGGCCTGCTAAGGCTTATAACTTCCACACAGGCTTAGATCAACAAGGCTTTATCCCAGGAACAAACTATTTAATGCCTTGGGACATTGTCATCAAGACGAGAACTGAAGATGAAGGAGACTTGGATACCAACTCCTGGCCCGCGCCGAACAAAGCTGTTCCTGGAAAAAGAAGCGCGGTTGTGATGGGAAGAGGAAGACGGAGAGACGATATCGCTCGAGCTTTTGTAGGATTTGAATATGAAGATGCACGTGGTAGGAGGTTCATGTGTTCGGGGCCTGATAAGGTCATGAAAGTGATGGGAGGGGGGCCGAAGGAATCCGCCATCAAAGCCCTCAATTCCGACATGCCCCTGTACATCCTGTCGTCGACTCAGGGCCGAGGACTCAAGCCACACTACGCTCAGTTCATGAGGCTCTTTGTGGTGGTTCCTGACGCTCCGCTGCAGATCACGTTAACGCCTCAGGTAGGGAACGGCAGAGGGAAGCTGGTAACTGTGGAGAAAGGGTGGGTCGTTACAATAGTTAATTGCAGGACAGGGAGGCACAAAGGTGGTGGGCAAAGGGTGCCAGAGGGATGCCACAGGCAACTCTCCAAACCAACTTTGGTCACATTCTTCAAGGCAGTAGTCACCAAAAGTATCGGATTTGTAAACAGTTCTTTGGGTTTTCATTTGGTTGGTGGTGTTTGTTTGGCACAAAGGTGGTGGGCAAAGGGTGCCAGAGGGATGCCACAGGCAACTCTCCAAACCAACTTTGGTCACATTCTTCAAGGCAGTAGTCACCAAAAGTATCGGATTTATAAACAGTTCTTTGGGTTTTTATTTGGTTGGTGGTGTTTTGGTTTTTTTTTTTTAAGTTCAAGATTGGCTCCTGCCAGCTTTATACTTCATATAAAGTAAGTTTTAAAAAATATTTTATCAAGGACAAATGAATAGCATTCCATACCATAACGATTGCTTAGTTTGAGAAAGATAACAAGTAATGACTGTGTGAGAATGAGGTTTTTAAATGTCACAGAGAAAAGCAGTGACTCATTGCTGAGATTCATTATTATTAGTTACCCCTTTGAATTTAGGAGGTGAAAAGGTGTTGGCTTTTTTAACAGGAGCTTTTTTTCCCATTTTCAAATATGTGTTAAAAAAAAAAAGCTCCATTTACACTTTCTTACTTTTTAAGTTACTAAAATATGAACAAGCGTGTCTTCCTTCAATTGCTGCTATATGAAATACTGTGTGCACATAAGTGCTTGTTATTTGTTAGACTATGGCAAGAAAATTGGTGTTCATTGGACAGTAGGACCACTGAAAAACAGGAAGAACTCCAGGTTCAGTTTGTGCTGATAATTATTTTGCTCTTCATTTCCCAGTTTCCATCTGTATCACAGCTTTTGACTCCTAAGGGTGTGGTTTTATTCAGAAAATCCGTTATGCTTTGTGCTGTGGGTTCCTTCATCAGTTCCTCATGCACATAAGACTTTCTTTTCATATGAATTGTACAAGAGTCATACTAAGTGTTGATGGAATCGTTGGCAATTCAGGCTGGTTTAGAGTGAGGTAACAGCTCGAGGATACATGTGCTACAGTGTTGAAATCTGCTGTAACACACGTTTACTCCTGCCTGAGAGGTGAATGGCTTGTGTTTGTATCATGGGTCTCCTTGGTGGTAGATCACCTACTCGGCAGCCTTAAATTCAGCATCTTCACTGTGATAAAATTGGAAATATATGGATGTCTGACAAAAAGGTGCAGTGGTTTCCTGGAGTGTGCTCCAGTGAGTAAGAACCTGGTTGTAGCCAAGACTTAACAAACTTCCTTGGATTCAGTTTGCTCTTAAGTTTGATAGTGGTTTGGTTTTTTTTTTTAAATTCTAATGATGTTTGATTACCGACTTATATTTCCTTTTGTTTTCAGGTTCAACCAGGGCCACCACCTTGTCCTGTATTTTACCCTGAGAAGCAGGAAATAACCCTTCCATCCGATGGACTGTGGGTGCTTAGATTTCCTTACGCCTACGTGACAGAGCGTGGACCCTGCTTTCCTCCCAAAGAAAGCCAACAATTAATGAGTTACAAAGTTCTCCGAGGAATACTGAAAGCGATTACACAATAAGATTTATTATGGTAGATTGAGATTAGTTTAAAAAGATTAATCAATCCAAATCCTGGATTTCGATTCCCCTCTGTTGGCAAACAGCTATCATTGATCGAGTGAAGCCCCATGTTTTCCTGGAACACCATCAGGTTGAAAATAAGGTCTGGTGTTAAAGTGGATAAAAGAATCCAAGAGACGTGTAAATTTTCTGTCTATTGAATTTTCGTATGTAACAAATAAAAGCTGGTTATCGCAATCCACTGAGCCCGTATTGCTAGTTTTTTCAATGATAATGCTTTTCCCCATCATATCTTTTGGAATATTTAAAAATTAGCATTGCCTGAAATCAAGAGTTGCCTTTATCATATTGAGGCAATAATGAGCAGAATCTTTTCTTCTTTTCTAAACGAGCTATTTCTATGTAAATGATAGATGCTTTTAGTGTGCTGATGCAAGAAATCATTTCTCTTCGATCTTGTCTTTGAAAAAGAAAAATGACATTGCAGTTCTGATCTGCATGGACACCATAGCCAGAAACTGTGCTTGCTATATCCAGTTGATTTATTTTACTGTATTTGTATCCATAGATCAGATTTTTGTTAAATGGTGACTTAATTTCATATTTTGTAACGACAGATCTCTTTGGAAACTAAACCTGCTGGTGAATTTGTGGAAAATATAGAGCTGTACAAGCTTGTTCATTATAAGCAACTGCTGCATGTCAGTATAGCTTGACTTGTAGTGATTAAAAAGGCTTTTGGTTGCTAAAAGGAGGGTTTTGGCCCAGTTTGAATCTCAAATTGAGTTTGTGTAATTCTATTACGCTTTCCAAAAGATGTGCTATGTGATGTACTAAAAGGTGGCTTAAATCCCACAAGCTTTGCTTGTGGCTGTGGGTGCCAAAAAATTAGTCACAGTAAACCAGCTTCTACCTTTTTGTCAAGGTAAGATGTGTTAGTGAGATTGGCTGTACACTGAGAGCTGATTTAATTTCTGGAGTATTTGTTTTTAATTGGCATGCATACAAAATTTAATTTGCCGATTTGTTAGAATATGGTAATTAACACTTCATGGCCAGGGTTGAGACCAGGTTTGTGTTGGGCGGCTCTGACCAGCTGGGTGTGGAAACACCTCCCGGCGCCTGCAGAGAGGTCACTATCTCCCTCTGCACGCCCTAATGAATTGAGATTTACAGAGCACTTAGCTATTCCGGAGCCCAATCAATAAAAATTAAAAGCACCTCAGAGAACAGTTGTCCCTGGGAGGTGTGGTGGTGCTACAGGGCAGCGGGGAAAGCGAAATGGGAAGATAAAGCCTGTAATTGGAAATCGCTTGCAGAATTTGGTAACTAAAAAATAAAAAAGCGAGCCGTGACAGATGGGCTGGAGGTGCGAGGGAGGAGGCCAAGCCCTCCTGAGGGGGAGCCCACCTCATGGCTGAGACCTCTTGAGGGGAGCTCCTCTGAGGGGGAGCCCACCTCACAGGAAAGCTTCTCTGAGGGGGAGCCAACCTCATGGCCGAGTTCTCTGGGGGGGAGCCCACCTCACAGCCAAGTCCCTCTGAGGAGAGCTTCTCCGAGGGGGTGCTCACCTCACAGCCAAGCTCCTCTAAGGAGAGCTTCTCCGAGTGGGAGCCCACCTCATGGCCAAGCCCCTCTGAGGAAAGCTTCTCGGAGGGGGAGCCCACCTCACGGCCGAGTCCCTCTGAGGAGAGCTTCTCCGAGAGGGAGCTCACCTCATGGCCAAGCTCCTCTAAGGAGAGCTTCTCTGACGGGGAGCCCTTCGGAGGGGGAGTCCACTTCATGGCCAAGCCACTCTGAGGAGAGCTTCTCCGAGGGGGAGCCCTTCGGAGGGGGAGTCCACCTCATGGCCAAGCCTCTCTGAGGAGAGCTTCTCCGAGGGGGAACTCACGTCACAACCGGGCCCCTCTGAGGGGAGCCTGCCTGACGGCCGAGCCCTTCCGAGAGAAGCTCCTCTGAGGTGAAGCCCTTGGGAGGGAGCCCCC
>NW_015090977.1:384040-408952 GCF_001431845.1 Calidris pugnax | reverse complement strand
TGGCAGCGGCTCCCGCAGCGCCGCCGCCTCGCTGGGAGCCGGCTGCGGGCCGGGCCGGGCCGGGCCAGGCGAGGGGTGGGACGGGACAAGACGGGTGAGGCCGGGCGGAGGAGCGGGGTGGGGTTTAGCCGGCGAAGAGGCGCAGGATGTCGGCCGCGCTGTACGTGCTCTCCACGCTGGGCGGATACGTCCTCACCTCGGCGCTTCTCCTCAAATGTCCGGGGCTGCTCCACCGACCCAAGCGGCAGCGCTTCCGTTGCCGGCACATCTCCCACCGCGGCGGTGAGTGAAGGGGAAAGGGGGGAAAGAGGGCTCGGCTTCCCGCCCTCCCTTTACCTCAGGCGGGTGAAGGCGCTGGCCGGCTCCGGGGGGCTGCAGCCCGCCCTCCTTCCCCCTCTCCCTCCCCGGCTCCGGGCGCTGAGGGGATCCCCTCAGCGATGTCTCCCCTCAGCGATGCCTCCCCGCTCCCTCGGGACGCTTCTCCCCTCAAGGCCTGGGGCGGGCGGGCGCTGCCGGAGCCCCTCCGGGAGGGACGGACGGACGGACGGAGGGTGCTGAGGGGCTGCCGGCTCCCTTTAAACCTTCCTCCCGCAACCTAATTTTAGGTGCCACCTGCTGACCGGTGCTTGATTTCAAAGCCGAATTAATCTCCCAACTCAAAACGCCTCAGCCCGAAAAATTAGCTGTATTTTGCGCGGATGGTTCCCCTCGCAAACTGATATATTTTGTCTCCCTAGTCATTCTGTATTGTGGTATTTCGCTTCCTAACGAGAGCGGCGGTGGCTGTTGCTTGGATCGGGTACGAAGGATCGATCTCTTTGCCTCTCGCTGCCTTGTTTTTTTTTCTGGTTTTAGAAGAAATGCCCGTTTGCTGTGACTCCCCCCCCGGAGTTAATGCCTCGATGCCCTGGTAAAACCCATCTCGTTTCCAGAGTCACATCTCCACGCACCTTGCGCCAGGGCCTTGTGGGTGGGCTGGTGGCTTCTGTCTAAAATAGCTAAAAGATGTTTTTAAAGTTGTTTTTTCCCCCCCCACCACCTTTTCCAAAGCACTGGGAGGAGGAAAAAAAATCCCACAGCAAATCGTATTTTCCTGTTCTTTTCCCTGCTGCCCCATTCAATTAATGAAAACATTGTCAGTCAGTTTTCTAGTTAATATTTTTCCCAAAATTCCCTGGGAGATGTGTCAGATGCTGAGTTTAAGCCGTTTTCAATGTCACATCTAGTGCCAGTTTATGCACTGTCTGATCACAGTTCTAGCCGGTGGTCCTTAACTATTACTACTGCCTTGAATTATTAAAATATAAAAACTAGAGCTGATCTCTTATAGATTTCATTACTTGAATTTCTTTCATTCCATTTATACGACAGATTAAGTTTCTTTATAACTATGGCCTTAAGTATAGCATAAAATGCCCCTTTTGGTTTGGAATGTGCATATTAGCCGTTTCCTGGTAGGTATGTATTTCCATTCAACAAGGAAAGGTCGTCAATTTTGATTGTTACCTGTTTGTTTGTTAATTTGCAAGCTATTAAAAACTTGCGGATGACTTTGTTGGAACTTGCTATGATCTCCTTAATCTTCTTTTCTTCTCACTTCTTTGCAATGACCTTGGTTAAGATACACAGCCTGAAGCCTAGAATGTGTGTGTTTGGGCCAGTTGCACTAAGCTCCATTAGAACAACAGGAAAGCCTTGCTCAATGGGAGGATTATTCATTAGGCGTTCCGAGACAAAGTCCACGGACTTCAAATTGTTCTGTGTTGGCATATATGCTGGGATATACACCTATGGTAGAAGTACAAACTTTAACATCTCAGCAGCTTCTTGCTCGTCAGGTGTCATGAGACTGAAGATTGCTTACCCTTTACTCTCTAAGTATTTACTTTGTAACTTCAGTTCCTGCGGGACTTGAATTCAGGCTTTAGTCATTCTGTAGCTTTAGACTCAGCGTCAGGTTTCCTATTGCATTACTCCTATTAACTCTGGAGATCAAGGTAACACTTGATTTGTTTGGCTTTTTCCTTCCTGAGAGGAAGCCTTGTATGTGAAGTTTTTTAAGTTTATGGGGTTTGATTTTACTTCTTTCTTCGTGCAAGAATTTCCTTATTTCAGTTTATAGCTCACCAGTGGAAGCATCCCTGAATTATTTCTTCATTTCTGCATAATTTTAAAATTGGTCATTTCTGAGATCAATAATTAAGTCTTGATATTCCGTGTTAGAGATCTGTCAATGCCTGATGGTTGGATCCGATGATCGTAAAGGTCCCTTCCAACCTAGACAATTCTATGACTCTGTGCCCACTGCATGGACTGAATTACAGGGTCTTTGAGACAGGGTAGCATGATGATTTTTATGGAATCACAGAATAGTTGAGATTGGAAGGGACTTCTGGAAATTGTCTCATCTGACCAGAGCAGAAGCAACTAGAGCAGGTTGATCAGGACCTTGTCCAGTTAGGTTTTGGATACATCCAAGGATGGAGGCTCCACAACCTCTTCAGGCAGCCTGTTCCAGAGTTTGATCATTCTAAAAAAAAAATATAAATATTTTTTTTCCTATATGTTTATAAACCGAGTTTCCTGTATTTCAGTTTGTTCCCATTGCCTCTTGTCCTTTCCCTGGGCACCACTGAGAAGAGTCTGGCTCAGTCTTCTTTATTCCCTCCCATCCAGTATTTATACATGTTGGTAAGATCCTCCCAGGCCTCTTTTCTCCAGGCTAAACAATTCCAGCACCCTCAGCCTCTCACTGTATGCAAGAATCTCTCATTCCTTAATTTTCACAACCCTTCTCTGGACTTGCTCCAGTAAATCCATGTCTGTCTTGTACTTTGGAGTCCAGAACTGGACACAGGACTTCAGGTGTGGCTTCACCAGTGCAGAATAGATGGGAACAGTCACCTCCCTTGACCTGCTGACAATGTTCTTCCTAACGGGCTTCTTTGCCTGTGTTACAGGATAAAACCCAAAACAACAGAACTTCTAAGGGTCATCTTCTTGATGCAGTGCTTGACATTGACTCCCTCTTGTCCCGTCATGGTCCTTTCAAAGTTAGAGTGCACAATCGTAATCTTTGGATGTGGCCACCTTCGCCACAGGATGCTAAAGTATGCTGGGGAAGGTGATTTCTGGGTGGGAAATGCATGTAGTTCACAACAGAAATGGACAATGTGTGGATCCAGGGGTGCGTTTAAGTAAATAAAATGTCAGAAGCCCTTCAGTCAGCCCAGCCTTTTTATTCTTAAGGAGGGAAGATGACTTAGTACATCAAATCACTTGCTTGTCATAGTTCCCTTTTCAGAGTGTGGTTTGTGAAAAGCCACATTGCTGATTTAGAATTCCTGTTTCAACTGATATCTCAAGTTTTTTCTGCGTTTCCCCAAAACACTACGAGTCAGGCGTTTTGTTGCCAACTGGTTTGACTCACCATACCTACCTCCTTAACACGTGTCTTGTTAGATCAGTCACTTAAAGTTTTATTTCTGGAAATTTCTGCCCAGGAATGTGAGGATACTGTTGGTTTGTTCACAGTTTGAAGACCAACTAATTTCTTTTCATCTCTTTTACTTTTCAGGATGTATGGGGGGATGTATTGTCAGAGTTGATAAGTTATCTAAAACCTCCATTTTTATTGCAGTTAACTTACAACTACTCATCCAGGTCCTACGCAGGTTTTTCCCATCTGTTAGATGACCATCAGAAGTATATGATGAGGTTCTCATGCTCTCCTCTATCCCTCAGTCGCTTTTGCCACTCAGCCTGTTCCTAGTTCTGCAATCAAATTCCATAAAATATCAGTAAATGTCTAATCACAGAAGGTGCTGTGGACTTACCGTATTGGGCTATGTTAAACCCTGCAGATTTTGTCATTGTGATGACAAAGTCTTTTAAGTCTTTCATTTTGTAAACCTACCGATGCAAGTTACCCCAATAACAACAAATTTTCAATTGCTAGTTGCGCGTGCATAGAATTGCGTGGCTTTAATTAAGTAACTAAACACAGACTTGGGTAAGTATGTACTGGTAGTGTCTTGTTAATAGGCAAGGCCTTAGTTGAAGCTTTTATAATTGTTGTTTACAAAGCCTGCCATTCATCACTGTCAAAGAGTAGTTAAAATTTGCATAGATATCCTCATCAGTACATGTGTCTTCCTGAAGTTGTTTTGGTTTTCAGTATGTAACATTGCATATTTTCTGAAGGAGAGAGAAGGCACAACCTTTTCCAGGCTGATTTCAAAGATTTGTATGTAGAGAATGATGGCTTAAGAGTTGCAGAGTTTACTCCTGCCTGAGAGAAAATTAAATTTGCTTGTCCTTTCATTTTTTAACTGGAGTTGATGTGTGTTTCATTCCTTGTGTATGAGACCTCCCTTTGCCAGCAGCATAAACCTTTATTGACAGATTTGTGCTGTTTCAGGAAGTATCCTTGCACTGAAAAAAGAGGTTGTCACCTCTTTGAGCATCAACTGGGTTATGTGTTTAGGGAATATCAGCTTTAGAGAGTCTTCAGTGGTTTTTTTTTTTCTTGGTTGTGTGGGGTTTTTTTCTTTTTCTTTTTCTTTTTGCCCTCTTGTTACCTCTCCTTTTATTACTCCTCCCACTAACTCTGAAGTAGAATTTTGCATAGACTGTCCTGTGCCTGTGGAGCATAGTGTCATAGCCAAATACAACACCTTTAAGGAAAAACAGGGCACTCAACCTCTGGTAAAATAAACACTTCGTTTTGTATATTCAAAGTATTATACAAATCCAAGATAAGTCTTCTCTTTTTTTTTTTTTTTTAATTGTTTTACCTTGAGAAAGCTCTGTCTCTTGGGCCTTCCCAGTAGGTTAGTGGCAACAGGGATTTCTGACAAACGTTTCCTCAAAATATACAAAATTTTTTATCCTTGTTTATTTCTTTCTACTGGGATTGAGGGGAGGAAAAGAATTTTGTACGTGTTCTAGTTTTTTTGTTATTTTTGTAGGTGCTGGAGAGAACCTGGAAAACACGATGGCAGCCTTTCACCAGTGAGTACCAATGGAACAACTAATGCCTAAAGCAGCATTTTTCTCATTTGTCTTCAGTGAGTGAAGCAATCAAGAAAGTTTGGGCTTCTGTCAGGTGTTTGGGGTACAGTGTCTTATTTCTGAAAGTCATCTCCCCTTTGGATGACTCCTGTGGATTGCTAAATTACTCCAATTTAAACAAGAAGGAATTGGGATACTGCAAACTGTGGTTTGTACACAGTGATATGGTGGATTGGCAATTTTAAATAAAACTCTTGAGGCCTGATTCTTCCTGTTCTAGCTAACAAAACGTGAAACAATACTGCTTCCATGTTTAACGGCGGTTACTTCCATTAGTTTATTTCTCATTATAAAGCTATTTTTCATAGCTAATGTCATACACTGTTTTTTAATAGATACCTTTGAGAAACATCAATGTATTTCAGATTGTAGCCTATATCAATATGCTAATTAGTACACAAGACTGGATTTCAGCAAGTCTGAATCTGTTGACTGCTATTACAGCTGTAAGCAGTTCTCTTAGATATTTCAGTTTCATAGCATGCAGTTCCCTCCTTTCTATATAAAGTTAATAATTTGTCTCCTAGAATTATTGTGACTGAAATCCTAATGTTAACTGACTTTTAATGCACCGACTGTAAAGCTACTAAAAATGTTAGTGTTATGTTTTTTCCCCTTTCATATACATACTTCATTTGCACAGTGTGTGAAAGCCTCTTATCTAGGGGTTTAAAATTGAGTTGGTACTGGAAAGCCTTTTAAGCCTCCAGCATTTAAGTAGTGAATTCTAACAAGGTCCTCAAAGGCATTTGAAAAAGCAGCATATCTAAAACTCCAGCTGCCAACGAGCAGTGACCGAATTATGCAGGCTTCTCTTTGTGGTGTTTGAGGTTTTTTAATTTGCTTTGTGCTAAGTAGCCTCATCAGTTTGCACATTTCCTTGCAGGCTGAGGAGTGCCAGCTCTCCCAACCAAACAGTGCTATTGAAAGTACTGCAGTATTTTCTATCTCCATGGAAGCTTAGCATAGTTTTGTGGTTTTTTCCTGCTGGCCTGCCTTTTTTCAAGTCTGTTACCACAGTTTCTGGGAAGTGCTGCTTTTTTTTTTTTTTTAACCATTTCTTAATTTTTGTTTGTTTAGTATTATACTGTTTTTATATGTATAGTGCTCTTATAAAGTTTTACCATGACCTATTTTTATTCCCAGAAGTAAGCTGTGGTACTGGGAGTCAAATCATGTTTTGTGAAAATACAGACATTTGTCTCTTTTCTGACCATTTTAATTATTTTACAACCATAGTGTAGCAAATGTGTTGAGGTCCACTTTTCGAACTCATCTCAACTGCCGATAGCAAAGTTCATTACTTGGTTTGAGATTATCTTGGCTGAATAACAAGGGTGTATTACTTCTGCAGAAAAGCACAGCCAGAGTGATTCCCTTGTGTTAGGCAGTAGAAGGTGTTCTGGCTTCCTCTGTGGAGGGATAAAGGCTTTGTCCTTCCCATCTGCTCATTCCTGGTAAGCTAGCAAAAGGAATTGGGTAGAAAATTGGTGATCTGCATGGTGAAAGATTATCTGGATTGGCTCAGGCGGCTGTTATGAACTAATCAATTTCTAACCCATCAGATGGAGCCAAATTGGGCATGCCTGTGAGAGCTGCTCCTGCAGGTTTGGACAAGCAGACACGTCTGACCATTGATGTCGGTGAATCCAAAAGAGATTGCTTGTCTGCAGCATAAAACCTACCCCTAATCTGGATTCAGATTTTAAAATAACTGATTCTAAGCTAAAAGAGACAACAGTGTCTTAAAATATTTGGGGGTCTGACAAAAAAGATGTCATAAGAATTTAATTAACAGTTTAATTGTTCCTAATGCAGCCACGTACTTTAGCATTGTCTTGACAGGAAGCTACTAAATAAACTCTTCAGATAATTTCTCATTGTATTTCCTCTTCTTTTATGAACATACTTTGTTTAGAGAGAACGTTTTAAACACTGTAGTTACCATAGTGAAAGTACTGATCAACTTTGTACTTATAAACTCTTCATAATGCTACGTTAGACACTGCCTAATAGAATTTATTTCCCAAGGTAAGGCTTTTCTTATGTATTTCCTGGTATGTCATTTTACTTGAAAACAGTTAAACACAAACAGAGCTCTAGCATCCTAATTTGCAAATGTGAGCCTGCTTCAAAACTTAAGTTTTGGAGCAGTTGGATCTGAACCCAGCACATTCTTCTGAATCTGGAGAACATCTGGAGTCTTCTGTGGAGTGATCTAGATTTGATGCGTTGCTACAGAACTGCAAAAAAGCCTGATTTTCAGCTGAAAAAAAACCCTCAGCACTTTAAAAAACCTTATTTAGCAGCAAGTTGTTAGTAAGAGCCTGGCAGATTCTCAAATTTGTTAACAAGGCAAGTTGTTGTTCTCCTTTTTCTATGCAGCATCAGTCCAGAGTTTCTCAAGTGGTAATATTTCTAATAAATTATGCTGGTTAAAAGAGAATACATGGTACTAGATGGGAACACTCATCTACAAATTTGGCAAATCTCCTGTAGCGTATTTGGAGATGCTTTTCCTCAGGAGGGAAAATTACACAGAACAGGCTGTATCTTCCACATGTAATAGGATTTTGTTCCTCGCCTAATTCTTAATTAGTGGCACTGGAAAACAGTTAACAAATTGGTTTTAATTTGACAACCCCCTTCTTGATCATTATCCCAGCTGGACCAGAAATTACGTTAAACACTTATGGGAGTATGGTTGGTTTGGGTTTGGTTTTTTTTTTTTTTGTTATTGCATTTGTGAATGTTTATGGCATGTCTGTATTTCAGCAGTCGATAAAGCCTTTTTCTTAAGGAAAAGGCTGTTACTGAAGTCTTAGAGCTTTGGGTCCAGTATAGACTGTACTCACAGGTCTTCTAGGTTTGTTTGTAGGTGGATGAAAAGAACAGCCCAGTGTTTTGCAGGAAGTGTTCAGACTTCAGGCTGGGACTTCTAGCTGTCTGCTGGAATGGTACCTTCTGAGTATCTTTCCTAGTGAAATGAACAATTCACTACTTGTTGGAGTAAAGCTTAGTTTTTGTGTTCTGGTTTGATGCTTCGTGTACTTACTTTTCATTAGTAGTATTACTACTTTCTGCTTTCTTTTACACCTCCTCCTGTGAGCTAAGCTTCTGTAGAGTGGATTTGAGATTGGATTAGAACTTTTCAAAGCAGTGGATTGAAACAGAAATAGCTATTTTTCTTTGAAAAATATGGCTGGGTGGTTTAGTGTTGTTTTTTTTTAAATAAAACTTTTCCTTAAAATAATAACAAATATTTTTTTAAATGTAATTTTTCTAGCCAAAAGCCTGAAAGCCCCATTGCTAATTTCCTGATCTATCCATTCTTGGTTAACTTAAGTTAAGAAAAGGCTTTCACATCTCTGTTGTTCGATGGTTATGCTTACCACAGAATTGATTACTTTTTTGAAAGAGCTCGCTTCTTCCAATGGTAAACATGCTGAAACTAATAAACATCACACTCAAAATTCTGCAACAGTAGGTTAGAAGTAGGTTTCTCAATCCTGAGGTGGAAGGCTGCAATCACAGATGTGCTGCTGGATTTCTGTGGAAGACAGAGCCAAAGCTCCTGAGTTCAAATCCCATCTCTGATTTGTGATACGTTGTTTGCTCTTGCATCAGCTTTCCCACTGCAGCAGCCTTACTTGCTTCTGGCTTTGCAGCAAGATTGTGAGGATCCGTTGCATCATGAAGCATCTAAAGTACCCTCACTGAGATTAGTTTGGTTGAATAACATGTATGTGTTAGGTTTGGACCTGAATGAGCTATGTGTGTGGTTCAAGGCAGACTTCTTTGCTTCCAGTGCGGTTAATTTAGGAACGGACATGTTGGAGCTGGATTGTCACCTGACGAAAGATGAGCAAGTGGTTGTGTCCCATGATGAGAACCTGAAGAGATCAACAGGAGTTGATGTCAACATATCCGACCTCAAATACTCTGTAAGTTGAAGAATGAACGTTAGTGCTAGATGATGTTTAAAAATGTGTTTGTAGAGTGGCCGGGGAAGGTTGCGCGCGCGTGTGTGTGTGTTCAGCTAGTATCCAAAATCTAAGGAGGGGATTCACCTTGTCTGACTGAAAAAAGGTTAACTAGGTTAACTGTGTAGTCCACGGAGAAAACCTGGCACATTTCCAGAGGGTGATTAACCAATCCAGTAGTGGGCTGGATGAATAGCTTTCTGGAGGTGGGCCTGTGTTGCCATACTGATGATAAAGGAAGCTTCATCAACAAGCTCCTTCTTGCATGACCAGCTTTTTCATGGGAAAACGGGTAGATGCACCCCACCAGCATTGACAGTTTTTACAGAACTGCCTTTCCATCTGATATTTAAGTGGAATTCTCAGAATTTATGGACAGGCATCTGGAAAAACGTTGCTTCACTCAGCTACAGGTAACTCAAGTCTAAGAATGCCAAATAGTTCAAGTAAGAATAAACATGTTGCTTCTAAATCACATTTTGGGCAAGAAGATTTACCAAAAAAATAGTATTTCTGTCTTCAAAGATAACTTGCAAGGCTTATGGATTATATTTTTTTGTATTTTTTGAGAGAAGGCATGATTATATCCCTGCATTTGAATTAGTGTTCCATTTCCCATTATTTTTAAGGAACTTCCACCATATCTCTGCAAGTTGGATGTCACGTTTCAGAAAGGTAAGTTTTTGTCTTTTGCTGTTTCAATTTGCAGTAACTAATTTTCCATTATTATAGTGTGGCAATTTTTTGATAAGAGAAGTTTTAAAAGGAAAATGTAATCCTAGCTTTAGAAACCAAAATATGCTTTTTTCCTTTTTGATAAGAGAAGTTTTAAAAGGAAAATATAATCCTAGCTTTAGAAACCAAGATATGCTTTTTTTCCATACTGGTTGACAGTGACTAAGTTTAAGATGTAAGATATCTTTCTCCAAGTAAAATTTCAATTATTTGCTTGTCTGCTTCATACAGCTGCTTTTCAGTTCCCATGGGAGGTCTTCAGAGAGTACTGACTGAAAATTTGTTGTTCCAAAAATGAAGAGAAGGCTGAGAGTTGTTTTACAACTCTGATGTCATTGTGCTTGTGCACTCTGGGCTTGAAGTACTACAAGGTGTCAGATAATACAGACATTTTCAGAGGGGTGAATGCAAAGAGTCATAGTTACTCTGTATAGCTTAAAGTTGAGTAGCAATCTTGCTGCAAGAGAGGAAAACCTAGAAAAAACGTAACCTGTTTTCTTATGAAAAATATGATTTGTGGGACTGTGATTTGAGTAAAGCACACTGAGAGCACTTCCACCTGTAAAAGGCTTCTGGAAATTATATCAGGTGTGTTTGCTCGAGGGCCTTTGTAGCTATCTTGTGTAGCCTACCCGTATTCGAATTACCCAGCAAGGAAATGTTGTGTTAAACTTTTCTTTTCAAAATTGCAAAATACTTAAAATGCACTAAGAGGAGATCCATGACATGTTATTTTCATGTGTATATATCTTCTGTTTATGCACAATAATACAAATTTTGTTCATGTACAATACTACAAAGAGATGGATGATCATCTTCAGTTAACTCCCTGGAGCCACAAGCCGTTTCAGGCAATAAAATTTGGGGGGTGTGTCTTCTGTTCCATTTACTCATTATGCTTCTCCAGTAAATTTTCCTAGAAGGATGAGGTTTTCTCACTTGGTCTCATTTCATATTAATCTCATTGCATTTGGTACGTGGTAACTGAGCCCATGTTTGCTATTTTGAGATTTTAACGATGACTGCACTCCTACTGTTGCTAAAGAATGTCTGAATTTATGAAGTTCAAAGCTGAACATACAGTATGCTTACAGCATTTTCATTACAGAAGTGAGCTTATCATAATTAATTGCAACACTCTGAGTGAAGTAAATTTTTTTTTTAGTTAAAAAAATTGCTGATTACGGGAACTATACATTACGTTTAGCAGAAGTGAGCTTATCATAATTAATTGCAACTCTCTGAGTGAAGTAAATTTTTTTTTAGTTAAAAAATTGCTGATTATGGGAACTATACATTACTTTCACTTTTAAGTGCTCTGACATCTCAGCTTTTATCTGCAGTGTATTAAAAGTGGTCACAAAAGCATCAATGTTCTCGTTTCCCCAGAATGTCACTGTGAGGGAAAAGACAACCGTATTCCGCTCCTGAAAGAGGTGTTTGAGGCATTTCCACAAACTCCCGTCAACATTGACATCAAAGTGAACAACAATGTGTTGATCAGAAAGGTACACGAAAATCTACACTGAGCTGAGACTGAATGTCATGTAAATGATGTTGAAATTCCAAAAGAAAAGTTTCTTGGAGTTGCTAGCAGTCTGTGGCACTAAAATCTGTGTCCTTGGAGTGCTTCATCCTTCATATGTTAGATCTTGCTCCGTGGATCATAGAATCATAGAATGGTTTGAGTTGGAAGGGACCTCAAAGATCATCGAGTTCCAACCCCCTGCCCTGGGCAGGGACACCTCCCACCAGACCAGGTTGCCTAAAGCCCCATCCAGCCTGGCCTTGAACCCCTCCAGGGATGGGGCATTAGGTAATACAGAAGGTGGAGAAGTGATTTTGTACAAGATATTCAGCAAACAGCTCTTTACTGACCCTTTATTTTGACATGAACTGGACACTATGCTACTAGAGATGTGTTTGTTCTGTACTTCACACCGGGGTGTCTTCTTATGGACCGTTGCCTACCAAAGCAGCATAAAAACATGGTGTCAGTGTAAAGATAAAAAGAGAAAATCTGCTCTCTCTCAGATGCTACTTTGCTATCTAGTTTGCTTAAGCTATGTAGGGTTTTTTGTAGGTGTAATGCTCTTCCCTTGTATCTGTTGACCTGAACGCCTGTTTCTTCCCAGTCAAAGCAGCACAATCATCCTGAGTTGGGAGAGTGTACAGAAGAGCTATCTTTTCTGTAACGACTGTGGTGGAGTAGGAATTATGTAGAGCAAGTAGATTTCCAGTTATATAATGCTGCTGAATAATTTTCAGTGAATACACGTTAGCGTTCTGCTTTTTTATATTGCAGGTTTCTGAGCTGGTGAGTCAGTATAAGCGAGAGCACTTGACGGTATGGGGGAATGCAAATTATGAGGTTGTATCCAAGTGTCTTAAGGAGGTAAGAAGGAGCCCAAGCTAAGCTTCATTCTTGCCTGCTTGTTACTGCGTGGCAATAAAATACACGGAAAAGCACCCTGCAAATCCAGATCCAGCCAGCAATGCCAGGCTTTCTGATGTGACGGGAGATTTTACACTTAGGTTGTATTCTGCTTCCTACACCATTACAATAAACCAAGCACAGTTAACACCCATATACTCTGCAATAAAACACTTGAGGAATTAAACTTCATCATGTTTTATTCTTGTTCTATAAAATATAGGGTGTTATGACTCTATGCCAGGAACTCTTAGAGCCTGTTTTGCACATCATTCATCTGGTACAAAAGCAATTTTTCTAAGGGTTGCTTATTGTGTGTTTCTTTTTAATGAAAATAATGGATGTGGCCACTAGTAGACACACCGTTATATTAATATAAAGCTATTTTACAGCTACAGATTCTATTCCTTTTTGTGCAGAGGAATTGTACAATTTAGAATTAAATTAAAATTGTGCTTAGTCGGAAGGAGTTACGCATCTGAGTGAAATTGATCTAGTTGAGAGTACAGATACTGTTCTGATTTATCTGTGTAGGACAGTGCACCATTTCCTACCTGAACAGCAGTTACATTTGTTCATTTTCATAGCATCAACGCCCAGATATTTTGGTGCATAAACAGCATCTTTAAAAATGTGTTGTGAAGTGAGTTCCTGTGATACCAAACTGTAACAAATGCTGTGTTAAAGCACAGCTTGTTCTTTGTGGTAATACTAATCTAAGAGAAAATGCTGCGTAGTGGGATGCAGTCTGGAAAGGTGATGAAGGCAGGTAACAAAAGCAATACTGTGACAGTGAAACTTTACCCTTCCAGGTCCCAGTGCCCCTCCAAATTGTGTAAAACCTTGGATTACAAGCTACCTGAAAGAGTAATTTAAATTCAGTGTCAGGTCTACAATAAAGAGTTGACAGCCTAATCTTTAGGTGCAAGTGCTAAACTTTAATGCATTGATGAGTAAATTTAATTGCAACAGTCTCAACAATCTACCAAGATAATTTAAAGTCTTTCTTTCCCGGTTCCTGCAGAACGCTGACATTCCCATCATCTTCTGTCTGCAACGTGTCCTCCTGCTTCTTGGTCTCTTCTACACAGGTCTGCTGCCATTCATTCCTTTCAAGGAAGAATTCTTGGAAATTCCCATGCCTTCCATCATCCTCAAGTGAGTGAGAGTCTGCCGGTGGGTGCTGCACTGAAGTGGTAGCTTGGGCACTGGTTTAGTCGCTATCCTCAGGCTGAGGATACTATTTTGTTAGTTTAGGCACTTTTGTATATTCCTAAGAGAAAGCTGTGCAAATCTGCTCCTCTGTGTTTAACCTGTCTCTTGCCAGCTCCGACTTCCTCACTTGTGTATATTGATGTTTCCTGTTTATAGCATCTCCTGTAAATACTGTCTTCATGCAGCTGCCTTTACAAAGGAGCTTGTGCTGATGCTGTTAGGTAGTAATACGTAGCAGTGCTCTACAAATAGCTAATTTTTGCCCTTTCCTCCCTCTCTTTTGAAGGAGATTGCTGCTGCTTCTCTTAAATGTAGCACATTTCTCTTGTGTAACCCAATTCTAAGTCACAGTCTTACACAGTGAAATTACTGCACTAATTTGAGAAACTGCAAGATTAATTCTTCGTGTTCCTTTTGCAGGAACATCTCAAATAATACTTCAAGCTGTGCTCCGGTAATTTTTTGTTTCCTCTTCCTCAACAGGCTGAAAGAACCTCAGAAGATTACAAGAAGCCAGAAATTTGTTATCTGGCTAGCTGACACGTAAGATTTTATTCTTATTAAATCTTTATTTATATTTTGCCTCTGTATTAACAGTTGGCTCAAGCAACTAAGACTAGGTATTGCTACAGCTACTTGGTATGTTGCAATTTTTTTTCAGTTTCTTCTAGCTTTTTTGTCAGCACAGCATAAATCATATCCACATCTTACATAGGTGTTCCTGGATGCTTTTATTTTTCATGCTGAAACATACTGAGGTGCGGTAACAGTGGGCCTTATTCCAATTTAGTCTATTTAGTTTGTGTCGTTAAGTGTGTTTAGTTAATTAGCCTGCAAGTAGATTCAGAGTGTGACTTTTCATGGGATTGTGACTGTTTCATAGTGTTGTCAGAGGAAATACTGTTTGGCTCACGTGGAACACATAGCATTTTAAGAGTATTTGTGCTTCAGAGGCAACTGAAGGAGTCGTCTGCTGGGTTTGATCTTCAGCAAAGTTGATGCAAATATCCATTTCTGGGTATCTGTGTTAACCAGCCTTGAGTTGCTTGAACTAAAAGTTTTCTATAATGAGGTTTCTAATGACTTTCTTGTGGAAAAAAAATGAATCTAAATGCTGTATGGAAAACTTATTATAGAACACCAACAAACATTGAAAAATTCATATATACTTTGAGTTCTTAAATGATGTTGTTCTCCTTTCTGCAGATTGCTAATGCGGAAAGCACTTTTTGACCACCTCACTGCTCGGGGCATTCAGGTACAGTGTGGCAAAGCTAAAGGAGATGTGCTTTGAACCTAGTGAGAATTTGAACCAGCCTTAAGATGGGTTCATGTTCTCCCCAACACCTTCAGTTGTGTTGCCAGTTTATGCTGTTATATTTGCAGTTCAGTAGTTGCAAAGGAGGAATTGTGTGCTTGGAAGAAGACTCTTTAATTTAAATCCCCTTAAGATTATTTTTTTCTTCCACTTCAGACTTAAGCCTACAAAATCTGTTAAACTGCTTACCTATTTTGGGCTTTTCACAAAATAATATTTTGACTGGTGGAAGTATCTGCAATGAAATGGGGGTGGAGTCACCTCTAGAAAATGCCCCTTTTAGGAGGGCAAGGGGGGAGTGGTTGGATATGTTTGTGTGCATGTCTTTGGCATCACAGTGTCATCATCATTTATAATTTTAAATATATGTGCCATCATGTCTCTCACATGAAACAATTTAGGTCAAGAGTCACCTTTTTTTTTAAAAAAAAATTTGAGTATTTCCCATAATAATTTGTCTTTATCTCCCCTTACAGGTGTATATTTGGGTACTGAATGAAGAACAAGAATACAAGAGGGCGTTTGATCTGGGAGCAACCGGAGTGATGACAGATTATCCAACAAAACTTAAGGAGTTTTTACACAATTATCCAGCATAAAGGAAGAAAACCGAGGAGGTTCTTGCAGAATAGCTTGAGAGCCAAGGATTTTCTTCAAAAAAAAAAAAAATTTGAAAAAAAAAGTGATGACAGATTATCCAACAAAACTTAAGGAGTTTTTACACAATTATCCAGCATAAAGGAAGAAAACCGAGGAGGTTCTTGCAGAATAGCTTGAGAGCCAAGGATTTTCTTAAAAAAAAAAAAAAATTTGAAAAAAAAAAAAAAGAGCAGCATACACAGATCATTCTTTGAAAGATGTAATTGGATGATCTATTACCTTGTTGTCAAGTTGCTACCTAATGTAAAGGTTGTCTATTTATTTTAAAACTTTAATTACATAGTTTACATTTGTAAATAGCTCGTTTAGCAACGGTGCACTTCACAAGTAGCGATGACTAGAAAGAAAGTTGCTGGGTAGGAAACCTGTAGATAATAAGTGTTATTTTACCTGTCACAAATATCCCTAAGCAGATATCAAGACATGTCAGTTATTCCAGTTTTATATTCTAGTGGGCAGAAACTAAAGAATTTCTGAAAATGTACGCTGTGTATGCATCTCTTGTGTTGCTTTCAGTTTTCAGATAACTTGTAGGACAAAAAAGAAAAGCACAGGAGAAACAGAAGGCAGACTCTGTGGGTAGGCAGATGGTTTAGCCTGTGGAGTGTAGTCAGTGAAGGCGGTCACTTTTTTATCAGATTAGCTCACTTGGTCAGTATAGATTTACTCCATTATTCTTACTGATAAGAATGTTGAGTTTGAGTTGTGATTGTATTTAGATTCCTTTCTGATGTGATGATAATAGCGTGATTTACTGGTCAAGGCTACATTTGCCTCTGGTTCTGACCTGCCTGTCAGGCTGCCGTGGCATGGCAGTAGTTAGCTTTCCAGAAAGGAAGATTGCACTTATTACACTTTCTTTGAAGTAGTCTTTTCACAAAGGAAACCAATGTTCTTGCACATTTGTAGTTCTAACATCTGTTGGCTTGGTGAATGGGAAGTTGTTTTTTGGGTGAGGGCCCAAAGAAGACTCAGTTTGGTCAGGAGTTTCAGGAACAAGTTAAAATGTTCCTGTTAAACGAATTCACCCAAAACAGATTTATATGAATACATACGAAAGGAGCAAGTGTCAGTCTTGGGGTGCTTGTAAATTTTAGTCTTTTCTCTCTGCAAAAGTACATTCAATATTCACTAAAGTTTATGCGCATGGACATGGAAGTCACTCTACTGGCAAAAGCCATGAAACCCCAAGTGTAATGAAATGGGGTTTGATAAGAATGTATTTCGGGGAGCTTACATGCTGTTCTGTCATTGTCAACAGGTGTTATGTGTGTGTCAAACAGGTTTGAGCCTGCCACGCCTGCGTGCTTTGGTGTTGTCATGCTAGTGGTAGGGGTTTTCAGAAGGAATCTGATTACTGTAGCTTAATTATACACAATGACATGTATAAAGCTCAGTCATCTAATCATCAGATACTGCTGGAACAAAACTATGGTTTAGTGATAGTATCTACTTCTTTAAGGAACTTTATGTGAAAATCATGGACCTTAATAACAAATATAGTACCCAGATGCAAGAGTATATTTACTGCAAGATATACTCACTGTTAGAAAAACTTGAAAAGTAATTTTTTTCCCTCACTAGCTCGGATTTGGAAGGGCTGTTTTGTCACTCCACTGGCTGCTGTGCCATCCTTGTAATCATGGAGCATCTTTGCCATTTCATTATGTTTCTCAGTAGGCTGTCAGTGTTAGAATGTCAAGTCCATCTGGATGGATAATATTTGTACATTATAATTCCTTTCTGAGGAATATTTCTACGTGGATGAAGTGGAAGAAACTACTGCATTTACCATTTAAGTGAACACGTGATGATGGTAGCAAAGGAGTTAATGGTGTCCTTCTAAATATCTGCCTGGTTAAGATGGCTGTAAATTCAATTTCCTCTTAATCAGGCTGGTTGCTCGTTGAATGGAAGAGAGGGAAATGTAACTTCCTCCTAACTGTTCATAGGAAAAAAGATGAAATTATTTATTATGCACTAAGTTTTTTGTTTCCCTTTCAGACCAGTTATGTCCAGTCAGGTAACTGCTAATAATTAGGCTAGTCATAGTTCTGCTGCTTTCCGTAGACACAGAATAGTTGCAGAATAGGCTCCATATACAGCTCAGTAGGTAAATTAAAAACTGTCTTAATTTGGTTTACTAACCAGTGTGGAGCTCCAGACAGTTTTTATGCAGTGTGATTTTCTTCAACTCAATTTTATTGCTATTGAATTTCCAACACGGACGCCTAGATTAAGATGCAACTATAATTCTGGTTTTAGACAATCCTACCAAATAGCACTTACACATTAAATTTTTTTTAGGCTAGGAAAAGTGAAGTTTTAAAATACCAGTCTTGATTTCTGGATTTGATCTCTCAAGGGACAGGTGATGACTCAGTTTCTCCCAAGTTGCCCTCGTCACTGGATAAATAAGCTATTTTACTTTATTATATTGAATGACAAAGCACAGTTATTGAAATGAAAAACTTATGGTTTTTTAATTTCATTTTAAGCTTTTTCATCTTTCTCTCTAGCAATGGTGTTGGAAACTTCTGCCTTCAAAGATGCTCAATGCATTTTTAAACCACTAGTCTTCCTACATCTGATGTAGCTTTTGACTGTGCTGTTTATACATGACCTCTCTTTGATAAATCTGTCTGAAATTTGAGTCAAGTTACGCGGGAGGGAAGGGGTTCAGGACTGGAAAAGCTGCTGAATTTATTCAGTCATCCACTTGGGCTTTAGTACAAGAGCTGGAGTTTGATCTCTGGAGACAGATAGTGTTGCATGGATGGGGCTGTGAATTTGAGCACCAATGCACCAGGGCTGAGGCCATGATAACTGTTTGTAACAAAAGAACATGGAATTGAGGTAACTGTAGAATGTTTGTTCTATCAAATCATTGTTTTGAATATTCCAGAACTTACTGTGTGATTTTTAAACCACTTGTACAGAAAAGCATTTGTTGAGAACTTGCACAGCTGTCCAGGATGATGTTTGGTTAATCTCTCTCTCCAAGGAGAGATTTCTTTTCAGGTACTTTTAACTCCTAAGTATTGTTTAACACTTACTGTGTTCTCAACCCAGTTGCAAAATACTTTATGTATGAAGGATGCTGCATGTATTTCATGCACTTTTAATTTGCAGAAAGTCTTGTGGACCTCTCTAGCTCCAAATCTATGAAGTGATTTTTCTTTTCTTGTAAAGAAAGACTGATGCTCTTGAAATGTGACACATTAAAACATCTTTGCTCATAAAAGATCTAAGACTAAATACTTATTGATTGTGACTTCTTTGTCTACAATTTCGGAGACTATGATATTATAGTGGAGTAAATATTGAGCTTTAGATGATGGTCTTTTTAACATGGATGGGGTTGCTGAAAAGAAGGGGGTGTCTCATGTACTCTGAACTCTGTACATGTCTCATGTACTCTTAATTTTTGGCAATGATACTGATTTTCTCATATAGTAGTTGTAGCATCTGCAATTACATACAGGTAATTGAAGCCTGCAGGAGACTTAAGCCTGCCTTCTCCACGTGCACACCAACTTGTCGGTAAAACTCCTTGAAGTCAATTCAAATTTGATTTTTTTTTCTGTAATTTATTTTAAGACAGAAACAGTAGTAGATAAACATGGTCAGAAGCAGTCCTGTATGCAGTGCTAGAGAATGGTGCAGAGATTTCTGCTGGCTCAGCAGTGCAGTATGTGTTATCTCCTCGTTTCTTCCCAACAGAGGTCTATCTGCAGAGCAGGCATCACATGCTTCAAAGCAGGCAGCTTGTTCTGAACCCCTGAAAACTCAAACAATCCACATTTCAGCTGGGAGAAGGCTGGGAAGGTGTACAAATTGGGTACTAAACTCTTGAAATTTTACTTTATTCAGTTTGAAGTAGACGGGTTTTGTGTAATAAAGGTAGGGGGAGAAACAAGGATGAAGATCCCTCATTCTCTGTACATGTTTTTGCCAGAAGCATCTTTAAATGTAAAGAACTGGCAAATTCTGTCTCCTTGTCTGGGACCATAGCACCTTTATCTTCAAATGGAGTCTGTAGTTCTGCGTGGATGAAAACAGCAAGTGGGGAAAGAGCTAAGAAATGCTTCTTACTGTAATAATATTTTGAGAAATATTACATATGCTGGCGCTTCCACAGCCGTGCTCAGAAGTGGTTGCGTGAGAGCACTGGCCTTTGCACTTCAGTATAAAAATGGCTGGCTGCATCAGAGCTGCTTTCTGATTATTTATTTTTAGAAATCATGATCCTTAATTCCCAAGCACAGTAATGCATGCCTAAATAAATACCAGCTCTTTTGCTTGGGGGATGTGTCTTTCTTTTTTTTTTTTTTTTTTTTTTAAGTATACTGTCTGATGCTCATCCAATTTCGTGATGTCTTTTTTTTTTTTTTTTTTTTTTTTGGGGGGTGTTTTTTTTTTTTTTTTTTTTTTTTTTTTTAAGTATACTGTCTGATGCTCATCCAATTTCGTGATGGCCCAATTCTGGCAGCGTCAGAAGGTTTTGTGTGTGCACATTTATAACATATCGGGTCAGGTTTTTGGAAACACTGACAAAATCATCTTAAGTAGCCTGGTTCTGGGCATCTGCTCTGACCTATAATGGGGCTCACTGGTTTAATTACAGAATGTAGCCTGTTCACAGATGTGGAGGGTATCGTGTCCTGCCTGTGTATGTGCATCATATCCAAAATGAATGGGGGAAATGAAAGTGTAAGATATGGCAGCAGAGGAACTGGCCTAGGAGTGAAATGAAAGCCTTTGTTGTAAAAGGGCTTTATCTGCTTTTTTCACTCAGTTAACAACCATAATTTTCTATTTGGTCTCTGTTGAAATGGTAAATATCCAATAATTTAGACTTAATTTTAAAAATAACCATTCTGCATCCCTTAAATTATCCTGAAATGCCTTTCCCTCATATCCTAAGGACACGTTTGTTCTAATTAAGCTATTTCCCCCACCCAGCGCATCTTCTACTTGTTGCTTTTTGTAGAAGACTTATGCACAAGACTGTGGATGATCAATGAAAGATCAATGGATCACAGATTGCAAAAACCCTTTGGCATTTGACAGGTGCCTGCTTCTGAATTGTTCTGAATTGGGGACAGAAAACCCAGCTGTGATTTGAATATGCCCATTTAATTTCATTTCTGGCAGGTTTCTGTCCAGCCTTGTGCTGTCCTGTGTTTATTTGCTATAAATAAATTGCTTTCTTTTTCTCACAATGAGCACGTTAGTGTTTCCCCGAGTCCTAGAGGTAAACTTCCACCTTTCCTACTGGATTTCCATTAAATTACATGAAATACTAGGTTTTAAGGTCAAGTGTAATTTTAAAGCCTTGAGGCCTCGTATTAGGTAAGAGAGGTGAAGTGTGGTTTTTGTATGTCAGTATTTAGTAACTTTTAAAGGATTTTTGGCAGGTGGAGGAGAGGGTTTCCCAGATTGCTCTGGGCAGTATTTTATTACTTGCTGCACATTCCGAATGGTTCGTTAACCAGAACAGGGAATTGGGAAGCATTAATGACTATTCACGTGTCTCTTGAAGATGGAAAAGTGTCCATCTGTGATCACTTCGGGTTGTGTAACCTATTATAATCTGCAGTGCTAAGGGACCTGGTACTCAAACAGAATATTCAGAAGAATTTAATACTTCATCCAAAGGGAGGAAGCTTGAGGTGCAGCCCTTTTCATGCATTTTGAGGTCAAGCTTTTTTATTTTGAGTGGAGATTGCTGATGTTGGTGGAATTTTCACCGGTCTTGGTTTGTCCCTGGGATGTCCAGCCTGGGTGGGGAAGGGATTGCTTTCCTGCCTGTGTCAAGTGCCCTGATGAAATCCACAAAACCTTAAAAAAAAAGCTACAAAATCCGAGTGTTGGGTCCTCCCTGTCCTCCTGCCTCCGGCCGCGGGAGGCCGCCACCTCCCCGCTGGTTGTCGGGGCCCCGTGTTCCCCCCCCGGCCCTTCCCGGGAGAGGGAGAGCTGGTGGGGACACTGCAATGCGGGGCTGGGCTCAAAGTAGAGCATCGAATATCATAGAATCATGGAATCCTCTCGGGTGGGAAGGGACCTTGGAGACCACCGAGTCCAACCATCAACCTGACGCCACCAAAAAAACCCCATCCCTAAATCACATCCCTGAACTGTGTCCCAGATGCTCCTCCAGTTCCCAATTTCTGAGTGTTTTGCCTCGTTTCTGGGTTTACAGACAGTCCGGTTCCTCGCTGTAAGATGTGATGAGAAGTTCAAGGCAGGTGACCACCAGGTCTTCACAGCTTCGCATCCAGGTGTCTTTGTGATTTGGGGGGGACCAGATGAAGCACTGGGGAACACTCGCTGTTTTCTTGGAGCAAAAATAGTGATGCTGCAAGTTGTGGGGGGGGGAATATCCTACTGCTGTTAATAGATGAAATCACCTTTCTTCCATCTGAAGTACCTGAAGATGTTTTCCGGTGTCTCTGGAAAAGTTTGAAGTATCCCCAACTTCACAAATAAAGAAGAAAGGCAATATTAGGTGAGGTACCTTGACTAGAAGGGCAATAACACCAGCTACAAATAAAATTTGCGAGTGCTGAGAAACTGACATTTTTTGCTGATTTTAAGTTCCGCTTAATTTTAATGCAGCACGAAAAATGTTAAGGCAGTATCTCAATGAGTGATTTGATATTTTCTTCCCTCTCAAGATGGCTGTGGGAGTGGGACAGCAAAAGCTAGCTCCAGTCAGCTATGGTTTATTAATTAGGCTTTTCTAGTCTAATTTTTAATAAAAGTTGAAACTAATGTCAGGCACTGAACCACTAACTGCGCTGTTCCGCCTCCAGAAAAATGGGTGTTTGCAAGTAGAGAAATTAAAAAATCCTGCTCAGCTGTTCGGTGGAAAGTGAAACTGTCAAATAGGTCAGATCCAAAACTCAGGGTTGTTTATTATTTGTTTTTTTTTTCATGAATACATTTCTCAGCAGCTTAGCTCAGTAAAAGCATTTGTGGGGCTTATTGAGTTTGCGGCCAAACTCCCTGACGCAGAGTCACACCTGAGAATGTGACTTGAAACTTGGGTGAGAAGGTGACAAGGACCCAACTAACACTTTATTTTTTACCAACGGAGCGAGATGCAGCCAATGAAGCACCGTTACCCTGAGAAAGCTTCCAGTTTTCATCAATCATAAGGATTAGCATATAGTCTAAAGGAAGAAATTTTGGCCTTTTTTTTTTTTGTGGTCTTATTTTTCTACGGATTTTCCGTGGTGATGCAGAACTTACATCAATATCATTCCAATTAAGCACCATCTCAAACAAGCTTATTGCAACAGACCCTCTTTGTAGACAGATCCATAAAGAATCTATATTTTTGCCTTGTAAATAATGTATTTTTATGGACAAGCTGAAAATTCTGCTGCCCAGCTCACTTTGGGGTGAAAACAGACGTTCACAGTTTACGATGCTGTGTGGGTTTATTTGGCTGATGGTTTCAGCTCTGGGTTCTTGCGGTCGCTTTTTGGGAGTCTCGGTAATTTAAAGTTCAAGCAACTTTTTTGTCACCACTTCCTGCAGGTACCCTGCTCTGGACGTGTTACCCTGGTGAGATGATCAGAGACTCTATTTACAGAATCACGCGGGGTTGGAAGGGACCTCTGGAGATCATCTAGTCCAACCCCCTGCCAAAGCAAGTCCCACCCAGAGCAGGTCCCACAGGAACATGTCCAGGTGGGTTTGAATGTCTCCAGAGAAGGAGACTCCACCTCCCTGGGCAGCCTCTTCCAGGGCTCTGCCACCCTCACAGGAAAGAAGTTCCTCCTCGTGTTTAGGTGGAACTTCTAATATTCAAGTTTGTGCCCATTTTCTCTTGTCCTGTCCCTGGGCACCACTGAAAACAGACTGGCCCCATCCTCCTGACACCCACCCTTTCAGTATTTATAGGTGTTGATCAGATCCCCCCTCAGCCTTCTCTTTTCCAGACTAAAAAGACCCAAGTCCCTCAGCCTCTCCTTGTAAGGGAGATGCTCCAGGCCCCTCATCATCTTTGTAGCCTCTGCTGTCCCCTCTCCAGCAGTTCCCTGTCCTTCTGGAACTGGGGAGCCCAGAACTGGACCCAGTGCTCCAGATGGGGCCTCCCCAGGGCAAAGCAGAAGGGCAGGATGACCTCCCTCCACCTGCTGCCCATGCTCTTCCTGATGCCCCCCAGGATGCCATTGGCCTTCTTGGCCAAAATCTACTTCCTATCATGAGGTAGAAGACTATTTTTCTACCCATGTGTAATAAAATAATAATAATAATAATAAAGTATCACAGCTAATAGGACTATTACCTTGTACAGTAATAGTGTGTATTAGAGTCCATAGATTTAACGTACGGAGCAGAACGTTGCCCTCGCGGCTGCCGATAATGACCAATTGCTAGAGAATTCCTCAAAATATTCCTAAGAATTTGCTAAGCCGGTGGTTCGTTAGGATAAGAATAAATTAATAAAGCAAATATATATCTCAGCTAACAAGATCTGTAACTTTTATCCCTTGTGTGAGGAAAAGGGCAGGTATAAAATATTATAAAATATTATTAAAACTGTACTTTGTGTGATGAGGAATTACTGTTAGAAGCCAGCAGAGACTAAAACAGGGGTGGTCACTGGCCTGAGCACGGGGCTAATGGCCATTTCCAGGAGAAACAGAGTATCTTTATGATGCAGAATAACTTTATGCTATAAAATGTCTTTGTGATATAAAATAGCTCTGCGATATAGAGTATCTTTACAGCAGGGAATACATTTACAGTCCTACGGCGCGTTTCAGCAGCCAGGTTCGTGGTGGTGGAAGTCCACCAGCCATCTGGGGGGTCAACCCCCGTCGGTAATTAACGCCCGGCTGATAATTAAGAGCGCCGTGTGACGGGCCGGGCCGGCTTTATGCATAAATCCATATTTATTACAATTTTGCCCATCACCTTTCGGGCCGCGGTGTCCCCTCGGGGTGGGAGGGGGGTCCTGAAGGCAGGGCTGGTGCGGTGTGGCCTCCCCCCGCGGTGGGGCTGTCCGGGGCCCGCTCCGTGGGGCAGCCCCCCCGTGAAAAGCTCCCCCTCGCCCCCCCCAACTCCGAAGCGGCGCCTGCGCCTTTAAGAGGAAACGCGTCTGTTTGTTGTCCCCCCCGCGCGCTCCACGCCGGCAGCGCCAGCACCGCTCCCATTGGCTGCCGCCGCCCCAGCTGCTGCCTGCGCGAGCCCGGGGGGGGGCGGGGAGAGGCGATGCGTACGGCTGTCTGTGTGTGTGTGTGTGTGTGTGTGTGCGTGCAAGGGGAGGGGGCGAGACCTCTGATTGGTCATGAAAAAATGGGCTGCGGCTGGCTGCGGCCAACCGGCGGCGTGTTGCTATGTGCCAGCGGGCGGTGATTGGCGAGTGGCGGTGCCGCTCAGGGCCAGCAGGCTATAAGGGGGAGGGACGGCGGCGGGGAAGGGGGAGGGCGCTGCGGGGCTGCCTGGGGTGCGCGTCGGCCGCCGCCACCGCCGCT
>NW_015090977.1:352300-384030 GCF_001431845.1 Calidris pugnax | reverse complement strand
CCCCTCCACAACTCCCCCTCAGCGGGGTGGGGGGGGCGCTTCCTCAGGCCCCTCGGTGAGGCGGCCTCCCCTCAGTGGGGCTCTGTCCCCTCACGGGGAGAAGGCCGGGGGCCTGCGGCGCCCCCGGGGCGGGCTCTGCCAGCGGAGGCCTTTGTCTGCGGGGCCGGGCGAGGGGATGAAGGTGGGGAGGGCAACAGGTCGGAGCCCCGGAGAGCATCCCCGGGGGCAGCGAGGTGGGAGAGGGGTTTGCTGCTCCCCGGGCACTTCCAGCGAGGGAGGGGATCAACAGGAGGGACCTGCGGGAGCTGGGCAGGGGTGAACGGCCCTGCCAGGTACGGCAGGAGGAAGGGGGGGAGCAGGGGGATGGTCCTGCCTTACCAACCCTCTCACTGTAGCAGGTAAATGGGTAATAAAAGCCTGAAAGCCCAGGTGGGATCCGACACAGAGTGTGCTTGATGCTTAAGCTTGTGATTCCCAGGAGAAGTAATAAGGTACAGCATCTTCTCCTGGCTTCTGGGGGCACCCCCTGAACAGCTGCCAGTGTGGCCTGGAGGGCTGGCCACTGACCAGGGAGGGAGAAGTGCCCTGCTGCTGCTCTATTTACCAACACTGCTGCTGGAGTCCCTGGAGACCAGGCCCTTCCCAGCTGCAGGCTTTGTGGCTCTGTGCTAACAGGAGTGACATCACGCCTGGTGTGTGGCAGAAGAGAGATTGCAGGGTTCCTGTGGGGAGGGCATCCTCAGCCTGGGTGATGCTGGGTGTCAAAGGCAGGCAGTTTCTGCACATGGTGTGTTGGAATCAGTCCCCCCCCTGCAGAGCAGGGGTAATGCCTCTTGTCTGTGGTTGCTCTAGACTCTGGTGAAGGGAGTAGCAGCTTCCTCTTCTGTGGAGCACTATGCTGAGGTTCTGGGTCGGAAGGTCAAGGGTCCTTTGTCTTTTCCTTCTCTACAGAAACTTTGGGTTTTGGTCCAGAAAAGCCAGAGAAGGTGACAGAAGTAGCCATGGAGTGAGCTATGGGTCCCTATATTCAGATTTTAATGCTGATTTTTGAAGCCAAAAGAATTTGAATTGTTCCAGTTCAAAATGTGATTTTTATGATGTAGAAAAAGAATTGGAATCCTCTGCTCCTTTCCCCCACAACTTACTGGGATGACTCTGTCCCCACTTTTTTCTGATTTTGTCTAAAAATACAGAAAGAGGAAGGCCTCTCAAACTACTGTTCTTAGCCTGCAGACAGCAGTTAAGCGGGGGGTGGGACGGCACACCTGCCTTCCCAACGTTGACTTCCTCAGGGCCTACTACGTGCTCCACATAAGGATTTTCTGCTAATGCGTTTACGGTTACTTAGAGCTTATGCTGGGTAGCACAGAGGGGCCTTTGCTGAGTTAGGAGGTTGTAAACAAGCAGATACTGAGAGCGCTGTGCTTAAAACCCATGAGAGGATTCTGCCTGGAGAGAATGTGTTTTGTGACTTCATCCTTGCAGAGCACTCCCATTGATTTCATTTAAGATCTCATCGTGCTGGGGTCCACGCCTCTGGTTTCTTGTAAACATTGTTTGCTGTGTAACGGCAGCGCTTGAATAGGGAATTAGGATGTTCTCCTTTTCTCACTGGATCCCTATCTCTAGTTTCCTGCTGAAAGAACATTTAAAAGTGAGCTTTGTGCTTTGAAGCTGAAGTTGGGAATGCTGGAAGGAGAGCAGAGACATTGCTTTCATCTGATGAAGGTGTCAAGTGCTGCTTTTTTTAAAAAAAAAAAAAGAAAAAGCTTTATTTCTAGGTGTCTCTTTCATGCTGCCAGGATCAGAATAACTGGCAAAACTGTATCGATCCCTTGTGTCCTCTGGATCCACAGATTTTGAATAAGTGATTTCCTTTCTTTGCTGTTTGGTGTGGATAGTTGAGTCAGGGTAGTATTGAGGAAGACGGCATCGCTACCTGTAAATCCACATTCCCTTAAAGGCTCCTTGACTCATGGATTGAGTACCTGTTGCTGAGAGAATTTAATTAAGGAACTGGTCACTCTGGTGTAGGTCCCGGCGAGCAGTTTAGAAAGTGGGAGCTCCTTGATCTAGCATGGTAGTACACAAGCATTGCAAGGATTGCAGAGGAGTAAAAAGCATTTATTTGTTGTTCTTGCATCACGGCCTTGCCTTTGTGTGCATGGAAGCCTCTTCAAGAAATGCCAATAAAGCTAAGCTTTCATTGGGCTTCGGTCATTAACTGGCAAACCTTTGTTTGCTTGAACTTAAGCAGAGCCCTCACTAGAGATCAGCTGTGAAGTGCTGGAGCAGTGGGCATCGAGAGGGATTGCAAAGTAGAGTCTGGAATGGAGAAATCGAGAGTTCAGTTCTTAGCAGCTTGGAAACTGACGAGTGATGTTCAAGGCAGAATGGCCTAGCAGATTATATTTATCACTTTGAAACCACAGTGAAATATACAACTTCCTCTTTTTCCCCTCCTTGACAGAGGCCTGTAAGTTGGTCCTTCAGGATGTTCCCTCTTTTCTGTGCTTGTTAATTCAGAGGTCATGTCTTCTAGATCTAATGACAGTAACTAAAGGCTAAGGATAGGTTTTCTTTTCCTTCCAGAAGCTGAGTCCATAGGACTATTCTGACTGAAGGATTTTTCAGTTCTTTAGAACAATCTTTAGCTGGTAAATCAGTATGTCTGCTGGTGATGCGGTGCCAACTGAGGATCTGGATCTCTTTTTTTTTTTTCCCCAAACCAAGGCATTTATAATTTGTCTTCTTTAATGGGAAGAAAATAGTTTTCTGGGTGGTTTGCTGCTCAGGAGTGCTGTGTCCTGGGCCTGAATCATGGTCCTTCTTGCCTCCATCAGCCCCTGCTCTTCATCCTGCGCGAATTTTCCCAGTTGGTTCTCTTGAGTCTGGTTTCTGCCACATCTTAACTTGCCTTTTTGTTCCTCGTTTATCAGGGCAGGTAGTTTTCTTGCAGTACATAATAAGCTGATTGTTCTTGTGTTCTGGCTTTGCGACCCTCTTACCTGGTAGCCCCATCTGGGAGTGTTTCCACCCGCTGATATGGGATGTACTGGATGTCAGGAGCAGCTTCGTCTCCGGAAGCGTCACTGGACTGGCCAAGCCACTTAAGGCTGCAGGAAATAACATAATTAATGAGACTTAGTTCTCCCACATCTTGTACCTGACAATCTCAAGTCACTTGACAATGCTAATTAAAGCTAATCACACTCCTCTGTTTTTAGTAAATAGCTATTATCCCTGCTTCACTCTTGCTTTAACAAATGGTAGTGCCAGGCAATGTGAGTCATTGGAACTTATAGGAATGCAACCCGTAAGACCTTCCGGTCTCTCTGGGCAGGCTTACATGTCTGACTAGAGATTATTTTTTACACCTGTTCCAGTGTTGGTTGAGTGTGTTAAAAGGTGGGATGTTTTGCTGACTCACAAAAGCATCCAGCTTTTTGACCCCTGTTTTTTTTTTTTTACTGCAGTTGTGACTTGTACAGAACTCGACTCCCGGGGTTGAGCAAAGGCTATTAAAAGTTTCAGAAGCTGAGGATGCTTTGAATTTGCCCTTCAGAGAACTGTTTGATCCACTGAGAGGGGAAGGCAGAGTGGTGTCAAAGCTGTGCTCTCGCTTCTCGTGTTTCACATTGGCAGTGGCCTCATGATGAGGACAGAAGCGTAGCATGGTGTGACCTGGGCGTTGCATGGCTCAGCCACAGAAATTTGGAAGATTGAAGTTTCACTGATGAAATATTACTAAAGGATGGCTGGAGCAATATGTTATTAAAAACAGATTGTCCAGCATCATAAAAAAAGATGGAGTTAATAATTAACTGGGGGGGGGGGGGGGGAAGAGGAGAATCTAATGAGAACCCCAGGAACTCCCAGCTGAAGCACGCGTCAGTAGGCAAGGACTGTAGGAGGTGAGTCAGTTCACATTCCTCAGCAGTAACACGCTGGCTAGTGAGGATATCCAGGAGCAACCAGTGACAGAAACTGGCAAGGTAACAGCTGACTTGACCCTCTTAAACTAGATTTAGTTATAAAAAGTATCCGTCATGTGAAGACTCAAGCTGTAAGTCTTCACCTGACTTTGCCCCCTTGACATATGGGTTGCTGTGCCTTCAGTGGGAATGAAGGCCAGAAGGATGATGACTGAACTGCCAGGGAAAGTATGCACCTCCTTCATATATAGTAACTGTTGCATAAAAAGTGTTACTGGCAGAGATTGATCAGATTTCAAAATTTTATCCTTAGCTTTACTGGGAAAAAGAGACAGACACTCCAGAGTAGAAAAAAAATAAAGTCATTGTCTCTCCCGTGACAGATGTGCTTCTGGGCAGTGCAAGGCTGGTTAAAAGATGCTCCTGGGAAGAACCCTCTGAGCAGATGGGTTTCGTGAGCAAATGAAAACTTATAGGATTTGACAAGGGGAGCTTGCAAATAGTAAGTCATGACAGGCAGCTGTAGCAGATCCTCATTTCAGCTACAAATGACTTGGAAGGTATTGGAAGGATGCTTGCAATAGATAAATGTTCTCACCATGTTCCTTGTCAGTACCCAGCTTTTACCAGGGAAACAGATGATCCATCCAGCAGACCAAATTAATTGAATTCTAGTCATACCTATGTTTGCCAAAAAGGAAAGTAATAGAGCAATGTAAGGAGCACAAAAAAAATGACATGATTTGGATAGCTAGACTGTTCTACAATTAAAACAAATGAGGAAGAGAAGTTGGGAAGATAAAGAATGTTTCCATTTTGTCAGAAACTGGTCAGTTGGATGGGAAGAGCTTTTCCTTCATGTCTTTAGCTCAGGTTGGTACTAGAATAGCAAAATGAGGGCCTTCATTTTATAGAACACTGTATGTGCACAATATTGGCAGAGGATGATGTCCTTTGTCTATGTCTCCAAGTGTGACCAAGTTGAATGTGTGGGTTTTTTAGGCAGAAAGATGGATGTGAATTAATTGAAGAGCTACATCTTACAGTGTGTTTGAGCCATTGCTGTTGCCTCACTCCAGTGCATCATATCCACTTGGCCAATTTACATGAAGGACTGTTACCCCATTGCAGGGGATGCTGGCATGAGTCTTCGTGAAATGCAAAGGAGGAAATGGAGTCATTTGTGTTTTAAATTAGTTCAGCTTGCAGTTGTGTTTATTTGTGGCACAAGCGGGGTTTGCTGGTAGGAGCAAAAGTAAATGCTGGCTTGTTTCAAATTTGTCCTGGCCAACTGTGATGCTTTTCTGCATGTATGTTTCCTCCTGCATTTGGTGACATGTGCTGGCTTCTAATTGAATTTAGCTGTGATGGAGGGTACCTGCAGAGCAAAGGTGGGCAGCTTGCAGCTATCATGCTTGCCATGCTGCTTCTTATCAGCAGCGCAGGCTCTTCTGCATTGCAAAGATACTGCTGCCAGGCAACTCGTCGGAGAGTGGGAAGAGAATTCAGCCAGAGGTGTCAGTCATTCCTCAGTAGAGGCTGAATCTTACAGTTCCCTGTTCGTGTGGTTTTGGAGACGGGCCCAGAAAAGGTAACAAATTTTGAAGGCAGCCCTGTCTGTCTGAGCTGTCATGCGCCTTTTGAAGTGAAATTGAAAAGAGAAGAATTTTATTAAAAATTCCAGAATTATTTCCCTTCCCTGCTTCCTAGTGGTGTCTGTGGTGTATCCAAGTGGATTTGGAGGGGTGGGCTTTGTTCTGAATTGCAGGGAGAGGCAACTGGTTCTGACACTGAGTGGTCCAACTCCAGCCCTAGATCTGTAAATAAAGTCAGAAAGTTCTCGTGCCCAGCTGGCCTCTGTAGTCTGCAGCCAGGAAAGAAGCATCTCTGCACCTTCTTCATTGAATTACTTGAACCTTTTCCTTTGCTTTCCAGTCAGTTGTGTGCTGTGATTCGATAAAGCTTTTGCTTTGAATGCAGGGATCCTCTGGACTTGCTTCTCACCACACAGTTTCACTTGAGAACCCGAAAATGCACTGGTGTGGTGTCGCCTATTTAATAAAAAAAAAGTTAAACTTTAAAATTTGATTTAATCTCCAAATTGACAGAAGGTAAATCAACTAGGTAAAGAATGATATTGTCAAAAATGACATTGGTTTTCATAAGTTATGGATTAATAGTGTATAGAGTGTCAAAGCTAGACAGACTTAAAAAATCCCAACCTAAAGCAGGCTTTAAAGATTGGCTGTTTGTTCCTTTTAAGTTTCAACTCTTTTTTTTTTTTTATTTTATGTAGTTTCCTTATCTTTATAGAAAGCCTCTCTGTGAGAGGGGGACCAGGAAGGTTGATGTAGGGGTGCTGAGCCTATTTTTGATGAGAAGAGTTGTGGTAGACCATAGACTGACATGTTGCTCGCTTTAAAAAAAAAAAAAATACACACACACAAAAAAACCCTTTAAAATGTGATAATTGCAACGATGGTTTTGACAGTTTTAGTATTGATGGCTATGCACAGAATAATAACTGCTGTTTCTCCTGACAGGCTGGCCATGGTATGTGGAGCACGGCAGGTGCAGCAGGGTTGGCGTGGTGCCTGTCCCTGATTCACTATGGCCAGATAGTCCCTAATTGCTTCTTGCTGAATCTCTTTTTTTTATGCCCTCTAGTGGTTACCTGGCAATTGTCTGCAGTACTGTTTGTCACCAGTGTCTCTTTTCCATCCATCCATCTGCTTTTTCCCCAAAATCACAGAGTGCTTCCCAGCGGGGAAGTGTCTGTCTCCAGCATGCAGAAGAGAGAACCAGGGCCTGCAGAACTGAAGTGGCTTGCTAGCAGATATCCAGCAATAAAGGAGGTTTAAATATATTTCTAGTTGAAGGTGGTCTATTATTACTTGTATTGCAGTTGTGTCCATGTAGCTGATAAAAGTAAATGCAGAGGATTCTTGACAGCCATCTGCCACCGTTTCCCTTGTTATTTCCCTGTCTTGGAGGGCTTGCAAGGTTTGGAGAATGAGCTGAAGGAGCACAGGCATTAGAAAAGGACACTTTGAGTTTGTGTGTCATTACTGACTTCAAGTGATGATGCTGCTGAGCTGTCTGCAGTGTCATCAAGTGTTTGAAATTGGTGCATTTCAGAGAGTTAATGCTAAAGGAGTAAAGGAACACTGTGTACACCCATATGCTATTTAAAATTTCTTGGCTTTCCTTTGTGTTCCATGTTTAAATTCAGAATGGTCATCCTCTCTTTCAGGGCCTTTCACAATGTACTTCCCACCCTCCTGCCTTCAGATCATCTGGCTTCAGCTTTTCCAAAGCTGTTGCAGTCCTGTGTGGTAGGGAGGGTCTCCAGAGCAGCCCCAAACCAGGATCTTTTGTTGTGGTACTACATCATCAGAGTATGAAAGCCCCTTTAGCTGTGCCAGGTGTCTCTGAGGGTTCAGCATCTGAAATTCTGACACTAACTTTTATTCCATAGGGAAGACTGACAAAACTGGGCATTAAACTCAGACTCCAGTTTCAGCGCCTCACCTTAGAGACTAGCCTTCCTCCTTCAAACTGCAGTGCATTAAGTGATGCTAAGGCAGTTTCCATGTCAAGAAAACCCTGGTAGGTAAGTGTGCTTACCTCAAGTATTTTCTTAAAATTGCCTTGTGGCCTTGTAGACACAGAGAACTCTCCAAACCCGATTCCTCATGTGCTCTCATTGCACTCGGTGTAAGTGTATCTCCAGCTCTTTCTGTATTAATGAGAAGAGACACCAAGGAATAAAGGTTGGGTTTCCAAACAGATGGATTTTTTTCAAAGCAACTTTCAAAAGGCAGCTTTTCATAGCGTTTGCTGTGTTCTAAGAAGTATTTAACAGACTAAAGTTTCTTATATCTTAAAAAAATCAAATAATTCATAAAACAGACTCTCAGACCCAACAAACCTGTTGTTTGTCCTGCCAGAATGAACAGGAACATTTGCATCTGAGCTGCACATGGGTTTTATGCAAAATTAGCCTTGTGCATGGTGGTTTTTGTTCTCTGCCATTGTGGCATATGGACTCGTACAGGCACTAGCCTTGTCTAGCAAGTGTTTGGCACAGACTTGGCATTTCTCCTTTTCTGTGTTTCCTGAATTGCCAACAGCTCCAAGTGAAAAGAGGCTGCTGGGCAGGTAGAGGGTGATAGACTGAACCAAAAAGTTGTTTGAATGGCAAAATGTATGGTGGGGTTTTTCCTTCATGGAGGTGGCATCTGCTTAAAACTTGGCAGGATTAAGCAGGGCAGCCCAAACACACACAGTGTGTGCAAGCAGGACACTCAGCTGATTCTCTCACCGATAACCACAATAAACAATGTTGATAAGCTTTGCCCCTAGAATTTTTTCTTTTGTCTAAACCAGTTTTCTGAGTTCTCAATAACTAATTAATATGCATAGATTTCTGTTCCATTGACGTGAGCGCATCCATCCCAGAGATAAATTTCTCTTGAAGAATGGTAAAAGATTGTGACAGATATTAATCTCTAACAGTACTGGGCACAATGATAAAGTAGTCAAAGCATCTCTTTGTTTTTTATAGTGAATGGAATGACTCCACTAATGCCCACTGTCAGTGGGGCTGATGAACATTAAGTCATCATTCTGAAAAACCAGAGGCACAGCCTAAAATCATCACCATACCCTTGTTTTACGGTAGAATGAATGCACTGTTAGCTGTTAAATGTATTTTAATTCAAATGTGTTTGCTACTAGGACAGGAAGAAAATACAGGAGGTTGGTTTTTGCATTGCTGAGAGCCATGGATCCTATTTAATACATCCTGAGATGATATTCAAGACAGAAATGTGTCCTTACAAGCTGCTAGCTGTGCTGATAGGCTGTAAGAATGCATTTCCTACTGGTTTTCCTTCCTCTCCCTTCCTATGAGGACAGAGCTCTTGGTAGATAGCACACACGAGAGATCAGACTGTCAGGCTGAATGCTTTACAAAGGTGGTGCCTTTGTAAAGTGTGGCTTTATATGAGCTTATCTACAGTTCTTTTTCAGGGCAGTTTCTTACCTAGGTTTCCCACTAAGATTGTAGCTCACAAACCTTTATTCTTTTCCCTGCCCTAAGCAAAGAGATCGATTTGGTTTGCCTTCTCACCACGGTAATGAGAACAGGAATTGCAATTAATCTTAATCTGTGCTCTGATATCATCTTGCTTCAGTATTTTTTTTGTCCACTTGTAAAAGGTCAAATGTTTTTGCTGACGTTAAATGTGTTAGGAGATCAAATAAATGAATGCTCATTAAATGATTCTGCAGAAAGCTGCATGCAGCAGATAATTCGTGTGTGCGTTCATTTCTCTGTTAGATAAATGGAGTTGTAGTATTTCCTGTTTTACTTGTTGTTCTGGAGCATTGTTGCTTAGGAGGCCTGGATAGAGGGGTCAGCAAACAACAAATTTGGGATTGCTCTTATATTATTCTGTTTGGGTATTGTTTATGTCTCCATTTGGCTTTAAGGATGCCTGTGGACTGCTTTCTCCAGCTGCTGTGCTGCAGGGCTAGGAAGCTGATCAGAAAAATAAATGTTTGGCATGAGAGTATGGGAGGGAAGCAGTAAATCTGGTGGTTGGTGTATTTACTTACCCATGCTGAAGAAAAGGAGAGGGGATTGCACCATTTCATTATGAATCAATGAAACCTAAGTTTCAGACACAGTCTCTGTTTTCTCATTCAGAAATGAGGTAAAGTGATTGCCAGTCCTTCCTTGTGCTTCCCTCCAGATGGTCTGTCCAACGTAATCTGTTTCTTTCAGACAGAGCTTGGTGCTGTGCCTTGGAATCCAATTGCATTTGGGCCCAGAAAGAGCACACTTAGTCTTCTGCTTCCGTGCTTTGGAGGACAAGGCACATGGCTCACAGATCCGTTAAGGCTGGGATATAGCAAATCGGCTGCTGAATCAGGGGCTTGGAATTTGTGGATGGTTCTGTTGTCTTGTGACTGTAAAGGTTGGCACTTGGTTAGTTCAGGAAGGCTGGGATGTGTTACTTACATCTAATCAGAAAATAAGGAGGGGTTCTGCTTTGGTGTGCATCTTGTTTCTGGCCTGTTTCAAACTTGGGGTTCAGTCCCCAAAGTGCCCCTCACCTTGGAGGGGAAAACAATGCTGTCTAATGCAAAACTCAGTTTTGACAGAATTCTGGTGCACGTGGAGAGCTGGGATGGGATACAGGTGAAGAGTGCCTGATTTCTCTTCTCTGATTAGTGTAAAAGACAAATCTTGCTGAAATACAGAGATGCAGCCGTGTACCACATAGTGCGCAGGCAGTCTGCTTAGCTAAAGGTTGGCCAGATAAATTCCTGGCAAGGCCTGTTTTTACTGAACAAGAGGAGGTTTAGTTACTAACAAGCTGGGAAGTGAGCCCTTCTGTGTCAGGATGGGTCTTCCAAAGCTCTCGCTGTAACTTTAATTGGAAAAGGTTAATCTGATTAGTTAGTGTTTGCAAAGAGCTTTAAGGATGAGAAGTGCTATGTAAGTGCTGACTGTTATGATCATGATAGATATGCTTTATCAGCAGTTTGCAGGATGAGCAAGGCTCTTCTTTTTTTTCCCATTTGACTGTAAGGGAGCTGCCTTCTGGAGAGCAGAAGAAAAATATTTCAGAAAAAAAAGAAAAGGGTATCCTGTTGCTTCACAGGTGTCTGCCTCCTGTTGAGCACTGTGCATGGTCATAATGTAATGAAGATTTGACTGCACCAAATGATGCCCGTGTGAGCCTATGACAACCCTCCAGTATAGAGCTTGTAGGAGCTGATACTGGGAAGCTTGCAGACAGGATGCCTGGCTTTCGGGGATTGTCCAGCTGTAGGTTCAGTGGGTAATGCTTTCAGAAACACTAAGGCAACTTGGATGCCTTGAATTTTCTTTTTTAGCAGTGACAAGAAAACTCAGGAGCAGTGTTGGAAGACAGGGGTTTCCATGAACGGTGCTTAGGTACCTAGATGATGAGGTTTTTTGCAGATCTTGCTGTCTGACAGTGATCACACATGAGGCTTCCCAGCAGACAGCAGTAACAGATTCACAGGCTGAGTTTTGTTGTTGTTTTCAATATGACTTGGAGAGTTTTGTCATGGAGAGATACTTCTGACTGATGCTGACACTGGGCAAAAGGGATAGTCTAAATGGGATGCTTATGAGTTCAACAGAACTGCCTCCTACAACACATTTTTTGGGTCCTGCCATCAGTTCCCCCTTTGATTTTTCCTGGTGTTTTGCCAGTTTCCCCTTTAGCAAGCCAGAGGGGGATGTATTTCCTTAGAATGGTCCCAGTCCATCAGTTCTCTGCCGCGTACCTTGAGCTGGTGCGTGGCTGGTGCTGTCTCTGGGAAGGCACGTCCTGCTGAGCAGCACCAGAGCCAGCTTAACACGCAAACTCCAGCGAGCTATTTTAGCAGTGTAGCAACATAATGACCTGGGCTGCCTTTATTCTAACCTGGAAGATTATCAGCTGTGCTTCAGGCAAGTTACTCATACTGGCTTAGAGACCAGCTCTTAAGTTCTTGTGCTTTTGTTTTGTCCACTTCAGAAATTTCCATTGCAGTTGAGGTGTGGGGGTTTTATTTCTCGGTTTTCTTGGGTTTTTGCAGGTTTGGTGGTGTTCCAGTATTTGATACACAAAGTGCAGACTCAGAAACTCAACAGAATCACATGTTTTATGGAAAGGAAAATCCTCATGGGAGGAGCAGCCAGAGTTCATGATTAATTTCTAGAGCATGCATGCACGCCATGTATCAGGGAGGGAGGGGACCTGCTTCCTTTATCCCTTATGCTTCTTCCATCCTCAAAAGAAACATTTGTAGCTGCTAAGCCTCATAGATGTGGGATCTGAAAAACTGATTTCTGCCAATAAAAAAAGACCCAGACTTGAGCTGCCTTGCAGGTTCTGCCAGATGACATTGGATAGTAAAAAGGTGTTTGCATCCTCAATAGGATTTTTAGCTGTCTCTTACTATCAAGAATAGTCTTTGGAGGCTGTTCTTGCTTTGACTGTTGTCAGATGTTTGGAGTTAAAAAAAAATACACCCGAATGCCCTTTTATAGAGTAGCTTCTACTTTCAGAGCTTGCAGGGAGTTATAAAGAGTGTGATGAAGTAATCATCCATTTCCCATGTGGAAACTAGGGCAGAATGGAGAGAAGAACTGGTTTGGTGACTCCTGCACTTTCCTGGTGGTTGAGGAAACCCATGTCCAGCTCCCAGCTCTCCCGCAGACTTCCGGAGTGTCGCATCCGTGAGTCACGCAGGGCAGCAGCCAGCAGGGCTGACACTGGGTCCCATCTTTCTCTCCAGCTAACAGGGCCCAGCTTCTCCAAGGGCTGGTGCAGGGTTGGACCTTGATGTGTGCGGTTCCTCAGAGGTGTTTGGGAGACTAGGCTTGATGAAAATCATTTTTTTAGCATCTTTGTGGCTCTGTAGTCACTTCCAAATCCATTAGGTGTTAGACTAGAGATTGTGAGCGTTGGAGTGATAGGAAGATGGTCGATAACAGAAGCAGGAAGATGTGAGGGCAGTCAGCAAGTCAGTGGCTGAGCTGTGAATAGAACTCTGTCCTCCTTGATCTAATCTGCAGACATCACACCCGTCTCCTGGCTGCTCTGACTCTTCCCTGCTCGCTCGATCAAACCCAAAATCCTCCTGTGGACTGGGAGACCGTTGTTGCCTTTGAGCTGAGCGTTCTGTCTCTGTTCTTTTTTTTTTTTTGAACTCAGGTTGGTGTGAAGTTCCCCGTTCCCTCTGCCCGAATCTCTTCCTCTGAAGCGGTCACCAGCGTGTGGAGCCTGCCCCACACCCATCACCTGCCAAACCACGGCCTTTACCTGTGTCTTCCGGTGTTTCCCGTGCGACCCGTCCTGCGGGAGTGCCTCCTGGGCCACCCCAGAGTTCACCCAGCGCTCAGTGGCTCCAATGGTGAAGATGACAAGGTCCAAGACTTTCCAGGCATATCTGCCTTCGTGCCACAGGACCTACAGCTGCATTCACTGCAGGGCTCATCTTGCCAACCACGATGAGCTCATTTCCAAGGTACGTGCATGACCTCACCCCCAGGTGCTGGGTGGACGCCTCCTCCCTGGGGAGCGGAAGGGTGCGTTCGCTCGCATTGCAGGTCAGTTGCTGTTGGAAATCACTGGTCTTAACTGGTACCACAGTTTTTGCTTGGAAAATGGGCTCTCAGCCTGAAGGATCTATTTGTGAGCTGCCGTTTCTGTTTTGAGTGAACTTGAAAATAGCTAGAGGGGACAGGTGTCCAAATTTGGGCCTCTGGAGTGCTTGCAGGTGGTCTGTCTCTTCCTGTGATACTGCCTCTTCCCTCTCCAGCTGTAAAACTGCACTAGCTGATGGCTGGGACTGTGTGAATTACTTTTCTGATACTTGTTGTTCATGTACGTGCTCGTCAGTGTAGCTGAAGGGTTGTTGGATGGTCATGATTTGGAGGTTTTTCTGATACTTGTTGTTCATGTACGTGCTTGTCAGCGTAGCTGAAGGGTTGTTGCATGGTCATGATTTGGAGGCGAAGTGTCTGGAGATGTTCTCTCTGTTAAACCCTGAGCTCTACCAAGCGACTACACTAAAGCGACTATTTAAGGGAAGGCTCTCTGATGTTTCTACTGAGATGTAAGATGGCTTTCCAAAGCCTGATGACTTGTTGCTCAAACCCTTGTATTTTTGCCATATCAAGACACTTTGCAGTGAAAAAGCAAGGGGTGGATGGTGGGATGTGCTCTGAGCTGGGAAGGGTGGAAAGATTCTGTCCTGTCTTCTGATCTGTTGATCACAAAGGGAATGGTCTTGAGAATAAGCTAAATGAAAAGCTTTCAGAGCCAATAAGTCAGGGGCCTTTGATGCAGAGGGAACAGACCAGTAAGAGGATCTCTTTCTGAAGTGTGAAAACTGAACTTTTCTCAGAGTGTCTGTTGGAGCCTGCAGTGCCTGGCTGTGGTCAGGCATCAAGTTTCCAGGTTTTGGCTGCCATAGCAATCAACTATTCCATAAAGTTTACTCAGCTTATAAAACTTGCGTTCAGAAAAAGCAGACACGCCATAAGATTTATTAGCTGAGATGAGAGGAAATTGTGCCGTGAGCTGTGTGTGTGCACGTGCAACTTCAAACCAGTTCAGCTTCTTGGAGAGAAATGCCAGGATCAGAAGGGACAGAGGTGCTCTGCCTGTTGGAAAGCGTGTAGTGCTTCCCCTCTTCCTGTTTGTGCAGAAAAGATTAGAACTGTGTCACTTTGCACCAAGGGCATCTGTCTTCACAGGGCTGACATCTCAGCAGCTGTGGGGCTCTTTTGGATTCTCCATGTTGGGTGCTCAGACCTTTCTTCCATCGGAGGCTGTCTCCTTCCTTTTTCTCTTGGTAGGTTCATGGGCAGGGTTGATGCGCACTTCTGATGTTGTCTCCATGCCAAACAATTCAATTTGAGTATTGTGGTATGAATAATGCTGATTGCAGACTGCTTCAATTTTGGTTTTTGCAGTTTCTGAATAGGCAGGCATCCTGTTAGGCTATCGCTTGTGAGTCATTCTGGGCCTCATGGGGGCTCTTCTTGTTCTGGTACAATTGCAGTGGTTCTTAGCAGAGCTGTCCTTGAGGGACTGCAAAGCCTCATGCTTTTAAAGAGGAGGAGGTTGTACATTTCCTCAACAGAAAGAAGTTTTGAAATGTAAATGTCAACAGCAATCTGTGCCCAGGTCTGGATGTGAAATACATTCAACCTCTCAGACAAGCTATGTGACTTCAGGCTCCTGTGCTCAGTTGAGATATCCATAAAATGGGGTAGTCACTCCCCTGTGTTTCCATTGGGAGAGTTGTTACCAGCTGGATTTTGTGTTGGGACAGAATATGCTTTACTGAATAAAGAAGACTTGTTTTACTTAGTGCTTTTATGGTGGTGGATTAGAGTTTGTGCTCTGATTTTTTTTTTTTTTTTTTGATGTGGTTGATCCCAGCCAGGGAAAACACAAGGCTATACATTCCCAGTGATTTTACCTTTGACACTTCCTTCCCCTCCTTGTTCCATGTCCATGATCATTCTTCTCCCCTGTGCCATGTGGCCAGCTTTGCAGGTAAGGAGCTCCCAGCAGGGCAGTGCTAGTGCTGCAGACTGCTTGGAATTTGAGTTTCCAGCCATCAAGGCACGCAGTGACTGCCCAAGAATGCTGACTGCTAAAATACAGACACAGGAGGGAAGGTATGAAAGCACAATATGAGGCTATGCATATTGAATCCTGGAACTAAGAGTGCTGCAGTGCTTGTGTCTGCTCGTTATAAAGTTCATTGTAGGCTGTGGTGTAAATTTGTAATAGTGTTGGGACCGCGTTGTGATGGAGCACTAACGGGTCATGCAGCTTGAATGCAAAGGCTTTGGGGTTTTAGGTTTTATTTCTCAGAGTTATAAACTTTAATAAGATACATTCTTTGTATAATTGAAAACCTTATAAAAGTAATTGTGCAATCATAATTTGTACAACTGGCCATTAAACTGAGAACAGAAGGGCAGTCCCTGCCTCAAGGGGTTTCCAATATGTGTAGAGATTTTCCCAGGCAAACTTTAATAGTCATCTTTTTATCTGTTTGAGTTAGGTTTTAAACATCTCCCCGAGGCCTTCTGCAGTTCTTTCATCACAGCCTTACATTAGCATCTGAGAACCAGGCAGTGCAATTGCCATGCTTGTTTTCCATATGAAAATGTGGCAAACGGGAGGGAAGAAAGAAGAGCCATGAGAACTGAAAAGGGAGTGGGAGATTTCGTCAAACCAGAGTGTTTTCTCGGTCTGCAGCGTATCCCATCTTGAACCTGACTATGTCACTTTAATCAAAACAGCCCAAATGACACCATCGTTGGAAACGTTCCCTAGAAAACAGGCTTTTATGTAACAGCAGGGTGTTGGTGATTTGGCTTGATGAAATTAATTCCTCTATTCCTTTTTGCCCCGAGTTGTGCAGAGACCACATGAGAGCTGTACTGCTTTGCATGCCATGAGCTTTTAGCTCCTTTGGATACATACAAATCACAGCCTGGCTCGTGCCGTTGGCTGAAACACTATCTGGAGCTCAGTCCTGGTATTGTTCTGTGTCAGTCCATACTTTATTTCCTCTTCATCTCTGAATTTCCCCTCTTAGCCCTTCAGCACCAGTGTTAACTTACTCTCACTTCAAAGTGTTCTGCCAGAACTGGGTACCTGAAACTCTTTGTCAAATATGCCTTGGCAGGGCAGGTTTTGCTTTCTTTTCTACTTGAGGAGAACCTTGTGCATTAAAATGAGTAGAAGGTTTCTCAATAAGCTACTGCTATTTAAAGAAAATAATCGATGCTGAGGCTTTTAAGAAAATCCGAAGCTGTTACATGAAGCCAGTTACTAAAATGTTGCCTGCTTGCTTGGCCTTTTATCTTCTGCAGCCAGAGGGAGAAAGTGGTTTAGTATGTCTGATTTGTAATAAGATCTAAATTGTGGGTTGGATCGTCTGGCCAAGAAAGGTCTTTATTGACTTAGGAAATATAAGGTGATCAGATAGATTGGGTGGAGTGAGTAACTAGTTTTCCTTTATATGTTCATTCGGTGCCTGGGTTAGCATGAGTGGAGGTTCTTGTTCCTTGTAGCAATGCAAGATTTAAAAATCTCTGCCAAAATTAGTACATACTCTTGTTTCATTGCTTTTTCCAATACCTAAATGGGCTGAGACTTTGGGAACTCAACCTCACCCCGCAACTGATTCCTGTGTGACCTTGACAAAGTCACTTAATGTCTTTGTTCCTCCTTTCCCCACCTGTATAGTTGAAATGCTGCTGTTTTGTCCAGTCTGCTTGGAAGATAAAGCTTTGGAGCAGGTACTGTCTGCTCTTGTCAATTAGTACGGCGTGTCCTAATCCTCTTTGGCTTTACTGTAAAAACAAAAATACTGTGCCAGGCGACTGTAGTTAAAAAGCATATTTCAATACCTTCCAATTGCCAAAAAATAAGTAAAATATATTTGTTGTTACATTTACCCTTCCCAGACACAACATCCCATGGTTTTTGAGAATGTTTAAGAAAAAATGTGTTCGATAGTCAATAGTGGCAAAACCTCTCCAGGAAGGAGACAGAGGGACTTTTCTTGAGAAATGTGCCTTCATGTCATTTTCTAGTGGCTCCTGGGGGAACAGCTAATGTAATAGACATTCAACACTGTAAATATCATCTCTTTCTCAAAGTGGCAGATGTGATGCTGGTTTCTACCTACTCTGTGCTATTCAAACTCATCGTCAGCCTTTTCTGTTTGAATTCATATGTACCTGGTGTCCAGTGGAAAAGGATGGGAACAGGAGCAGAAAGATACAGGCCAAATGCAGCTGCCTTGGTGTCTTGCTGACTTTTTTGCTGCATGAACAAATAATTCAGCAGAAATGTCCCTGATTATGGAAATATGTAGGGAATGTCTTGTGGGCGTCCTGCAGTTTCTCTTTTTTTTCATGAATTACTGTGATCCAACTGCTAAACATTATGCAGTGATGTATCCTCTGAAGTTAGCCTAAGGCTTGCCAAGGAAGTTTAATGTTTTCCTTTGATGTCTGCACGAGACCCTCACTGAACATGAATGTGAAATCCTTCAACACAAAGGGCTGCAGCTCCTCTAGCACACAGAATTTAGAAAAAGTAGAAAACTTGTGTGTGCCTGACTTTCTCACTTGGGGTTGGACTGTTAGCTAGGGAACACTTAGAAGCTTTCTCTTTTATCTTCTTGAACAGAAGTTGCAAGGTTTGTAGGTAAACCTTGCTCCCAATCATAGAGGCCTGGCTGGTAAGTTCTGGAGCCTGAGCTGTTGGTACAACAGCCTCTTGGTGAGCTTTATGGTGTGGTAAAAGCAAACTTTGCTTCGTGTTGCAACTTGGGGATCTTAAAAAGATTTGGAACTTTGGTGCTGGCTTTCAGATCAGTTGTGGATGAATTTGGCTACTTCAAAGTGAGCACCATGTATAGCTGAAGTAAGCAGCAATTGTTGACATTTTTGGTTTGGTTCCCCCCCTTCTTTCTTTGAGCGTGTGGGGAAGGCAACATGAGCACCATGTATAGCTGAAGTAAGCAGCAATTGTTGACATTTTTGGTTTGGTTCCCCCCCCAGCTTCTTTCTTTGAGCATGTGGGGAAGGCAACGTGTAACACTTTTAGTTCTTAGCTTCTAATGAACCATCCAGTGTTCGTATGTCAGTTTGCCTTGAAGACATGAAGTTATTTGCTGGGGGGGGGGAGTATGCACGCAAGCTAAGACAATAACCCTAGAAATGTGAAGTGGTGGTTTCAAAACTTTCATCTAATGGAAAAAGAAAGAGGCATTTAGTAAGTATCCAAGACTAATAAAGTGAAAATCCTGTATTTCCGTCACTGGAAAAAACTGTGTGTGGGGTGAGGCGAGTATTCCCTTTTCATGGGTAAAGTTCTTACTATTTTTCACTGTATGAGGTTTCTTCTTGCTTTAAAAGTAGATCTTGTTACTTCCCAAATATGAATTTAAGTTCCCAGCTTCACAGTAATGAACTCTTAAGGCCAGGAGGAGCTATCACATCTGACCTCCTCTAGAGCATGGGCCAGTGGATTTCATTGTGATTGCAGCGTGTCTTTCAGAAAAAGCATTTAGTCTTGATTTGAAGGCTTCAGGAGGGAAAATTCACTGTTCCCCATGGTCATTTTTTCCAGTGGTTAATCATCCTTACTATTAAAAATTGGAGACTTTGAATTTAGATTTGTCTGGCATGTGCTTCCCATCACGGCCATTATTTTCTTTCCTTTGCTAATGAAATAAAGGTAGGTGTTATAGATCTCTGTATCAAAGGTTCTGCTACAGTAACCAAGGTCACTCTTGATCACTTTTTTGATAGGCTAAACAGATTCAACTTTGTCTGTCAGGGTGAAATGTTATTTTTTCCAGTTCTGTATAATTTTTGTGGTTCTCTTCTACATCTGTAGTGTTTCAACATCTTTTTAGGAATGGAAACAAGGCTGGTCTCATTGTTCCAGCATCAGATTTACAGCCTGTGCATTTCATAATTGTATTAGCCTTGCTGGCTCAGCCCCGCACCGTAAGCTTCTGTTCATTTATTTGCTGTTAGCTCTTTATGCACCAGGTTTATCAATTTTGTGCACATTTCTAGCAGATGTCCAGCAGCTTTTGGATCCTGCTTTTCAGCTCTTGTTCCCTAATGAATTGTCGCTTTTAAGTATTACTCAGAGCTTGCTCTTAATTACAAATATTGCTAGAGTTTAAGCTGTACGTGATGAACAGCAAAGCAGTTCTGTGAGAAGTCATTTGAGTTTTTTCAGCTTTCCCTTTCTCTGCTGTGAGCTTGTGGAAAGGTTTCTTGTAGTTCCTGGCTTCTGTGAAGTTTAAAATTAAGTGCAAATTGAGGGGCTTTCACTTCTCACTGGGACAATGTGTCATCAAAATTGTTAAATGGGAGCTTTTTCCTTCAGCATCCTGACCAGGAGACTGAGCCTTGGGTGGGTGGAGATGAATCTTGCAATCACACCCCTCCCCAGGACACCTTCATGAGATGGATTGGTGTCAGCTGTCCTTGCTGTGGCTGTGTTGCAGTGGGGAAGAGGGGAGTGGGTCTCGAAAGCTGTTGCTTAAATACCTCTCATCAGCTCTGAGAAGCCTTTATTTGAGAGGGAATAAACAAACAGAAATGCCCTTTGCAGGAAAAAGTCAGGATATGAAATCTGAGCTGTGTAATGAGGATTTGTAATACCGACGATGTAGTACAGCTACCTAAATTAGATCTTTCTGTCCTGTGTAATTGCTTCCTCTGGGGTTTACCCTACAAGTTACAGTGCTCCCTCAGTTCCTGCTGTCTGTAATGGGAACTGAAGGCAGTCAGGATCAGGCCTTTTATTTAGTCAGGATGTGGTTGTTTAATAGAAAAGCCCAAGGTAGTTTGTACCTCCTTGAATAATTGTGTTTATACGGCAATTAATTGCTATGTGATTTTAAAATACTTCGTTCTGTTCCAAAAAAGAAGGAAAAATGTAATCATTCAAAATGGTTTAGAATTCCCTATCGGGGAGGAGGGACAGGGTAAAAATGGATTTTTCTAATCCATCACTTTCTTCATGGAAATAACTCTCCTTTCATCTACTGCTTCCTCTGCCTTAGAATTGATGACCTGGGCATAAATAAAATATTATTCCCATTTATTATCCAGGGAGCTGCCAGGGACGAAGGACAGTGAATCATCAGGGTTTTTGCTGCAACTGCTGCAAATCCTGAACAACAGGAGCACGGAGTTGTTCAAGTCTGAGCCTCCCTGGGCTCGCTGGGTGGTTCAGTTGTTGGCCCTTGCAGTTGGAAGAGGAGGAAATGCCAGCAGGCTCGAAGGCTTGCTGAGGGGGTGAACTGCCCTATGAACTTCCCATGCAGGTGTGTACTTCTAATCTCATTTATAGTTGCAAGAACGAGCCCAAGAAAAACACAGAAACGAGTCTCACAACTAACACCTCTGGTTTAATTTGTAATTTAGTGACATACGCAAAAGTGTGGGGGCTGTGCCAGGTTGTGGGGTTTTTTTTCACATACTGCCTCTTGGGGAGAAGACCCTGGCTTCTCAGGAGGAGCCTCTTGTGATATTTTCTATTGCGGTCTTATTTTGTAGTAGCAGGAAATGCTGTCAGAGAGCTCCACATCTGTGTTATGGGAGCTGTTGTGTCTGCCAGCAAGAAGCACAAAGTCTGGCCTCTCCTGGAAAGGGGCCTCAGCGTCCGTCTGTCGGAGGTGTTTGGCCTGACAGTTTTTCTCAGCCAGCAGAACTGGAGCGGGCAAGGATTGAAGCTTGAGAGCACAAGGAAACTCCACCCAGAGTCCCCTCTCTTAAAATACTCAGTGTGTTTGTGTAGAAATCCCAACTGTCAGAATAAGTAGCAATAATGGAGGTAGAAACTGAAACTGTCTTTATCTGAAACCTGGGATTTAAAGGTTTCCAGTGATCTCTCTCCTTTCAGCAGTGATTGTCACAGGAGGGATGAGTTAAAATCAGATTAACTGCTTGTGGGGTGTCTCAAATATGAACACCTCAGTCCATCTCTGAGAGGAGAGGCTGGGCAGAAATGCAGGGGTGGGTACACACGTCTTCTGCTGCAATCCTGTTAGAGTCTGGTGTGGCTGAGAAACCTCAGTGTCAGGTCCTGAACAGAGGACCTGTTCAGTTTCTATAGAAGACACATCTACAGCAATAAAATTAATTTCAGTACCATAATCCTTGTTTTATATTAGAGACAACCATTCAGAACTTACGCAACAGATTGAACAAAGAAAGATAACTTCTGCTGAACTTCCTCAGGAGTAAGGTGTACATATGGTGGCTTCATCTCACTGCAGAGGCTCTTATCCAGGGACAGAGAAGAGCTGCTGCCCTGGATGGATTTGCTTTTGCTGAAAAGCAAGTCTGCTCTCATCGTCAGCGTTGGCGCTATTGTGAGCTTAGCGGTTGTATTAATGGAATACAGTGTTCCACTGATACACGCAGAGTCGCTATTATGCTGCTAATTAAATAACTTGTTGCATTAGCAGTTTCCATTTTCCATCCCAGTTTGGTCTTGTGTTTATCTCTAAAACCCATGGAGTGGTAATAACTAATGTGAAAAGAAAGGGCTGTGCCCTCCCCCTGACCGCTGCTTTTTAAAATGACTCAATGGTTGGATGCTTTTGGCTGGTATCAACCTACAGGAAGACAGCAGCACTCAAAAATGGGGTAAAAACCCCACAGCTGCTGCTGTAGCAATTGCAAATTCACCAGAATAAAATGTGTTTTTTCATCTCTCCATATCCAGAAAGACAGCGCTGGGCTTTGCTTTCATATTCTGTAGTTTCTCACAGTAAAGAACAAAGTGCTTTTCTCCATATTGCCCTTTTGCATACCAAAATGTTAAAGGTTTGCGGTCAATGGATGTCACTGGCAACTTAAATACTGGAGAAGCTGAACTTTTCTCAACTTCCTGCAGATCTGGGAATGGTGGTGTCAGTTGGGAATGAAGCTGTGGTGGATCAGGATTAGCCACCAGTATGGCCCCAGGCCCAGCATGAAGCATCCCCCCTGCTTGGGCTGCAGAGAAGAGGGGTCTCTGTCTCCTGTGGTATTCACTTTAAAGGCAATTACTCTGCTACTGAATCTGCTTTGTTTCCCATGGTATTTCCATCCTTTTCATCTTATAATCGAGTTTTGAAGCAGAACAGCAGCAGCCAGAGACCATCAAAATCACAAGAGAAGCCCCAAAATATTGTGAAGTTTTATAGAAGTAATAAAGTTGGTGTATTTCTTTTATTTGTCTTCAGTTGTTTGCGCCTTTAGCATTCACATTTTGAAATTTCACTTTGAAGTCCGTGGGCTAGAAACACATTTAAAAATAAATAAGAGCAGAGTCCAGAAGCCCAGGGCTTTAATAAGGAAGCGGAATAGCAGAGGGCTCATGATAACATGATGAGATTTAACAGTGTTGCATTTGAACTGAGTCAAAGTCTGGAGGGAAGCCTGCCAGGCGTGTTGGAGGGAGAAGGGGCCAGAGCAGTTTGCAACTACTTTCTGAATTTTGACCTTTTTTTACAGAGCTTTGCTTAGGCTTTAGCTTAGCAGAGTGGTGCCTTAAATTGCGTTAGAAATTTTTGTACTTGTGGCAAAACAAAAGCCTTAATTTTAGGTAACTTGTATTTCCCTAAATACTGATTTTTGTTAATAGCAAAGCCTCCAAACGCATCTCTCCTCTGCAACTATGATATAAAATTTCCCTTTGAAAGAAATCTCTTGCTCTCCCCTCCGGTGCTAATGGACAGTCGTACTGACACATGAATTAATAACTGGGAATTTAAATGGGTCAGGGATCCAGGAGCAAATGGGTATGTACAGTCTCTCTGCCTGGGAGCAACACAGCCCCGTTGGAGCGTTGGTGTCACCTTCGTGTTGTGCTGACGTGTGTTGGAGAACCGCTCCGATGAGCAGGACAGAGCCGCGTTTCATGGCTCGCTTCTGATGGGCTCGGGCATCTGTATGGTCCCGTTTGTTTTCCATCTTCCTGAGAGCATTGATGTTCTAGAGATAACGCCACAAAGGGTGTGCTGAATGTCCTCTTGTGGTTTGTGATACTTTTTTTTTTAGCATTTTTGGAAGTCTTGTGAACAGTGCTGATGTTTTTTTCATCTCGGCTCCTACAAATATGAAAAGATGGGAGAATCTCACTTACCCACAAAGGGTGTGCTGAATGTCCTCTTGTGGTTTGTGATACTTTTTTTTTTAGCATTTTTGGAAGTCTTGTGAACAGTGCTGATGTTTTTTTCATCTCGGCTCCTACAAATATGAAAAGATGGGAGAATCTAATTTAAAAAAAAAAGCCAAACAAACAAAAAACCCTATTCTGAGTCCTTATTTAAAAAAATAAAATGCAGCTACTACTTAAAATTGCCTGAATTTTGAGCCAAGCTGAGTATTTTAAGGATCGGGAGGGGGGAGGTTGGCATGTGGCACTGGAACACTTGGATTTCAGAGCACAGCAGGGTCTGTGATGTGAAAGCTGCCTGAGTGCTAAAGGGCTCTTGTAGGTTGGAGTAGGTCTGAAGATGGCTTTAGCTGGCAGTGATGGCTCATGTCTTTCAGTCTGTTTGGGAAGTCTGTCCTTCTGGTTGTGGCACAGAGGACTTAGACCCAGCTCACGCAGAGCTGCTTCTGCAACGTGAAACAGTTCCAAGGGGTAAAGGTTCTCCTCTTGCACACAAAGCAGGAGTTGATGCAAAAATGGGCAAAAATGGGATGTAGCAGAAGTGTGAGGTTTTTTAGTTACTGATAATTTGCTCTGTTACATTGACCTTTTCCCTGACGGCATCACCGTACAGAGAATTTATATCATGGGAGGCAGAGGTGGTGCCAGCGGGATGCCCTGCTGGTGTTTTTGCAGGTGTGTGTGTGTGTGTGCTCAGAGCTTTTGCCCTGTCTGGCTGCAGTCTCTCCCCACCTATCCTGTGCTGTGAAAGTGCTGAGTTAGTTCCTGTTAGGACAAAAGGCTCTTATCAGAAACGTGGCTCAGCCCTGCTCGTGTCCGGTGTGGAGGGAACCAGGGGGTTGAATGAACACCTGCTGCTGCCAGGAGGCAGAATAAAAAACTAATAACATCTCCTGTCAGAATTAAAAAAAAATAATATAAAAATCTTGTTACATCTTTCATCTTTCCAGTCTGTGCACTTTCCTTCTCACAGACTACGTAACCTGAGACAGAAACACAGTGTAAAACTGCTCAGATGTAGCTGTTCCTGGGATGAAACACGTCAGACTCATGAGTTATTCACTGTGTATTCACTCAGCAACATAAACTGCAGGGGAATAAGGCCATGCTGAATTAATTGAATTACTTCAGAGATGAGTTTGGTCCACTAATTCCATATCGACTTTGGGCTTTAAATAGCATTAAGGACCCACGTTAAAACTCAATTAAAACTCAGGACCGCAGTTAGAACAGGGTAAGGTCACATCTGTGCGTGGGGTGGAATAATGTAACTGGTTCCCTTGACATGGGTCTGTATCTCACATAATCGGCGCAAAATTGAATCTCGGTTTAATCAGATCATTTACTGTCCCTTCTGTGAGGAAGAACAAGGTGAAATTAATGAAGCCTGAGGAGGTCTCTGTAGTCTGCATGGATACAGGGACCAGCTAATTGAACTCCTGCTCCCTTGGGAAATACTTGAGAATGATGCAAGTAGATGGTTGAAATGGCTCGTGCTGTCTAGGGCAGCCCCCACAATCTGCAGCAGGTATTTTCATACTTCTATTTTTCCAACTTTCTTTCCACTGCACAGTGACTCATGAGTAACCTCCTCATAGAGTCATAGTACACCTAGTGCTGTTACCAGGCATAGTGGTTCCTCTAAACACATGGACTTACTTTTTTAATCAAATCATTATTACCGTAATTAGTAGGGCTTGAAAGGTGCCATTAAGGCAGAGCTTTCTGTGTGATACTGATTGTTAGGTGGGATAGCAGCTGATAGGGGTTGGGATTAATTACTAGAGGGAGCGGGATGAGCATGAGAAGCGCCTGTGTTTTAGAGCATATCTTTATAGGCAAACCTTTGTGTGCTTCAGTTGGATTGGCATCCCGCTTTGGTTGTACTTAAAGGTCTCCTCTCCCTATTCAGATTGTGTTTTATGAGAACATCTCATCCTTAGGTGTTCAAAGGCTAAATCGGCAGCAAGAATAGATAAATCCTACAGGCAGTGTTGTGGAAATGACTAGTAACTTAAAAAACAAACGTCGTAGATGTAGGTGGGAAGTAAGATGATAAAAGAGCTGTCTCTGAATAGGCGTTAGATGAATTTTTCTCCCACAGGCTTTGGTGCCTTTTAAACCCAGGAGTTCATGATACTGTTTTTCTTACTCACTGAATTGCTCTGTCCCAGTGGGGATATGACAAGCGCAGAAAACATGTTCTTTTTTGAAGACTCTGGATGGCTGTGGTCATTTGGCTTCTCCTGATGCTACCATTCCACGTTGCCTGGGACGTGCTGATGGCCAGTGATCCCTGGCAGTAGCTTTGGCCCTTCTTGTTCCTCTTTGCATCCTTGCAGTGAGAATTATTTGTAGCTTTCAAGAGCGTAGCGTGGAGGGGGCACACTCTGTTCCTTTTTCCCCTTGTACCTCTTTGGGACCAGTTGCTCTTTCATTTTTGTTTTATTGGCTTCTTAAACGGCTGCCAGCTGGATATAGGTGAGTGGGGGTGTTCAGCCCTGCAGTCTGCAGAGAACAAGCATCAGTATGGAGCCATTTAGTCCTGGCAACTGCTTCCTATTTGTTCCAGATGATTCCAGCCAGCTCTTTTTTTGTGTTTAGCCTATTGTCGAATGCCGTCACAAAGACTTGGGGTATTAATCCTATCATCTGTTCAGTGTGTGGAACTGCTGAGTGGGCTGCGCGCTGAATGAGAAGCTGTAGGTACCGGGGAGAAGGGATATGGTGCGTAGGCGTGTTTGGAGCACATTCAGAATTCATGCCTTTCCCTGGCTCTACTGATTGAATGTGAAAATTTCCCCCTGTGTCTCCAGCGGTCACCAGTAATGGGAATGTGCAAATGTGAAGGTCTGGTGGCAGTGGGAAGGCAGGTGGGACACGGAACAGGCTGCAGTGATGGAGGGACATAGCCCTCCTCTGCCTCCGTGGCTGTCTGCCTGCTGTTGTGCTGCTGAAGAAGGCTCTGAAGGAGTCATGCATCTTGCTCAGAGCAAACGGAACAGTAGATTCAGCTCTTCAGATTGAGGCCAGAATATAACAAATGGACTAAACCAAAATGACAGCTCCCAAGGTTGCGGGTGTTGAATATATAAGGATTCAGCTTTGAGGCTGGGTTTGCAGGCTGAGTCCATCTCTTAACGAGCAGAAAGTGGCTGCCACAAAGGAGCTGGCGTTTCTTAGATGCTGGCTGTGTGTTACGCTGCCTTCTGCGGCAGATCTGGTTTAACGGCGTCTGCGAAACCCAAACTCCCTCTCCTGCAGACTGTCTCTCGCTGGAGCTGCAGTTCTGCACTGTGGTTCCCTGCCAGCAAATTCAGTTTGAGAACTTGTTCTCCGAATGACTTGTGTCTGCCCCCATACTGTGATTATTAAGTAGTCTGTGTGATTGCCCTTTAAACTGGATCCGTGATATGGTACAAGGAGAAAAAGCTATTTCCCTCAACCCCCCCCCACCAAGTATTTGTTTTTAAAAAGAATGATTCCATAGATCTAATTTGGAATCAGCACAGCTGAGGGGGCCATAATGAGTGTCTGTAAATTGGGTGACAGGAACTTCTTAAACCAGAGCAGCTGCCAGAGGCATCTTAACATGGAGCTTCTGCTGTAACGAGAGACAGCTTTGGCAGGCGAGGATCTGCAGCCAAATAGCTGACTCCAGGCTGGTGGTTCCCCACCTGGGTCCTCAAATCAGCACTCCTCGGTCCCTGCAGCTTTTAGGTGCCTCCACGCTGAGCAGAGGAGCACCCAGGAGCGGGGAAGGTTTTTGAATGTGAGTAGTCAGGAGGAGAAAGCAGTTGTGCATTGCACATCTCAAAAGCATGTATTGTTTTTTTAGAGGGCTCAGGCAGGATGGGGAGGGAGAGCTTTGTTGCTGGCATATACAGATGTGTTTCCAGCCAGACATTGAGTGTTAGCAGTGCAGAGAAAAATATGTGCTTGGGCTTTCAGTGGGAAACAGCAACAAAAAAAAAAAAATCCTTTCCATTTCTTTCAGCTGGAAAGTGATGCCAGGAGCTGTTGTTTTAGAGAATGAGAAGTCTGGATTTATAAGCATGTGTGTGAGATACACCTTTGAATGTGTATCAAGGAAATTTACACAGAGAAAATGCATAGCATAGAGAGTAGGTCTTACTGCTGACTGTCACTGTTCAGGGAAAACCAAGCCTGTAGTGGAAATCTCTTTGTATGTTTCCTAAATAAATAAATAAAGCAAAGAACATCTGTTTGTGTATAAATAGATCTGTTTCTTCTGGTTTCATTGTGCCCACAGCATGTGCCAATTTCTTTGGAGGGCCAGAAGAGAAGGAAAGTCTTCAGGAAAATGTTGAGGTTACAACTCCCAGATAAAACCTGCCTGTGGTACCTTTATAAAGGTACAGTTGGCTTAGTCTTGCAGAGAGCAAACGTGCTGGTGAACTTGAGGTGGTTGCCAGACCTTTCTGGCTTCTTTTTATATGGTTTGCCAAATCCTTAGCTAGCTGGAGGGTGAACATTAAGACAGGCAGCAGCACTGAAAGCTAGGCAGTGGGATGTTGAAAAATTCTGCTTGGGCAGGGGATAATTAATGTGATTGTTTTTTTGCAGTGATTGCCCTTAGATCCCCTGAAGCGCTGGCTTGCGCTGGAAGGAAGGGCACCTCTGAAAGGATGCTACTGTCCCCTAGGAGTGGGCTGGAAGAGTGTCCACTGAGCCCCAAACACAAAGCTGATGGGTTTGGTTTTGTTGTTTATTAAAGACAGGCCTTTGTACAGCAGTAATGGAAAATCCTATTTCTGTACCAATAAAAACTTTGCTCCCATGGTTTGTTGTTATTGGCAAACTTAGTCACTTTGGTGTTTATGGAAAAGTATTTGCTGGGAAGGACTGGATGGTTAGCAAGCTTCATCTGCTTTCATTTTGCTTTGATGGCACACAAGCTGCTGTGGGACCTTCTGCTTCATCCCTGTACCCCATCCACAGCTCATCCTTCCAGGCTGCTATCCCTCCCTGCAGCGTGGACAGCCAATGTCCCTGCTCCTTGCTGCAACAAGGTAGAGTGTTGCCTGGGTCTGGCTTGGACTCTTCTTTCTGGCCTGGGGGGCAACAGTTCTGTCCCTGTTCCTACTTTACCACACAGGAGGCTGAAACAACACAGTGTATTGTGTAGAAGTCAGTCTACACCTAGTTGTGTGGGGTATCAGCCAGCTGACAATAACAATAATAAAGGACTTGAGTGCTGCAGAAGGATTAAAAGAAGCTTCTCTAATAAATGCAATTATACAAACGTGCTTGAGCCATGTGTCCTATTTAATTCCTGCCCAAGAAAAGAGGCATTCCTCAGGGCGCTGCTTTTGTCTGAGTGAAAGAGATATCTAAGTGCCTCAGGCATCCTCTCTGAATCCAGAGTGGCTCTTCTGTGCCTTGGGTGGCAACTAATACTGGGCTTCAGATTCCTCTGAAGAACAGCTATTCCCCCAGGACTGACTCACTATTTTTTTGCCAGGCAGTGACTTTATGCTTGGCAGAGCCCCTGCTGCCATGCAGACCTCACAGGCAGCATTCCTTGCTGGATGTGTTTCCCTGCCTGCAGTGCCCCGTGGCGTTGTGTTTGCCCACAGGGCTGCCTCTGCTCCCTGGTGAGGAGCCTTTTACATACGTTCCTACAATTGGGGATTTTCTAGTGGGCCTTCATCACTTCTAGAGAGTACCTTGGCACCAAGAAGGGCCTCAGGCTAAACACTGTGACAGGCTGTACTTGTTCTCTTGTCTGAAGGACAGTTTTTAAATCACACCTTTAATGTGTTTTGTTGTCTCCTGCTGGTCAGTGAATTTCCCATCTCTGCCCTTCATGTGAACAGGACTCATGATGGAGAGAACATCTTCCAGGCTGTTACAGAGCTGCTTGCCGTTACCCCAGGCAGCATCCAAGAAATACTCTCTGGAGCTAATTAGTTGGTAGCTCAGCTCTGGCAATTAGGACCATTAGCTGGAAACAGAGGAGGCAGTTGATTCATGCAGATGTGTGTAGATATAAGAAATGGGGTCCAGATCCATCTGCATCCATCTGTTGGTTTTCAGGCATGGCTTTGACTTGACTTCTCTGTGAGGCAGCGGTTGGGCAGGCGTAGGGATGCATCCTTAGGGCTGGACTGATGGAAGGGGACAACCTGGGAAGCACAAGGACCTCTCAGAGGTTGCTTTATGTGCTGCTCCAGGGTCAGATCACCCTTAAATGACCAGTGTTAGTGGGCCAGGGATGTTAAACCTTGAATGTTTTTCTCTTTCCCTCAAAGCTCTTTCTCCCTCCTTTTCCAAGTATTTAATCTGAAATCGTTGCTCATCTGTAGAAGCTGAAGTTTTAAGAAAACCATTAAATATTCCAAGGTTCCTGGTAAGGTGCAATGTGAAGGATTAAATGGTCCAGAAAAGCTGCTCTTTGGCTTTCCCAGCTCCTTGCCCCTCAGTGCATACATTCCCTGAGGTATCTCATAAGGTTACTTGCGTGCAGAGAGTGACTGTGCCTTGCTCATAAGCACCAAATGTTTAATTCAGTGTGTGCTTGTCAAAGTACATTAAAAATGCAGGTAGCACTTGCTATGTGTGAGCCAGCTCCTGGAAGGGAGGCACTGGCACAGGGTAACGTTACGGCCTTGTCACAAGTGGATCCTGCTGGCTCTCAGAAGTGTCCTGCCTACCTGCAGTGTCCCACCGGGCTGCTCCTGCCCTGCTCTCCTCCAAATCCTGCCTTTTCATGGTGATGCTTAAAGATCCCAAGGAAAGGTGGAGCAGAGAGGATGTGCCATGACCAGTGATTATCTGGTGTGGTTTTGCTACTATGTGGTTCTCTCTTGTCCGCCTTTATCTCTGTCCAGTTGTATCTCATCCTGTGTTTAGATCAGTCCTGAAGATCTCCCTGGCATCAGTGGGAATGTGAAGGCTTGCAGACACCTCCCCAAGGTTAAGGTCTTCTGTAAAACCACTAGAGTAGGGGTTGTATTTGAGTGCACAAATAGGTCCCAGTCTCTTGGTTTGGGGCTCAGTGTCCATCTGTGCAGCTTCCCAAGGGGAATTCGCGTGCTGTCAAGTGCAGCAGCCGTGTTTGAGAACTGGCAGTGCAATGGGAAGCCTCCGGGAGCACCTTGTTTTTAGAAAAGAGATTGAAATCGATATTTGGCAGCCAGGCTGCATGAGGTAAGGTTGAGGCAGCAGTGAGAAATTCATAAACAGAACGTAAAGGGTGAAAGCGGACAGTGCTGGGATATAAGAGAGAAAACAGCTTCACTCTTGAAAAAAAAGTACATTGGGCTTGTACGGCACTGGAAGTGCTGGTAGTACCAGGTGAAGTTCCCAGTGGGCTGCTGGTGTGCCTCCTGAAATGGGCAGGCCTTAGGGCTGGAGGCAGCTGCTCCCTTCTTCCCATCTGTGGGACAAGACCTCTGTTCATCAGTGCTCATCTCCTCACGTTTTGCTTTGTGCTCCTTCCATCTCGAAGGCTGTAACGATGTGCGTTTCTCCAGCCCTGGCTGACAGTTGCTATAACTACCACTGATGCAGTTGGGGAGGGCAGGTCCTGGTTTAGCCTGATTTCTACCACCCAGCCAACTGAGTCTTGTTTTCTTGCCTTTCAGTCCTTTCAAGGAAGCCAAGGACGAGCATACCTCTTCAACTCAGTGTGAGTATAACTTTGTACACATCACCTCTGCATCTCTTGCGATAGAATTAAGAAAACCCTCGTGAAGAAAAGAAACAAAAGGATAGTCCTCCTTTAGAAAACCTCTGCCTGAGACTTGGGAGCTTGCTGAAAATGCTTGGAGAAAGAGACGTGTAACAGCAATGATTCATATTTGATTTTATGTTGAGGTTTCAGATAAGGAGCTAAGAGAAGGTGGTTTTTCATCATCTCATTGAGAAATAAGATCTAACAGCTGAGTCATTCTCTTCTCAGAGAATGTAGTTGGACCAAAGAGTCAAAGTTTTGTAAAAGTAGAGAGTAAATAATATCTAAATGCGAACTTTTTAGAGCTAGCGTAAAAAATAAGTATAATTTTCCCAATAACTGCAAACAGTTTTGGTGAGATCACTGCTAGGATGTCTTTCAGAAGAACTGATTTCAGTTACATTTTTCAAGTTTCCATTTGGGAAAGTAAAAGTACCATTTTATCAATTTGAAAATGAAAATCTTCCTCAAATGCATAATTAGTGCAATTTACTAGAATATTATTAATCTCCTGTCCAAAGCTTTATAGAATTTTTAGTTGAATAAAAATTCTGTTTCACCTTTTCATTCTGTTCAGGAGCTGCAAGAGGTCTTTGTTTTGGTCACAGCTGTGGTACTCAGTATCCTGAACCTCCTGCTTGCGTTTTTAAATTCTGCCATGAAATGGCTGTCACCTTCATTGTAGCATCGTGCTGTGGAAAGACACACTAACAGGGAGCATCTCTCCTTTTTCCCCAGAGTTAATGTGGGTTGTGGCCCTGCAGAGGAGCGGGTGTTATTAACAGGATTACATGCGGTTGCAGATATTTACTGTGAAAACTGCAAAAC
>NW_015090977.1:302555-351043 GCF_001431845.1 Calidris pugnax | reverse complement strand
GCTAATGGACAGTCGTACTGACACATGAATTAATAACTGGGAATTTAAATGGGTCAGGGATCCAGGAGCAAATGGGTATGTACAGTCTCTCTGCCTGGGAGCAACACAGCCCCGTTGGAGCGTTGGTGTCACCTTCGTGTTGTGCTGACGTGTGTTGGAGAACCGCTCCGATGAGCAGGACAGAGCCGCGTTTCATGGCTCGCTTCTGATGGGCTCGGGCATCTGTATGGTCCCGTTTGTTTTCCATCTTCCTGAGAGCATTGATGTTCTAGAGATAACGCCACAAAGGGTGTGCTGAATGTCCTCTTGTGGTTTGTGATACTTTTTTTTTTAGCATTTTTGGAAGTCTTGTGAACAGTGCTGATGTTTTTTTCATCTCGGCTCCTACAAATATGAAAAGATGGGAGAATCTCACTTACAAAAAAAAAAAAAGCCAAACAAACAAAAAACCCTATTCTGAGTCCTTATTTAAAAAAATAAAATGCAGCTACTACTTAAAATTGCCTGAATTTTGAGCCAAGCTGAGTATTTTAAGGATCGGGAGGGGGGAGGTTGGCATGTGGCACTGGAACACTTGGATTTCAGAGCACAGCAGGGTCTGTGATGTGAAAGCTGCCTGAGTGCTAAAGGGCTCTTGTAGGTTGGAGTAGGTCTGAAGATGGCTTTAGCTGGCAGTGATGGCTCATGTCTTTCAGTCTGTTTGGGAAGTCTGTCCTTCTGGTTGTGGCACAGAGGACTTAGACCCAGCTCACGCAGAGCTGCTTCTGCAACGTGAAACAGTTCCAAGGGGTAAAGGTTCTCCTCTTGCACACAAAGCAGGAGTTGATGCAAAAATGGGCAAAAATGGGATGTAGCAGAAGTGTGAGGTTTTTTAGTTACTGATAATTTGCTCTGTTACATTGACCTTTTCCCTGACGGCATCACCGTACAGAGAATTTATATCATGGGAGGCAGAGGTGGTGCCAGCGGGATGCCCTGCTGGTGTTTTTGCAGGTGTGTGTGTGTGTGTGCTCAGAGCTTTTGCCCTGTCTGGCTGCAGTCTCTCCCCACCTATCCTGTGCTGTGAAAGTGCTGAGTTAGTTCCTGTTAGGACAAAAGGCTCTTATCAGAAACGTGGCTCAGCCCTGCTCGTGTCCGGTGTGGAGGGAACCAGGGGGTTGAATGAACACCTGCTGCTGCCAGGAGGCAGAATAAAAAACTAATAACATCTCCTGTCAGAATTAAAAAAAAATAATATAAAAATCTTGTTACATCTTTCATCTTTCCAGTCTGTGCACTTTCCTTCTCACAGACTACGTAACCTGAGACAGAAACACAGTGTAAAACTGCTCAGATGTAGCTGTTCCTGGGATGAAACACGTCAGACTCATGAGTTATTCACTGTGTATTCACTCAGCAACATAAACTGCAGGGGAATAAGGCCATGCTGAATTAATTGAATTACTTCAGAGATGAGTTTGGTCCACTAATTCCATATCGACTTTGGGCTTTAAATAGCATTAAGGACCCACGTTAAAACTCAATTAAAACTCAGGACCGCAGTTAGAACAGGGTAAGGTCACATCTGTGCGTGGGGTGGAATAATGTAACTGGTTCCCTTGACATGGGTCTGTATCTCACATAATCGGCGCAAAATTGAATCTCGGTTTAATCAGATCATTTACTGTCCCTTCTGTGAGGAAGAACAAGGTGAAATTAATGAAGCCTGAGGAGGTCTCTGTAGTCTGCATGGATACAGGGACCAGCTAATTGAACTCCTGCTCCCTTGGGAAATACTTGAGAATGATGCAAGTAGATGGTTGAAATGGCTCGTGCTGTCTAGGGCAGCCCCCACAATCTGCAGCAGGTATTTTCATACTTCTATTTTTCCAACTTTCTTTCCACTGCACAGTGACTCATGAGTAACCTCCTCATAGAGTCATAGTACACCTAGTGCTGTTACCAGGCATAGTGGTTCCTCTAAACACATGGACTTACTTTTTTAATCAAATCATTATTACCGTAATTAGTAGGGCTTGAAAGGTGCCATTAAGGCAGAGCTTTCTGTGTGATACTGATTGTTAGGTGGGATAGCAGCTGATAGGGGTTGGGATTAATTACTAGAGGGAGCGGGATGAGCATGAGAAGCGCCTGTGTTTTAGAGCATATCTTTATAGGCAAACCTTTGTGTGCTTCAGTTGGATTGGCATCCCGCTTTGGTTGTACTTAAAGGTCTCCTCTCCCTATTCAGATTGTGTTTTATGAGAACATCTCATCCTTAGGTGTTCAAAGGCTAAATCGGCAGCAAGAATAGATAAATCCTACAGGCAGTGTTGTGGAAATGACTAGTAACTTAAAAAACAAACGTCGTAGATGTAGGTGGGAAGTAAGATGATAAAAGAGCTGTCTCTGAATAGGCGTTAGATGAATTTTTCTCCCACAGGCTTTGGTGCCTTTTAAACCCAGGAGTTCATGATACTGTTTTTCTTACTCACTGAATTGCTCTGTCCCAGTGGGGATATGACAAGCGCAGAAAACATGTTCTTTTTTGAAGACTCTGGATGGCTGTGGTCATTTGGCTTCTCCTGATGCTACCATTCCACGTTGCCTGGGACGTGCTGATGGCCAGTGATCCCTGGCAGTAGCTTTGGCCCTTCTTGTTCCTCTTTGCATCCTTGCAGTGAGAATTATTTGTAGCTTTCAAGAGCGTAGCGTGGAGGGGGCACACTCTGTTCCTTTTTCCCCTTGTACCTCTTTGGGACCAGTTGCTCTTTCATTTTTGTTTTATTGGCTTCTTAAACGGCTGCCAGCTGGATATAGGTGAGTGGGGGTGTTCAGCCCTGCAGTCTGCAGAGAACAAGCATCAGTATGGAGCCATTTAGTCCTGGCAACTGCTTCCTATTTGTTCCAGATGATTCCAGCCAGCTCTTTTTTTGTGTTTAGCCTATTGTCGAATGCCGTCACAAAGACTTGGGGTATTAATCCTATCATCTGTTCAGTGTGTGGAACTGCTGAGTGGGCTGCGCGCTGAATGAGAAGCTGTAGGTACCGGGGAGAAGGGATATGGTGCGTAGGCGTGTTTGGAGCACATTCAGAATTCATGCCTTTCCCTGGCTCTACTGATTGAATGTGAAAATTTCCCCCTGTGTCTCCAGCGGTCACCAGTAATGGGAATGTGCAAATGTGAAGGTCTGGTGGCAGTGGGAAGGCAGGTGGGACACGGAACAGGCTGCAGTGATGGAGGGACATAGCCCTCCTCTGCCTCCGTGGCTGTCTGCCTGCTGTTGTGCTGCTGAAGAAGGCTCTGAAGGAGTCATGCATCTTGCTCAGAGCAAACGGAACAGTAGATTCAGCTCTTCAGATTGAGGCCAGAATATAACAAATGGACTAAACCAAAATGACAGCTCCCAAGGTTGCGGGTGTTGAATATATAAGGATTCAGCTTTGAGGCTGGGTTTGCAGGCTGAGTCCATCTCTTAACGAGCAGAAAGTGGCTGCCACAAAGGAGCTGGCGTTTCTTAGATGCTGGCTGTGTGTTACGCTGCCTTCTGCGGCAGATCTGGTTTAACGGCGTCTGCGAAACCCAAACTCCCTCTCCTGCAGACTGTCTCTCGCTGGAGCTGCAGTTCTGCACTGTGGTTCCCTGCCAGCAAATTCAGTTTGAGAACTTGTTCTCCGAATGACTTGTGTCTGCCCCCATACTGTGATTATTAAGTAGTCTGTGTGATTGCCCTTTAAACTGGATCCGTGATATGGTACAAGGAGAAAAAGCTATTTCCCTCAACCCCCCCCCACCAAGTATTTGTTTTTAAAAAGAATGATTCCATAGATCTAATTTGGAATCAGCACAGCTGAGGGGGCCATAATGAGTGTCTGTAAATTGGGTGACAGGAACTTCTTAAACCAGAGCAGCTGCCAGAGGCATCTTAACATGGAGCTTCTGCTGTAACGAGAGACAGCTTTGGCAGGCGAGGATCTGCAGCCAAATAGCTGACTCCAGGCTGGTGGTTCCCCACCTGGGTCCTCAAATCAGCACTCCTCGGTCCCTGCAGCTTTTAGGTGCCTCCACGCTGAGCAGAGGAGCACCCAGGAGCGGGGAAGGTTTTTGAATGTGAGTAGTCAGGAGGAGAAAGCAGTTGTGCATTGCACATCTCAAAAGCATGTATTGTTTTTTTAGAGGGCTCAGGCAGGATGGGGAGGGAGAGCTTTGTTGCTGGCATATACAGATGTGTTTCCAGCCAGACATTGAGTGTTAGCAGTGCAGAGAAAAATATGTGCTTGGGCTTTCAGTGGGAAACAGCAACAAAAAAAAAAAAATCCTTTCCATTTCTTTCAGCTGGAAAGTGATGCCAGGAGCTGTTGTTTTAGAGAATGAGAAGTCTGGATTTATAAGCATGTGTGTGAGATACACCTTTGAATGTGTATCAAGGAAATTTACACAGAGAAAATGCATAGCATAGAGAGTAGGTCTTACTGCTGACTGTCACTGTTCAGGGAAAACCAAGCCTGTAGTGGAAATCTCTTTGTATGTTTCCTAAATAAATAAATAAAGCAAAGAACATCTGTTTGTGTATAAATAGATCTGTTTCTTCTGGTTTCATTGTGCCCACAGCATGTGCCAATTTCTTTGGAGGGCCAGAAGAGAAGGAAAGTCTTCAGGAAAATGTTGAGGTTACAACTCCCAGATAAAACCTGCCTGTGGTACCTTTATAAAGGTACAGTTGGCTTAGTCTTGCAGAGAGCAAACGTGCTGGTGAACTTGAGGTGGTTGCCAGACCTTTCTGGCTTCTTTTTATATGGTTTGCCAAATCCTTAGCTAGCTGGAGGGTGAACATTAAGACAGGCAGCAGCACTGAAAGCTAGGCAGTGGGATGTTGAAAAATTCTGCTTGGGCAGGGGATAATTAATGTGATTGTTTTTTTGCAGTGATTGCCCTTAGATCCCCTGAAGCGCTGGCTTGCGCTGGAAGGAAGGGCACCTCTGAAAGGATGCTACTGTCCCCTAGGAGTGGGCTGGAAGAGTGTCCACTGAGCCCCAAACACAAAGCTGATGGGTTTGGTTTTGTTGTTTATTAAAGACAGGCCTTTGTACAGCAGTAATGGAAAATCCTATTTCTGTACCAATAAAAACTTTGCTCCCATGGTTTGTTGTTATTGGCAAACTTAGTCACTTTGGTGTTTATGGAAAAGTATTTGCTGGGAAGGACTGGATGGTTAGCAAGCTTCATCTGCTTTCATTTTGCTTTGATGGCACACAAGCTGCTGTGGGACCTTCTGCTTCATCCCTGTACCCCATCCACAGCTCATCCTTCCAGGCTGCTATCCCTCCCTGCAGCGTGGACAGCCAATGTCCCTGCTCCTTGCTGCAACAAGGTAGAGTGTTGCCTGGGTCTGGCTTGGACTCTTCTTTCTGGCCTGGGGGGCAACAGTTCTGTCCCTGTTCCTACTTTACCACACAGGAGGCTGAAACAACACAGTGTATTGTGTAGAAGTCAGTCTACACCTAGTTGTGTGGGGTATCAGCCAGCTGACAATAACAATAATAAAGGACTTGAGTGCTGCAGAAGGATTAAAAGAAGCTTCTCTAATAAATGCAATTATACAAACGTGCTTGAGCCATGTGTCCTATTTAATTCCTGCCCAAGAAAAGAGGCATTCCTCAGGGCGCTGCTTTTGTCTGAGTGAAAGAGATATCTAAGTGCCTCAGGCATCCTCTCTGAATCCAGAGTGGCTCTTCTGTGCCTTGGGTGGCAACTAATACTGGGCTTCAGATTCCTCTGAAGAACAGCTATTCCCCCAGGACTGACTCACTATTTTTTTGCCAGGCAGTGACTTTATGCTTGGCAGAGCCCCTGCTGCCATGCAGACCTCACAGGCAGCATTCCTTGCTGGATGTGTTTCCCTGCCTGCAGTGCCCCGTGGCGTTGTGTTTGCCCACAGGGCTGCCTCTGCTCCCTGGTGAGGAGCCTTTTACATACATTCCTACAATTGGGGATTTTCTAGTGGGCCTTCATCACTTCTAGAGAGTACCTTGGCACCAAGAAGGGCCTCAGGCTAAACACTGTGACAGGCTGTACTTGTTCTCTTGTCTGAAGGACAGTTTTTAAATCACACCTTTAATGTGTTTTGTTGTCTCCTGCTGGTCAGTGAATTTCCCATCTCTGCCCTTCATGTGAACAGGACTCATGATGGAGAGAACATCTTCCAGGCTGTTACAGAGCTGCTTGCCGTTACCCCAGGCAGCATCCAAGAAATACTCTCTGGAGCTAATTAGTTGGTAGCTCAGCTCTGGCAATTAGGACCATTAGCTGGAAACAGAGGAGGCAGTTGATTCATGCAGATGTGTGTAGATATAAGAAATGGGGTCCAGATCCATCTGCATCCATCTGTTGGTTTTCAGGCATGGCTTTGACTTGACTTCTCTGTGAGGCAGCGGTTGGGCAGGCGTAGGGATGCATCCTTAGGGCTGGACTGATGGAAGGGGACAACCTGGGAAGCACAAGGACCTCTCAGAGGTTGCTTTATGTGCTGCTCCAGGGTCAGATCACCCTTAAATGACCAGTGTTAGTGGGCCAGGGATGTTAAACCTTGAATGTTTTTCTCTTTCCCTCAAAGCTCTTTCTCCCTCCTTTTCCAAGTATTTAATCTGAAATCGTTGCTCATCTGTAGAAGCTGAAGTTTTAAGAAAACCATTAAATATTCCAAGGTTCCTGGTAAGGTGCAATGTGAAGGATTAAATGGTCCAGAAAAGCTGCTCTTTGGCTTTCCCAGCTCCTTGCCCCTCAGTGCATACATTCCCTGAGGTATCTCATAAGGTTACTTGCGTGCAGAGAGTGACTGTGCCTTGCTCATAAGCACCAAATGTTTAATTCAGTGTGTGCTTGTCAAAGTACATTAAAAATGCAGGTAGCACTTGCTATGTGTGAGCCAGCTCCTGGAAGGGAGGCACTGGCACAGGGTAACGTTACGGCCTTGTCACAAGTGGATCCTGCTGGCTCTCAGAAGTGTCCTGCCTACCTGCAGTGTCCCACCGGGCTGCTCCTGCCCTGCTCTCCTCCAAATCCTGCCTTTTCATGGTGATGCTTAAAGATCCCAAGGAAAGGTGGAGCAGAGAGGATGTGCCATGACCAGTGATTATCTGGTGTGGTTTTGCTACTATGTGGTTCTCTCTTGTCCGCCTTTATCTCTGTCCAGTTGTATCTCATCCTGTGTTTAGATCAGTCCTGAAGATCTCCCTGGCATCAGTGGGAATGTGAAGGCTTGCAGACACCTCCCCAAGGTTAAGGTCTTCTGTAAAACCACTAGAGTAGGGGTTGTATTTGAGTGCACAAATAGGTCCCAGTCTCTTGGTTTGGGGCTCAGTGTCCATCTGTGCAGCTTCCCAAGGGGAATTCGCGTGCTGTCAAGTGCAGCAGCCGTGTTTGAGAACTGGCAGTGCAATGGGAAGCCTCCGGGAGCACCTTGTTTTTAGAAAAGAGATTGAAATCGATATTTGGCAGCCAGGCTGCATGAGGTAAGGTTGAGGCAGCAGTGAGAAATTCATAAACAGAACGTAAAGGGTGAAAGCGGACAGTGCTGGGATATAAGAGAGAAAACAGCTTCACTCTTGAAAAAAAAGTACATTGGGCTTGTACAGCACTGGAAGTGCTGGTAGTACCAGGTGAAGTTCCCAGTGGGCTGCTGGTGTGCCTCCTGAAATGGGCAGGCCTTAGGGCTGGAGGCAGCTGCTCCCTTCTTCCCATCTGTGGGACAAGACCTCTGTTCATCAGTGCTCATCTCCTCACGTTTTGCTTTGTGCTCCTTCCATCTCGAAGGCTGTAACGATGTGCGTTTCTCCAGCCCTGGCTGACAGTTGCTATAACTACCACTGATGCAGTTGGGGAGGGCAGGTCCTGGTTTAGCCTGATTTCTACCACCCAGCCAACTGAGTCTTGTTTTCTTGCCTTTCAGTCCTTTCAAGGAAGCCAAGGACGAGCATACCTCTTCAACTCAGTGTGAGTATAACTTTGTACACATCACCTCTGCATCTCTTGCGATAGAATTAATTAAGAAAACCCTTGTGAAGAAGAAAACCAAAAGGATAGTCCTCCTTTAGAAAGCTTCTGCCTGAGACTTGGGAGCTTACTGAAAATGCTTGGAGAAAGAGATATCACCTCTGCATCTCTTGCGATAGAATTAAGAAAACCCTCGTGAAGAAAAGAAACAAAAGGATAGTCCTCCTTTAGAAAACCTCTGCCTGAGACTTGGGAGCTTGCTGAAAATGCTTGGAGAAAGAGACCCTTTCAGTCCTTTCAAGGAAGCCAAGGACGAGCATACCTCTTCAACTCAGTGTGAGTATAACTTTGTACACATCACCTCTGCATCTCTTGCGATAGAATTAATTAAGAAAACCCTTGTGAAGAAGAAAACCAAAAGGATAGTCCTCCTTTAGAAAGCTTCTGCCTGAGACTTGGGAGCTTACTGAAAATGCTTGGAGAAAGAGATGTGTAACAGCAATGATTCATATTTGATTTTATGTTGAGGTTTCAGATAAGGAGCTAAGAGAAGGTGGTTTTTCATCATCTCATTGAGAAATAAGATCTAACAGCTGAGTCATTCTCTTCTGAGAGAATGCAGTTGGACCAAAGAGTCAAAGTTTTGTAAATGTAGAGAGTAAATAATATCTAAATGCGAACTTTTTAGAGCTAGCATAAAAAATAAGTATAATTTTCCCAATAACTGCAAACAGTTTTGGTGAGATCACTGCTAGGATGTCTTTCAGAAGAACTGATTTCAGTTACATTTTTCAAGTTTCCATTTGGGAAAGTAAAAGTACCATTTTATCAATTTGAAAACGAAAATCTTCCTCAAATGCATAATTAGTGCAATTTACTAGAATATTATTAATCTCCTGTCCAAAGCTTTATAGAATTTTTAGTTGAATAAAAATTCTGTTTCACCTTTTCATTCTGTTCAGGAGCTGCAAGAGGTCTTTGTTTTGGTCACAGCTGTGGTACTCAGTATCCTGAACCTCCTGCTTGCGTTTTTAAATTCTGCCATGAAATGGCTGTCACCTTCATTGTAGCATCGTGCTGTGGAAAGACACACTAACAGGGAGCATCTCTCCTTTTTCCCCAGAGTTAATGTGGGTTGTGGCCCTGCAGAGGAGCGGGTGTTATTAACAGGATTACATGCGGTTGCAGATATTTACTGTGAAAACTGCAAAACCACACTGGGTTGGAAATATGTGAGTATTGGTACCATTTGTTTTTCCTGTGTACACCTTTGCTCCGGCCCTTTCTGCAGGTGTGGGTATGGTAACGTGGTCTTGTGGAAAGACCATTAACTTGGGAACCAGAAACGTGGGTCTTTAGCCACATGTTTTTTCCTTTTTGTTATATTTCCATTTTCCCTCCTGTTTTGGGTTTGTTGCATCCATTCAAAGCAGGAGCTCTTTGCGGATAATGTATTGTCTTACTAAGAATATACACTGTGAGCCTGGTTTTGGTGGGTGTCCCTTAGTGATACTTAACATAAATGAGGATAACTTCAATCGATCGTGTGGTTCTATTGTCTTTTTTTTCCCCAGATGATACGAGAGTAATAGAATGATCCATATATTGTTAATCCTGTGTCCTTCCCACTGGAAATGCTATTGAACATGAGTTAATCTGTTTGCTGTCTGTTGCTCTTCATAAATTCAATTACCTTCAAATAAAGGCTTATGCTACATCCTAATTTCTGCTTCAGGAGGCACGCAGCGTATTTGTTTGTCAAAACATTTTGACCAGTGTCTAAACAAAACATATATTGTATCTGTGGCCTCTGGACAGAAATATTCTTTAATAAACCAGTTGAAAGGCTATAAAAAGGAAAGCATCAAAAATTGATGTAGTAGGAATTCATGCAGAAACACAGCATGGATCTCGCAAATGGAGAAGGACACTAAGTACATAGAGTTTATTGTGAAACAAAATACAAAATGTTATAAATATAGCAGTAAGTCCAAGCCTCTCCAGCAACAGAATTATGTTATTTCAGATGAATTACATGCAGGCAAACAGCACACCTGACAGAGATGAACTACTTGTCAGGGTGCAGCCTCCATAATGGAGTCCCTCCTTGTTAGGGATCCCACAGAATTCCTGACTCGTTGATCCTGCAGGGCTGAAGCACCGTGTGTTTCTGTAGCTGCAGGACACACCTGTGGAGAGTGGGTCCTTCTCAGCCCTTTGCTCCATTTCCACATGAAGTTTACCATAATCCGTCTCGTTCCCAGCAGTAGTGCTTTTACAGCAGGATTCATCAGAGGAACATCTGCGTTCTTAACAAACATTAATAAATTCTCAGACCACTAGAAATAGGTGGGTTTTATCACCGATGATTCCTAAAGTGTGGCTCAAGGAGCCATTCACCTTCAAAAAGCTGCATGTTTACATGGTGCTGATTGTTCTGTTTTTCCAGCCTGTAAAGGCAGCTAGAAGCAGGATTTAAGATTCTTCCAACATAATTTTCCTTAAAGCCAGCAGGAGGACCTGCAGTTGGGCTGTTCTACTCTGTAGACAGGGCTAAGATGTACCAGCATCCCCAGATCTGAAATGTAACTGCGACTTTACCTTCAGATACCATCTTGATCTCATTCCTTCTCCTCTTTTTTTTTTTAGGAACACGCTTTTGAAAGCAGCCAGAAGTATAAAGAAGGCAAATACATCATTGAACTAGCTCACATGATCAAGGATAATGGCTGGGATTGAATGGAAAGAGCCCAGCCCTACCAGCGTGTAAGAGAATGCCATCCAACCGAACATTATATCCAAGAGTGAGAGAGTGACTGAACGCTTGGTTCCATGCATTTAGAGGCTCTGCAATTTGGGAGCATCTTCACACCCTTCTCCATCTTTATTGGTGACTGGCCTCTAAATTTCTGTCTCTCTGTCTCTTTGCTTTGTATCTGTTTGTGAGTTGACCCTGGCTGCTTCTCTCTCTGTTCTGGCGTTGGCTAAGAGAATGCACCGAATGCCCGACAGCCATTCCATGTTGACGAATGTTTAAGTACAAACTGAAGTTGGCTCTGTGGTGGCATTTGATCAGAAGGTCTCGGTGCGGGAGGAAGACACGAGTTTTTGGGCAGGAGAAGGTGATAGGGGGTGGGGAGTGGGCCCAAAGGGAAGTCATCAGAAGTCGAAACTGTACTTCTCCTTTAAGTCCTGGTTAACCAAGGCTTGAAACTATCTACTTGTCTAAATGGACAGAAAAATACCTCACGGCTGCGTTCTCTCCGAATCGTAAAACCGCTGCTCCACCGTTGGAGCTTCAGTCTAAGCCGGCTGAGCACAAGTCGTAAGCAGTTCCCCCCGCAAGCTAATTGCAAATCTGTGTTTTGTTTGCTGTTTATGAACTTGTTGTCTTGGGGGGGGGGAGGGGGGGACACACACGACCTGAAGGTTGGAGAGATTCCCTGCCTCTCCTTTTTCTCGCTGTTTCAGGGTAGGTAGGCCGAACATCCCAACAGAGCACAGCTGTGGGGAGCATCCTCACAGCTGGAGAAACCAAATCCTGACTCTTGAGCCCTTTCAGAGAGGAGGAGAAAACCGCTTAAGGCACGATGGGGCTGGAGCTGCAGCTTAGAAGAGATGACAGGTGAAAAAAAAGGCACGTGATAGGCAAGGAAGAGGAAATTACGTAGAGGAGGACGGGGACAAACTTAGTAAAGCAGGGTACCCCTTGATTTCTCAGCCTCCACTGAGCATCCTTGGGGGTCTTTTACCAATCCTTTACAAGCACGAGTAAGAAAATGCTGTTACAGAATCTTTTTCTTAAATCCCAGGCCCCAGCCATCAGCTCTGCTCGTGGAGCCTGGCAGAGCAATGGTGCGAGAGTGGGGAGAGGAGGGAGCAGAGGAGCCTGGCGGTTGTATTGCACAGGTGGATATTTCAAGCCATGAGGTATCCTCCCCAAAACCTTCCCCGCTTTTCCCAGCCCCAGAAGCCTGTTGCAGGCACGGGGGGAATGGGAAAGAAAAAAAAACACAACTAAACATCTTCCCCCTACCCCTGAAATTGTCTTTGCCTTGGAGTTTAAAGGGGAGGGGTAGATGTGGGCATCATAACTGCAAGGGACAAGTCCTTCCCATTTTAAGTTTTTAATTTTAATTATTGTGGACCTTCCCGAAGTGGTTGGTGAGGAAGGGGCATCGAGTGTGAGAGGGGAGCTGCGTTAGACGTAAATGACAATGTGAAGTTTGCTCTGCAACAGTCCAGCCAGTATCTGGTGCATAACTCAAAGACTATTTAACGGAATTAGTTTTATTTCTCTGAGTGAATTTTATTTTTGTTTGTGGAATTCTTTCAAGTAGGTTAATCCACTGGGGGAAAATCTTTCTTAATCCAGAAGGAAAGAGTATTGTGCAGGGGTTTGTAACTCCTTATGAAACCCAAGCTTTGGAGCTGTAATCTGTTGTCACTTGCCCCCACCCTCAAGATACTCTCAGTTTGCTGTGGGACTGGGACGGGGGGCTGGTGGTGAGAAAGTCATTTGCTGATAAACGAAGGGGATGTGAGCAGAGACGCTACTTATGGATCAGGGTGGACCTTCCATGTTGGCTCTTTGTGTGGAAACCCAAACCTGATGGCCCATCTAAGCAAAGGCTGGTTTTCCTCTTGAGCTGCTGTTCTTTACAACCTTGGAGAGGGAGGTGAGGTGGGGTCTGGCCACGGTTCCTGCCTGGATGAGGTTGGCTGGGTTTGTGGCTGGTCTGCTGGGAGGTGGCTTCTGCCTTCACCCTGTCTGCTCTGGCTGCGTAACAGCTGCTTCAGCTTTCATTTCTGATCGTCTTGCTTCCATCATCCGCATTCCCTTCAGGGATAAAAATCCAGTAGAAATCAAAAACTCTACAGCAGGCACTATCTTGTTGGCTTTGGCAGTGGCCTGGTCCCATTTTCCTGACCTTTGGCTGGTGATCCATGGCAATTCATTAGGTTTTGGCTAGTGGGAAGTAATCTGCAATTCTTTGAAGAGCTCTCCAGTCTCCCCAGATACATAGCATTTAAAGGGCTTCGTTTGGAGCTGGGAGAAGTAAGGGAGAATCCCAAATGATTAATATGAGAGAACTCCAAATCATTAATATGAGAGAACCCCAAATCATTAATATGAGGTTAAGAAAAAAGAGCACACAGGGGCTCCTGGGTTTATGTTGGTATTTAGAGTGATTGCCTTTAAAAAGCGATATAAAAGGCAGGCCTGTCTAGAGGACTGCTCTCAAAAATAAGAACAGTTACTCCAGGGAGCTACCAGATGTGTTTTTATCCATCTATTTGGGACAGGAAAGGATGATGATCCATCAGATTGGGCTGTTTTTAACTGTTCACAGAGGTTACGCTTTTAATGGCAACCAGTCTAAGCCCAAATATGGCAAGATCTTAATCTGGTTTTAATTGGTTTTGTCCCATCAGCATCCACAGACTCATACTTGCTGAGAATCTGGCCTCAAGCCCTGATACGAAAATAATATGTGTGCCTGTGAATGTCCCCAACACCCAGAGAATTATCTCTAGAGTGACTTTAATCCACTGGACAGGGAGATTAGGAAAAATGGGTTTGTGAGGCTCATTGGCGTTTGTTCTCTGCTGTGTGTCCATTAAATATGAAGTACTTCTCAGTCTGCTGCTAACTCCTCTGTGACTCGCTGTATTAAGCCACGTGACAGTATTGGGAGCTGGTGACCAGGCAGGGTGATGAGATCTACGTGCCGGTGGCTACCACAATCAGCCCAGGCTAAATTGGTGACTGGGTAGAGTGATATATTCCAAGCATAACCAAAGAACCTCACTCTCTGCATCCCTCTGCTCCTGGGAGTTGAGTGTAGCCCGTTCGTTAGTGACTGGGGTGAGCAAGGTGGGACAGTTGGAGATGTGGCGATTTCAGTTACATTTTTCAAGTTTCCATTTGGGAAAGTAAAAGTACCATTTTATCAATTTGAAAATGAAAATCTTCCTCAAATGCATAATTAGTGCAATTTACTAGAATATTATTAATCTTCTGTCCAAAGCTTTATAGAATTTTTAGTTGAATAAAAATTCTGTTTCACCTTTTCATTCTGTTCAGGAGCTGCAAGAGGTCTTTGTTTTGGTCACAGCTGTGGTACTCAGTATCCTGAACCTCCTGCTTGCGTTTTTAAATTCTGCCATGAAATGGCTGTCACCTTCATTGTAGCATCGTGCTGTGGAAAGACACACTAACAGGGAGCATCTCTCCTTTTTCCCCAGAGTTAATGTGGGTTGTGGCCCTGCAGAGGAGCGGGTGTTATTAACAGGATTACATGCGGTTGCAGATATTTACTGTGAAAACTGCAAAACCACACTGGGTTGGAAATATGTGAGTATTGGTACCATTTGTTTTTCCTGTGTACACCTTTGCTCCGGCCCTTTCTGCAGGTGTGGGTATGGTAACGTGGTCTTGTGGAAAGACCATTAACTTGGGAACCAGAAACGTGGGTCTTTAGCCACATGTTTTTTCCTTTTTGTTATATTTCCATTTTCCCTCCTGTTTTGGGTTTGTTGCATCCATTCAAAGCAGGAGCTCTTTGCGGATAATGTATTGTCTTACTAAGAATATACACTGTGAGCCTGGTTTTGGTGGGTGTCCCTTAGTGATACTTAACATAAATGAGGATAACTTCAATCGATCGTGTGGTTCTATTGTCTTTTTTTTCCCCAGATGATACGAGAGTAATAGAATGATCCATATATTGTTAATCCTGTGTCCTTCCCACTGGAAATGCTATTGAACATGAGTTAATCTGTTTGCTGTCTGTTGCTCTTCATAAATTCAATTACCTTCAAATAAAGGCTTATGCTACATCCTAATTTCTGCTTCAGGAGGCACGCAGCGTATTTGTTTGTCAAAACATTTTGACCAGTGTCTAAACAAAACATATATTGTATCTGTGGCCTCTGGACAGAAATATTCTTTAATAAACCAGTTGAAAGGCTATAAAAAGGAAAGCATCAAAAATTGATGTAGTAGGAATTCATGCAGAAACACAGCATGGATCTCGCAAATGGAGAAGGACACTAAGTACATAGAGTTTATTGTGAAACAAAATACAAAATGTTATAAATATAGCAGTAAGTCCAAGCCTCTCCAGCAACAGAATTATGTTATTTCAGATGAATTACATGCAGGCAAACAGCACACCTGACAGAGATGAACTACTTGTCAGGGTGCAGCCTCCATAATGGAGTCCCTCCTTGTTAGGGATCCCACAGAATTCCTGACTCGTTGATCCTGCAGGGCTGAAGCACCGTGTGTTTCTGTAGCTGCAGGACACACCTGTGGAGAGTGGGTCCTTCTCAGCCCTTTGCTCCATTTCCACATGAAGTTTACCATAATCCGTCTCGTTCCCAGCAGTAGTGCTTTTACAGCAGGATTCATCAGAGGAACATCTGCGTTCTTAACAAACATTAATAAATTCTCAGACCACTAGAAATAGGTGGGTTTTATCACCGATGATTCCTAAAGTGTGGCTCAAGGAGCCATTCACCTTCAAAAAGCTGCATGTTTACATGGTGCTGATTGTTCTGTTTTTCCAGCCTGTAAAGGCAGCTAGAAGCAGGATTTAAGATTCTTCCAACATAATTTTCCTTAAAGCCAGCAGGAGGACCTGCAGTTGGGCTGTTCTACTCTGTAGACAGGGCTAAGATGTACCAGCATCCCCAGATCTGAAATGTAACTGCGACTTTACCTTCAGATACCATCTTGATCTCATTCCTTCTCCTCTTTTTTTTTTTAGGAACACGCTTTTGAAAGCAGCCAGAAGTATAAAGAAGGCAAATACATCATTGAACTAGCTCACATGATCAAGGATAATGGCTGGGATTGAATGGAAAGAGCCCAGCCCTACCAGCGTGTAAGAGAATGCCATCCAACCGAACATTATATCCAAGAGTGAGAGAGTGACTGAACGCTTGGTTCCATGCATTTAGAGGCTCTGCAATTTGGGAGCATCTTCACACCCTTCTCCATCTTTATTGGTGACTGGCCTCTAAATTTCTGTCTCTCTGTCTCTTTGCTTTGTATCTGTTTGTGAGTTGACCCTGGCTGCTTCTCTCTCTGTTCTGGCGTTGGCTAAGAGAATGCACCGAATGCCCGACAGCCATTCCATGTTGACGAATGTTTAAGTACAAACTGAAGTTGGCTCTGTGGTGGCATTTGATCAGAAGGTCTCGGTGCGGGAGGAAGACACGAGTTTTTGGGCAGGAGAAGGTGATAGGGGGTGGGGAGTGGGCCCAAAGGGAAGTCATCAGAAGTCGAAACTGTACTTCTCCTTTAAGTCCTGGTTAACCAAGGCTTGAAACTATCTACTTGTCTAAATGGACAGAAAAATACCTCACGGCTGCGTTCTCTCCGAATCGTAAAACCGCTGCTCCACCGTTGGAGCTTCAGTCTAAGCCGGCTGAGCACAAGTCGTAAGCAGTTCCCCCCGCAAGCTAATTGCAAATCTGTGTTTTGTTTGCTGTTTATGAACTTGTTGTCTTGGGGGGGGGGAGGGGGGGACACACACGACCTGAAGGTTGGAGAGATTCCCTGCCTCTCCTTTTTCTCGCTGTTTCAGGGTAGGTAGGCCGAACATCCCAACAGAGCACAGCTGTGGGGAGCATCCTCACAGCTGGAGAAACCAAATCCTGACTCTTGAGCCCTTTCAGAGAGGAGGAGAAAACCGCTTAAGGCACGATGGGGCTGGAGCTGCAGCTTAGAAGAGATGACAGGTGAAAAAAAAGGCACGTGATAGGCAAGGAAGAGGAAATTACGTAGAGGAGGACGGGGACAAACTTAGTAAAGCAGGGTACCCCTTGATTTCTCAGCCTCCACTGAGCATCCTTGGGGGTCTTTTACCAATCCTTTACAAGCACGAGTAAGAAAATGCTGTTACAGAATCTTTTTCTTAAATCCCAGGCCCCAGCCATCAGCTCTGCTCGTGGAGCCTGGCAGAGCAATGGTGCGAGAGTGGGGAGAGGAGGGAGCAGAGGAGCCTGGCGGTTGTATTGCACAGGTGGATATTTCAAGCCATGAGGTATCCTCCCCAAAACCTTCCCCGCTTTTCCCAGCCCCAGAAGCCTGTTGCAGGCACGGGGGGAATGGGAAAGAAAAAAAAACACAACTAAACATCTTCCCCCTACCCCTGAAATTGTCTTTGCCTTGGAGTTTAAAGGGGAGGGGTAGATGTGGGCATCATAACTGCAAGGGACAAGTCCTTCCCATTTTAAGTTTTTAATTTTAATTATTGTGGACCTTCCCGAAGTGGTTGGTGAGGAAGGGGCATCGAGTGTGAGAGGGGAGCTGCGTTAGACGTAAATGACAATGTGAAGTTTGCTCTGCAACAGTCCAGCCAGTATCTGGTGCATAACTCAAAGACTATTTAACGGAATTAGTTTTATTTCTCTGAGTGAATTTTATTTTTGTTTGTGGAATTCTTTCAAGTAGGTTAATCCACTGGGGGAAAATCTTTCTTAATCCAGAAGGAAAGAGTATTGTGCAGGGGTTTGTAACTCCTTATGAAACCCAAGCTTTGGAGCTGTAATCTGTTGTCACTTGCCCCCACCCTCAAGATACTCTCAGTTTGCTGTGGGACTGGGACGGGGGGCTGGTGGTGAGAAAGTCATTTGCTGATAAACGAAGGGGATGTGAGCAGAGACGCTACTTATGGATCAGGGTGGACCTTCCATGTTGGCTCTTTGTGTGGAAACCCAAACCTGATGGCCCATCTAAGCAAAGGCTGGTTTTCCTCTTGAGCTGCTGTTCTTTACAACCTTGGAGAGGGAGGTGAGGTGGGGTCTGGCCACGGTTCCTGCCTGGATGAGGTTGGCTGGGTTTGTGGCTGGTCTGCTGGGAGGTGGCTTCTGCCTTCACCCTGTCTGCTCTGGCTGCGTAACAGCTGCTTCAGCTTTCATTTCTGATCGTCTTGCTTCCATCATCCGCATTCCCTTCAGGGATAAAAATCCAGTAGAAATCAAAAACTCTACAGCAGGCACTATCTTGTTGGCTTTGGCAGTGGCCTGGTCCCATTTTCCTGACCTTTGGCTGGTGATCCATGGCAATTCATTAGGTTTTGGCTAGTGGGAAGTAATCTGCAATTCTTTGAAGAGCTCTCCAGTCTCCCCAGATACATAGCATTTAAAGGGCTTCGTTTGGAGCTGGGAGAAGTAAGGGAGAATCCCAAATGATTAATATGAGAGAACTCCAAATCATTAATATGAGAGAACCCCAAATCATTAATATGAGGTTAAGAAAAAAGAGCACACAGGGGCTCCTGGGTTTATGTTGGTATTTAGAGTGATTGCCTTTAAAAAGCGATATAAAAGGCAGGCCTGTCTAGAGGACTGCTCTCAAAAATAAGAACAGTTACTCCAGGGAGCTACCAGATGTGTTTTTATCCATCTATTTGGGACAGGAAAGGATGATGATCCATCAGATTGGGCTGTTTTTAACTGTTCACAGAGGTTACGCTTTTAATGGCAACCAGTCTAAGCCCAAATATGGCAAGATCTTAATCTGGTTTTAATTGGTTTTGTCCCATCAGCATCCACAGACTCATACTTGCTGAGAATCTGGCCTCAAGCCCTGATACGAAAATAATATGTGTGCCTGTGAATGTCCCCAACACCCAGAGAATTATCTCTAGAGTGACTTTAATCCACTGGACAGGGAGATTAGGAAAAATGGGTTTGTGAGGCTCATTGGCGTTTGTTCTCTGCTGTGTGTCCATTAAATATGAAGTACTTCTCAGTCTGCTGCTAACTCCTCTGTGACTCGCTGTATTAAGCCACGTGACAGTATTGGGAGCTGGTGACCAGGCAGGGTGATGAGATCTACGTGCCGGTGGCTACCACAATCAGCCCAGGCTAAATTGGTGACTGGGTAGAGTGATATATTCCAAGCATAACCAAAGAACCTCACTCTCTGCATCCCTCTGCTCCTGGGAGTTGAGTGTAGCCCGTTCGTTAGTGACTGGGGTGAGCAAGGTGGGACAGTTGGAGATGTGGCCCATGGAAACTGCCTCCTTGGGCAGCCACCAAGCACCCACGTTCGTTAGTGACTGGGGTGAGCAAGGTGGGACAGTTGGAGATGTGGCCCATGGAAACTGCCTCCTTGGGCAGCCACGGAGCGCCCGTGGTGCTGCTTTCTGTAGGTGGGATCCTCAAGAAAACATGATCAGGAGTGAGTTCTGCTCCTTATTTAACGTGGCAGCCTCTCCTCTGGCAAGCTGCGTGCACCCTCGAGTTTACATCACCCCCCTCTGCCCCAAAGCCCAGACTTGAGTAAGTTTTAAATTGTTTTGCTCTGGTGGATTTGTCTGGTGTGAAATCTTGATCCCTGTAATAAATATTCAGATGGTAATATATACAAAGCAGGAAAAAAAAAGAAAACAAACATTATCTTGTGAAATATACTTTTGTAAATAATATTTAATTTTTTTAAAAAAATAATATATTTGGTGCTGTTTTCTCAGAGCCCCTCCCTGAGAGCACTTTTTTGTTGTTTATAAATAATACTGTTTCCTTCTGTATTTGTTGGAAAATATGTTTAAAGGGAAACAAAAATCATATATATATGTTGTCCTCTTTAAGTCGATCCATTTCTCCTCTGGACGGGGCGGGAGAGGGGAGTCCCTCCTGCTTCCATCTGGCAGAGTTGGTCTCTGGTGCAGGGTTAGGGACGGGAGCCCAGGGTCCAGGGCTGACGTGTGGGGCAGGAAGGAGTCCCAGGCTCTTGGGGAGACCTCCAGGAGGTCCCCTCTGGTGGCCTGAGCCCCCCTGTCAGCTCACAGTGAGTCCCACAAAAGCTGGTGGGGCTCCATCTGAGAACGGCTTCTCCAGGGAGATCTGGTTTGTAGGGTCCAGGCCTGAAATTTTCTCTTGCACCAGTATTGGCTGGAGTGAAGTAGATACTGAGACGTAGGAGACAGGATTGAATAGAAGCTGCAACCTCTGAGTCGCTGTTTCCAGTTGCTTGGGGGCAGCAGGGATGGAGGATGGAGATTTCTAACTAGTTGTCGTTTTTAAACTAAAACATAAGTCTTTGGACAGGGATCCTGGTTTTCTTTTGGGGTTTTTTTTGTTGTTTTGTGTTTTTGTTTGTTTTTGTTTTTTTTTAAACCAGGCTGCTACATAACAAATTCAAGTAAAAGTTTACCTCTCTGGCAGTAAAGTTTTTTTTTTTTTCGTTTTTCTTTCTGTCTTCAACCTCCCCCCTTCTCCCCCTTCTTCGTTTTTAATTCATTGGGTCTCTTGTTAATCCCAAAGTGGACCAACAGCACAAACCACTGGACTGTGTTTTGCTGAGCGAGGAGCTGTTTTCAGCGCTGAGTAACCGTTGCACGCTCTTTAGTTCTCTTGTTTTTGGTGCACACGACTTCAAAAATACCACAGGATAGAAACCCCTGCGAACGAAATCTGTTGTTCTTGTGATGATCAAGTGAGAGTTCTCTCTGTGTGTGCATTTTTCTAACTGGTATGTGAGAGTGTGTCAATCATGCATTTCACTGCACTTCCTTGTTTCGGGAGGAGCGTCGCGTTTCCGAGTGAACCAGTCCTTGGATGAAGCTGTGACACCCAAAGACCCCGGTGGGTGAAGAGATCGGCGAGAACCAGAGCTCAGCTCAGTGGGAAGGAGCTTTTCTCACCAGGTGAGAAGCCTCAGAAATCAAATGCTCAGAAACAAAATTAACGTTAGACGTAGATTTCGCAGAATCCTGTTTAAAAAGAGTAAGCGGAAGAGGGGAAAGAAAAATCATCTTGAATTCAGAAAAAAAAAAAAAGAAGTAAAAAATCAACACATTTAAATGCAAGCAGAATGGCATTGTGTAAGGTACAACCACAAATAAGCTATTCTCATCGTTACGAACTGTATGTATCCTTTGTTTTGTTTTTCATGAGGAAATGGGAATGCTTTCCCCACTGACAAAACTGAAGGACGATATTTCCGATACCAGCCTGTCTATCGATGCTCTCGTGTTTACAAATTGTGTATACTTTTATTTCTTTGATCTTGTTTTAATTATTATTTTTTTTTTTTGGCATATTCTTTCAGGTCATTTGCTTCAGTAATAAATGCAATTGTTTGTTTTCAAATAATTGGTTGCCACCTTTTCATGTATTTGTACATTGTATATAGTTCTTCAGTATTAGAGGGAGGCGTATTGTTTGTCATATTTACAATATGTGTTGGTGCTCATTTGAGAAAATAAAATTTTCAAGTACTAAACCTGCTGGTCCACGTTTCTGATTCGACCTCCTACACTGTGTGCCCATTGGAGGCAGAAAAATTTGGTCATTCAAGAAAAGTTACGTTTAGCTTGAAAAATAGTCAAATTATGCTCTTTTCCAATAGCTGGGAGCCCGGAGCAGTCACTGATGGGCACTTGAGTCACTTCAGCACGTGGAGGCTGCAGTCACGGGCAGGGATCCCGCCGGGCAGAGCCAAAAGATGATCCCTGGCCCCTGAAGTCTCGGGTTGAGCACGAGAGGAAACCCCAAACTGAGCAGGAGGAAACCCGCCTGGCACCATCCCACCCTGCCTTCCCCTGAGCCACACCAGCCAGGGAAGCACACCCTTTGTTTTGTAAGGAATTACATGATTTGAAGGTATTTTTCAGGCAGCAACAATAACAAGAAACCCATGAAATAAAACCCTCTAATTCTCCTTAAACCATTTCCCACGGATGGAGGGTTTTGCCGGCACCGTTCCCTGGCAGCACCTACGACAGTCGAATGGGTTAAGAAATTCCTCATTTTTTGGTTTGCAAGTTTTGCTCCTTGGTGAAACTCGATTGGCAAGTCAAACGTCCCTTTCAGAAGTTCAGCAAAGGACATCCTCTCGTCGGGCAGCGTTCCCTTGAACCCCAGAACTGCTCCTCGGCTCAAAAATCCATTTGAAACCGGGGCGGGATGGAAAGCGGTGCTTTATTTGAGGTGTTTTGGGATGAGCTGATGCAATCCCTCTTCATCCCGGGGCGGAAGGCGGCTGGGCCCTGTCCCCGTGCCCTGTGCCAGTGCCCGGCGGTTCACGGTGCCGCTGGCTGAGCGCCCTTAATTCCCCACGGCTCCGAAAAAAGCAACTTAACCCTCTTTGGAGAGGAGCTGATCGTGCCAGCTGCCGAGTGCCCTGAACTCCGAGCAGAGCTCAGGCCATAGCAAGAGAAATGGCAGGAAGAAGTGGGAGGTGAGGAGGAGCCAGGGGGTTCCTGGGGAGGTGGGTGAGGAGCCAAGGGAGATGTGACTCCAAACAGATGTCCCACGTGTGCTCGTAATGTGTGAAAACACCTTCAGCTGATGGGACAGTCGATACAATTCATCTCTTGCCCAACGGGCTCTGAGTAATTTGAGTTCTTGGTTTCGCCAAAACCATCTTAAATTTGCTGGCTCCGCGCCGGCGTGTGACGTGCTGGGTGTGTGCTGGGGAGGACGAGGCGCCCGCTGCCTCCGCCCCGCGCAGCAGGAAGGTCTCGGGGGTGATGACACCTCCAAAAAATGCCAGGCTGGTCCTTTCGGGCGCGTGGTGGTGCCTGGAGATGAGCGCCGTCTGGTGCGGGGCGGCTCCTCGCCGCCGTGGGCTTGTTCCTGCAAAGCCAACGGGTCGCTCAAAAAGCCCAAAGGTTTTCTCTCCATTCCCATTTCTTGTTGTTCAGGAGAAGCCGTCGCTCCGTGGTGAGGGCAGCCAGCACCACGCTCTGTCTGCTTCCCCCACAGCCGGGCGTGAGGATGCGATCCTGCGCGGTGCGGGGAGCAGAGATCCCTGGTGGGATGAGGAGGGGAGATCCCTGGTGGGATGGGGAGGGGAGATCCCCGGTGGGAGGGGGAGGGGAGATCACCAGTGGGATGAGGAGGGGAGATCCCTGGTGGGATGGGGAGGGGAGATCTGTGGTGGGATGGGGAGGGGAGATCTGTGGTGGGATGGGGAGGAGAGATCCCTGGTGGGATGGGGAGGGGAGATCTGTGGTGGGATGGGGAGGGGAGATCCCCAGTGGGATGGGGAGGGGAGATCACTGGTGGGATGAGGAGGGGAGATCCCTGGTGGGATGGGGAGCGGAGATCCCCAGTGGGATGGGGAGGGGAGATCACCGGTGGGATGAGGAGGGGAGATCCCTGGTGGGATGGGGAGGGGAGATCACCGGTGGGATGAGGAGGGGAGATCCCTGGTGGGATGGGGAGCGGAGATCCCCAGTGGGATGGGGAGGGGACCAGCGGCTCCTCTCCGCCGGGAAGGGTCTGTATTCCCAGCCAAATCATGTGCGTCGGCCGTGGCACTTTGACCAGCGGCTCCTCTCCGCCGGGAAGGGTCCGTATTCCCCAGCCAAATCATGTGCATCGGCCGTGGCACTTCGCCAGCTCAGGTGTAAGCCCTGGAGGGAGATTTCCCCGCAGGAAAAGGTGTCCTGCTCCGTATTTCCCATCCCCAGCATCCGTGTGGAGCAGGAGGGACGATGGGGAGGAGAGATCCCTGGTGGGATGGGGAGGGGAGATCTGTGGTGGGATGGGGAGGGGAGATCCCCAGTGGGATGGGGAGGGGAGATCACCGGTGGGATGAGGAGGGGAGATCCCTGGTGGGATGGGGAGGGGAGATCACCGGTGGGATGAGGAGGGGAGATCCCTGGTGGGATGGGGAGCGGAGATCCCCAGTGGGATGGGGAGGGGACCAGCGGCTCCTCTCCGCCGGGAAGGGTCCGTATTCCCCAGCCAAATCATGTGCATCGGCCGTGGCACTTCGCCAGCTCAGGTGTAAGCCCTGGAGGGAGATTTCCCCGCAGGAAAAGGTGTCCTGCTCCGTATTTCCCATCCCCAGCATCCGTGTGGAGCAGGAGGGACAACTCAAGGGTCCTGGGAAGAGGCTCCGACCCCACGCCAGCCCTTCAGCTCCGTTGGGATGGAAGTGGAAAAGGGCCAGAACCGTGATACGGCCTTGGGCAAACCCCACGGGTGGGAGGTGATGGTGGTACCCGGCCCCCACTGCAGGGCTGGGGTGTCCTCTGCCCCCGGGGTGTCCCCCACTCCCGGGGCAATCCCAGGCAGGGCTGGGGGACAATGGCAGGGAAGCAGCGACTGTATCTGGGATACGGGGCAGTGCTCTCGCCCGCTTGCATTAGATGCGTAATTAAACTGCAATTAGAGCACAAGGCAGCCAGAGCAATCTGTGAATAGGTGGGTGTGGAGAAGCTGGCTCAGGCGGCAGCAGACACGGGCTCCGGCCAGAGGCTGCGGCTTCGCTGCTGCAAACCTGGCCCAGGGCACGGCAGCAGGAGAGCACAGGGAGGGATGGAGGGAAGATGGAGGGAGGGACGGAGGGAAGGATGGAGAGAGAGGTGGAGGGAACGATGGAGGGATGGAGAGAGGGATGGAGGGAGAGGTGGAGGGAAGATGGAGGGAAGGATGGAGGTAGGGATGGAGGGAAGATGGAGGGAGGGATAGAAGGAAGATGGGAGGGAGGTATGGAGGGAGGGATGGAGGGAGGGATGATGGAGGGAAGGATGGAGGGAAGATGGAGAGAGGGATGGAGGGAAGGATGGAGGGAAGATGGAGAGAGGGATGGAGGGAAGGATGGAGGGAAGATGGAGGGAGGGATGGAGGGAAGGATAGAGAGAGAGGTGGAGGGAACGATGGAGGGATGGAGAGAGGGATGGAGGGAGAGGTGGAGGGAAGATGAAGGGAGGGATGGAGGGAGGGATGGAGGGAGGGATGGAGCACAAAACCCCCTCCTTGGTCCCCCCAGAGGTGCCACCACCCCACGAGGTGCCGGTGCAGCGGGAGCCACCACGACCTTCACCCACAGCCAAAGGACAGACTATAAAGAGCAATGGGGCCGGTCCCGGAGCTCCTCTTGGATCCCACCAGTCACAATGAGGGTTTTTTTTCAAAAGATGATCACGAAGCTATAAATACAGCGGCACCGGTGGCCTTTAATCCTGGTTCAAGAGCAATTTGAGACTCCTGCTTGGCTCTTCAACCCTTTTTTTGGGACACAGGAGCTGGGAGGGGATGATGCCAGTCAATTCTCTGTTGGTTCTCCTGATCCTTTCTGTCCTCTCTCAGGTGAACCACTGGGGGTTCAGCCCCACAAACCCCCCCAGGCTTCCCCCAGACCGTCTCTCCCACAGGGACGATGGCTCCGACCCAAACTGGGGGATTTTCTTGCTGACAGGGAGGATTTGCAGTAGCACTCTCAGGCTGCCAAACACGCCGGGGTTATTTTTACCCGGCTCCAGCCTGGGGTATAAATAGAGCCGAGGACGTTCCCCGTCGCTGGCTGAGACTCGTCCCGTGGATGCAGGTTGGGCACGAAGGAGATGTCACCCCAAGGGCGGGCACAGACCTGCAGGATGGGGCAAGGGGGGTCCCCAGGGGGGACACGGCTGAAATAACAGAGCCCCAGGGTCACCCCTCTCTTTGTGGCCCCCAAAACTCACCGAGCCCCATGGCTGGGCAGGCTTCCTTGACCTCTCAGCACTGTTTTTGGGGGGTCTTGGGGTGTTGCAGGCAGAAACCTTGTCTGAGCCATGCAGGAGATGGCCACCTACATTAATCATATATTAAATTTCTCCGTTAATTATATATTAAATTTCTCCAGGAGAGCCAGCTGGGTCACCCCAAGTCTGTAAGGGGGGGATCGTCCCCATGAGGGCAGATGCTGGGGGGTTTGGGGGGTGCTGCTGGGAGGACAAGGGGGGCAGGGGCATCACCCACTCACCTTCTGCAAAAAAAACCAAACCCACAGGGAGATTTTCCAGCCTGCCCTGTTATTTGTGGCTCAGGATGGAGCCACCCCCCTGCCCCGGCGGGGTCTGCCCCGCACGGAACCACCGAGGACATTTCTGCCGACGCTTTGTTCCCCTCGTATGGAAACTTCTGATTAGGTGAAGTAAAATTCCAGGGGAAAATAAAATAAAATACTTTACCAGAGGCCCGACCTCGCCCCGTGGAAACGTGCCCCTCGGTAAAGGGTTTCTGTGCGAGAGCTTGGACATGTTACAGAAATAACAGAAGGCTGTAGGAGCGCGCTTTTATATAGCTCTGCTTCCTTGTGAGACCCAGACTGGTGTTTTCTTTTCCACTTGGACAAGGATTTTCCCATAATTGTGCTATTTTTAAGAAGGTTTCAGGACAGAAATCAAGGGCCTCTCCCAGCCAAGCCTCGATGTCAGAGGAGCTGAAACGGAGGATTCAGCCCCTGGTGCAGGTTTCCCGTCTTTGCCAAGTCTCTCCACGAGCAGATGTTGAAATGGGGGGGTTTGCTCCATCCTTACCTCCCGGTGACTTTTTTTGGGAGGTGGGGGGTGTGTTCCTGCCTGGAGGTGAAGTGTCCCTGATGCTGATGCTGCACAAATCAGGGTGCCTGGGGGGAAATGCTGGAGCCTTCACGGTGCAAAAAGGGAGTCATACCCAAAACCATCCCTCAGAGGGTACAAAAATGAAGAACTCATCAGGTCAATGTAAATTTCTAACTGCCTGTTAAGGGGCCTGTGTCTCCCACATCAGTGTCCTGATTGCCATTGATGAGGTGAAGCTGCAGCTGAGGGTAACGATGGCTGAGATGCCACTGATGGAGGATCAGCTGTGCCCCTCACAAGGGCCAGGTGTTGCTGGTTTTTAGAGAAACTGTGATCTATATTAGTGCTGTGGAAGGGTTTATTGAGGGTGTTGGTGCTGCTGAGATCCTGACCAGGCTTTGTTGCTGGAGCTTGTGTCCCTGGGTCGGGTGCTGTGGCAGGTCAGTGGGAAGGAGTTGGGTGGGAGCAGCTTTTACTGGGGGTGGGGGGAGAATGAACTGGCCAAAGGGGTGAATCTCTGTTGTCTTTTATTCAAGCTTGACTTTCTTTCTGAAGGCAGTATTGGAGCTGGTTGTTGAGCTGTGGTGGCTCCGCTTACCAGGGCAGCAGGAGGAGGCTGTCACCGTGGCTGCAATGGGGGATTGTTATCGTGGCTCCTGTTTGCAGCCCTGGGAAGGGGAATTTAATCCTTGAAACACCAATTCCTGGCAGAGATGAGCTCCCAGAAGCTGGGAGCTGCCGGCAGCTCAGCTGCTGGTGCCCTGGGTCATTAGCAAGGCAGCAATAATGTCCTTTATTTAATTGTAGCTGTGTCATACGTGGTGTTTCTGGATGTGACCTGTTGCACATCCCTTCCCTACCTGGCTCAGCCTGGTGGTGTCTGTGGAAGTCGAGGGCTGTTGATTTGCCCTGTGGGGTTTTTGGCAGCTCTTTGCTCTGGGGCTCTATCCTACAGAAGGGGTTGTTGTTTCTCCTCCTTGGTTCCTCCCCAGGCCCCGATGGCTTCAGACAGACAAGGGACTTTCTTTGGCTCCATTTGGCTCCATGATGAAGGGCCTGGAGCATCTCCCTTATGAGGAGAGGCTGAGGGACTTGGGCCTTTTTAGTCTGGAGAAGAGAAGGCTGAGGGGCAATCTGATCAATGCTTATAAATACCTAAAGGGTGGGTGTCAAGAGGATGGGGCTGGTCTTTTTTCAGTGGTGCCCAGGGACAGGACAAGAGGAAATGGGCACAAACTTGGATATAAGAAGTTCCACCTAAACATGAGGAGGAACTTCTTTCCTGTGAGGGTGGCAGAGCCCTGGAAGAGGCTGGTCAGAGAGGTGGTGGAGTCTCCTTCTCTGGAGACATTCAAAACCCACCTGGACACGTTCCTGTGGGACCTGCTTTGGCAGGGGGTTGGACTAGATGATCTCCAGAGGTCCCTTCCAACCCCCTATCATTTTATGATTTGCTGTCAGCAGGAGAAGAGGAGTTCAGCATGGATGGGATGGACCCAGCTCACACAGGAGGTGTCTACACAGTGTGTCACCCCTCCCGTGAGCTCCCAAGTGAAATCCCTTGTGTGAAACCCCTAAATTTCCCCCAAACACAGACTGTTCAGCCTGAACTGGGCGGGTTGTGCTCTTTGCACCTGCCCTGCACCCCAGGCTTTGCTTGGTTGGGTTTATGGGAGGTGCAGCCACCAGTCCCCAGCACAACCCAGCTCTGAGCATCCGCCTGTGCATCCCGTGTCCTGGTTTTTCAATTAAAAAAAAATAAAAATCTGGGAACTGGGCAAGGTTTGAGTCTTAGCAAAAGGGAAGAAAAAAAAAACAACAAAAAACCCCTTGCTGGAGACTCTGGCTGATGGAGGAGAGGGCTTGTTTTGGATTAGTTGCCCGCTAGTAAGAAAAGCTATTTTGATCCAGCGGCTGGGAATGTTTGAGCTAATCCCAGGTGAAAGCTGATTAAGGGCTCGGTAGGGAGATCTGGAGCAGGTCCTGGTGGCACGGGGAGCCCGGCCGTGTCCCCCGCTCCCATTGCACCACCTGGCAGAGCCACCCCCCCTCATCAATGATTAACAGGAGGCAAAGCTCCAGCACTGTGTTTCCCAAGACGTTGGAAGGGATTTTGTTGCACAAACTCTCGCCAAAGTCCGAGGAGCTTTAAGCCTGACCTTTGGCAGCTTTCAGCACCTCGGGGCCGGGGAGGAGAGAGCGTTGTGCTCTCTTGTTTCCAGGCTGAGGAGCAAAGGCAGAGAGATCTTCGTTAGCGCTTCAGCCACGTGTTACCCCCACAGGCAATGTGGCAGCGGGTGCCTCGGGCCTGTCTGTGTCCAAGGAAAATATTTAGATTTCGGCCACTGTTTTCAGGGTTTTGCAAACCTGTTTGTATGGGAGAGGTGAGCCCCAGCACGGGGTTGCTCTGCTTCAAGATGCTGGCACCACGTGTGAGCAGTGTCCTGGGCAGGGGGCACAGGTTTTAGGTGGGGATATTGAGGATGTACCAGCTGTTAAACTTGTACAGATAGAGCTGGGGAAGATGCTCTATAGCTCATTCCTGCAGGTCTCCCCCCTGTGCTTTGCCAGGTGTGGGGACACAACGTGTGGCACCCGTGTCCCATCCAACCTCGCTGTGTCAGGGGGGTGGCACAAAGGCCTTTGTAGGAGTGGCAAATTTTGGGCTGGTTGCCTTCAAGCATTCAGAGCAGTGGGTCTTAAAGAAAGCTTGGGGGGATCTCCATGATGTGCAGAGCAAAGCCCTCTGCGAGGAAAGATCCTTGCAGAGCAGTGCTGGCCCCCGGTGGGCTGCAGGTTGGGTTGTCCTGCCTTAAATATTTTACTTTTTATCTACCATTTGCCCTTGCCAAGTGGCTGTACAGCCCCGGTCCAACAGCAGCCCCTTGTCCCAGCCTCGTGGCTTCTGAAAAAACACAGCCCAGAAAACAGACACGGGGTCTTGTGCGTCGCGGATCAGGAAACCACAGGGCTTCCTAGAGGAATAAACGCTGAATTCTTCCCCTCTGTGGTGCCCGGCGCTGCCACACACGGCTGAGCGTCCCCTCCAGCTGGGTAAATATTAAACAGGCAGGAGCTGGGCTGCGGGCAGTGCTTCAGCAAACAGCATTAGGTGTAAACACAATGTCATTTCCTTTCCAGAAAAATATTTACTTACCTCTCTGGTCACTCTTGAATTGAAAACACATTTGGAGCAGCTTGTAAGGAATTGCTTAGATTTGATTTTCTTAATTTTTCTTTTTTTTCAAACCCCCTTCCAAGCAGCTTTGGGCTCCGGGGATGTGTGTTGGCTCCGGGAGGAGCTGCTGCAGCCCCACAGAAGCAGCATTATAGCGAGGGCTGGGGCAGCTTAAAAGCCCCCATTTCAGGTGTTTATGTGCTGTTGCGTATAAATCACACCTCAGACTATGAGCCCTTGTATCTATTCACGGGCTCTCAGCATTTAAAATATTTCCAAGGCTGAGACCCTGCTGCACAAAGCGCGTCCCTCCTCCGAGCCCCTCCATCCCCAAATTCTGCTGCTGCCAGGGGGGTGGGCACCAGGAATTAGGGGGGGTTTCCTCTCGGCACCAAAGCAGAGTCCCACGCGAGCTCTGCATGTAAATTGTTGTATGCATACATTTGCATGTATCTGAATGCAGTAGGTAACCTGGGAGTGATATTTCTGTTTAGTGATGCTCAGCCATCCCTGTTGCCCATACGCACGGGGAGCAAGGACCTGCAGGGAGAGCCCAGTCCGTGCTCCTCTCCTTCTGTTACTGGTGGTTTATTGCTTGGATAAAGCCAGGGAAACATTTTTCCGAGGATTTGGAGCAGGGGGCTGTGTGCTGGGCTGGCTGCCCCTTGCGCTGCGGGGTCAGATGGGGTGGGCAGTGGCTGTGGTGCTTGGGGAGCTTTTGGGTACGTAGCATCCTTTGCTCCTTTAAATTTTTTTTCAGGAATTAGGGGGTTTTCTCTCTTTGGAAGGCTGCAAACTAAACAGCTTGCTCGGATCAGTATTTTTCTTTCCTATAAAAGCAAAGACTATTGGTAAATCTTATTTTTTTTTTAAATGTCCAGTCTAATCTGGGAGATCCGGCCCTTCTTCCTTCCCTTACCCAAGGCTGTAGCCTGGTACAGGATCAGAGCACCCCAAAACCAGGCACCTGCAGCAGCAGGAAGCCCGAAGGCACCTCAGGGAGCTGCAGCCACAGCCCTTGAGGGAGCAGCTGAAGTCCCATGGCCTCCTGCTTGCAGTGTGCCCATTTTTCTCCAGAATGCACCCAAAATGCCGGGGTTCAACCGTGGTGGGAATGAGCAGGGTTTTGGGGTGCTGCCAGGCAGGATGGGCAGGGAAGCACAACGGCTTCGGTCCCCAGGGCTGAGCCGAACCCTCCGGCAGCACTATTTCTGTCCGGATTAAAGGGAAATTAAAATTAATCCTGTCTGTGTCCAAGGAAAATATTTAGATTTCGGCCACTGTTTTCAGGGTTTTGCAAACCTGTTTGTATGGGAGAGGTGAGCCCCAGCACGGGGTTGCTCTGCTTCAAGATGCTGGCACCACGTGTGAGCAGTGTCCTGGGCAGGGGGCACAGGTTTTAGGTGGGGATATTGAGGATGTACCAGCTGTTAAACTTGTACAGATAGAGCTGGGGAAGATGCTCTATAGCTCATTCCTGCAGGTCTCCCCCCTGTGCTTTGCCAGGTGTGGGGACACAACGTGTGGCACCCGTGTCCCATCCAACCTCGCTGTGTCAGGAGGGTGGCACAAAGGCCTTTGTAGGAGTGGCAAATTTTGGGCTGGTTGCCTTCAAGCATTCAGAGCAGTGGGTCTTAAAGAAAGCTTGGGGGGATCTCCATGATGTGCAGAGCAAAGCCCTCTGCGAGGAAAGATCCTTGCAGAGCAGTGCTGGCCCCCGGTGGGCTGCAGGTTGGGTTGTCCTGCCTTAAATATTTTACTTTTTATCTACCATTTGCCCTTGCCAAGTGGCTGCACAGCCCCGGTCCAACAGCAGCCCCTTGTCCCAGCCTCGTGGCTTCTGAAAAAACACAGCCCAGAAAACAGACACGGGGTCTTGTGCGTCGCGGATCAGGAAACCACAGGGCTTCCTAGAGGAATAAACGCTGAATTCTTCCCCTCTGTGGTGCCCGGCGCTGCCACACACGGCTGAGCGTCCCCTCCAGCTGGGTAAATATTAAACAGGCAGGAGCTGGGCTGCGGGCAGTGCTTCAGCAAACAGCATTAGGTGTAAACACAATGTCATTTCCTTTCCAGAAAAATATTTACTTACCTCTCTGGTCACTCTTGAATTGAAAACACATTTGGAGCAGCTTGTAAGGAATTGCTTAGATTTGATTTTCTTAATTTTTCTTTTTTTTCAAACCCCCTTCCAAGCAGCTTTGGGCTCCGGGGATGTGTGTTGGCTCCGGGAGGAGCTGCTGCAGCCCCACAGAAGCAGCATTATAGCGAGGGCTGGGGCAGCTTAAAAGCCCCCATTTCAGGTGTTTATGTGCTGTTGCGTATAAATCACACCTCAGACTATGAGCCCTTGTATCTATTCACGGGCTCTCAGCATTTAAAATATTTCCAAGGCTGAGACCCTGCTGCACAAAGAGCCCCAAACCGCGTCCCTCTGAGCCCCTTCATCCCCAAATTCTGCTGCTTTTCCTCTCGGCACCAAAGCAGAGTCCCACGCGAGCTCTGCATGTAAATTGTTGTATGCATACATTTGCATGTATCTGAATGCAGTAGGTAACCTGGGAGTGATATTTCTGTTTAGTGATGCTCAGCCATCCCTGTTGCCCATATGCACGGGGAGCAAGGACCTGCAGGGAGAGCCCAGTCCGTGCTCCTCTCCTTCTGTTACTGGTGGTTTATTGCTTGGATAAAGCCAGGGAAACATTTTTCCGAGGATTTGGAGCAGGGGGCTGTGTGCTGGGCTGGCTGCCCCTTGCGCTGCGGGGTCAGATGGGGTGGGCAGTGGCTGTGGTGCTTGGGGAGCTTTTGGGTACGTAGCATCCTTTGCTCCTTTAAATTTTTTTTCAGGAATTAGGGGGTTTTCTCTCTTTGGAAGGCTGCAAACTAAACAGCTTGCTCGGATCAGTATTTTTCTTTCCTATAAAAGCAAAGACTATTGGTAAATCTTATTTTTTTTTTTAAATGTCCAGTCTAATCTGGGAGATCCGGCCCTTCTTCCTTCCCTTACCCAAGGCTGTAGCCTGGTACAGGATCAGAGCACCCCAAAACCAGGCACCTGCAGCAGCAGGAAGCCCGAAGGCACCTCAGGGAGCTGCAGCCACAGCCCTTGAGGGAGCAGCTGAAGTCCCATGGCCTCCTGCTTGCAGTGTGCCCATTTTTCTCCAGAATGCACCCAAAATGCCGGGGTTCAACCGTGGTGGGAATGAGCAGGGTTTTGGGGTGCTGCCAGGCAGGATGGGCAGGGAAGCACAACGGCTTCGGTCCCCAGGGCTGAGCCGAACCCTCCGGCAGCACTATTTCTGTCCGGATTAAAGGGAAATTAAAATTAATCCTCAGAGTCCAGGGAGATCTTGGGGGTTTAGCTTTTTTTTTTTTTCCCCCTGCTCATTCATTATTTTTAGCAGATGCTTCTTATTTTTAGCTCCTCAGCAAAGGCAGCAGGTACTCGAAATCCCCTCCCTGGCCCCGCATCCTCGTCATCTGAGCCTGAGCGGCCCCAGCGCAGCCGGTGACGGCACAGCAGGGCTCTGGGGGGGAAACACCCCCCCCGAAATGTCCCCATCCCTACCTCCATTCAAAACCCAACCTGTTCACTGGGTTCCAGCCGGGCTGTTCTGCACCAGCGAGCTCAGAGCTCAGCCCCAGCTCCCTCCCTTCCGTTACCATAATACTCTTTCTTAAATCGTTTTGCTGCGTCATATCTTGGCTTCCTCTATTTGCATTTCATTAGAGAGGGAAAAAAACCTTTCTATAAACAGAAAGGGGGGAATAAACCTCTTTCTATTTCCCTCTCCTGTCACAGCCACTGCCTTGCTGTGACGGGGGGGAGTTTTGTGGGGTGTGGGGAGAGCCAGGACCAGCAAATCTGAAGGTGAAAACCACATGAAATTGTAATATTTTTTTTAAGTTGCTGGGTCTTTGCAGCTGATGGGCAAAAAAATCCTACTGCTATCAGGGAAAAAAATATTAAAGAATCTGGGCAATGTTATGCTGAGAAATGCTGCCGTGAATGGTTTGCCCCCAGATGGTCAGGGCGAGATCCCCAACCCCCAGTGTCCCCCTGGGACATCCCACCACTGCAGGGCTTAAGGAGAATTTGGGCAAAATCAGGGTCCTCTCTGAGACACGGGTGTTGTGGGGGGGGGACCCTCTGCCCGTGGCTGAGGGGAGCTGTTTTATTAATATCAACCTGCAAAGGGAAAAAACAAGGCGTTCTTCACCAAAATAACACAAACTTGGAGGCACCACCATGGCTGCAGCTCCTTAAAGTCACCTTGGATCAGGTCAGTAACGACCATCAACCCATCCTCCCCTCTGAACAGGGGGTTTCTTGCCCAACCTGGGTGTTCAGCATCCTTTGGGATAAACCCTTTGCTGCAGCCGGGCCCCCAGCATCCTGTAAACTGGAACAAAAGAAAAAAAAAAAGCAAGGTTAATATTTAATTAGGTATATTCTTTTCTCTGGATCACAGCAACCTTGTGTGGTGTTTGACACTAGAGCAGATCACAGCAACCCCGGGATTTGTATTTATTTTGCCTGGGTTTGGCGAGGCAGGAGGTGCTCTCGGGGTGAGGTGGGGGCAGGAGAAGTCATCCCCTGGAAAAAAAAAATGCCAATCCTCTCCCCACCACATCCATCCTGGCACGAAGGTGGCACAGGAGGGCTGTGGGTTGCCTGGCACCCGCCTCGGGTGGCAGAGAAAATATACATGTGTCAGTGCTCAGCTGAGCCAGGACACAGGCACGGGGTTGTGCAGGGACTGTAATTAAATCATTTCCAGCTAGATTTGGTAATGAGCCCTGCACCAGCATGCAATGCTTCCAAATTCTACTTGTATCTTGCTGCTGCTCCCTGCTAGAGAAATAAATCACTGGAGCCCTGTGGGGGTTGGTGGTGCCCAGGTCTGCTCCTGGTGCACATTCGAGGGCAAGTGGAGCAGCACTGGCTTTGCCATAGCCAGGGGTGAGGAGAAGGAGGAGATAATAGGAGAGCACCAGCCGGCAGCTCGGAGAGCAGAGCGTCACTTTTGTGGAGTAGCAGCAAACTATTAATATTTTGTGGACAGTTTCTATTTTGCAGCCTGTCTCTGTAGCTTGCCACTGAGGATTTCATACAATGATACAATGGTTAGAGCTGGAAGGGACCTTAAAGATCGAGTTCCAATCCCCCTGCCCTGGGCAGGGACACCTCCACCAGACCAGGTTGCTCTAAGCCCCATCCAGCCTGGGCTTAAATCCTCCCAGGGATGGGGCAGCCACAGCTTCTCTGGGCAACCTCTTCCAGGGTCTCACCAGCCTCACAGGAAAGAATTTCTTTCTGGTATCTAATCTAAATCTCCCCTCTTCCAGTTTAAAACCGTTCCCCCTTGTCCTGTCACTGCACTCCCTGACAAAGAGTCCCTCCCCAGCTCTCCTGTAGTCCCTTTAGATAATGGAAGGCTGCTAGAAGGTCTCCATGGAGCCTTCTCTTCTCCAGGCTGAGCAACCCCAGCTTCCTCAGCCTGTCCTCACAGCAGAGGTGCTTCATCCCTCTGGTCATCTTCATGGCCCTCCCCTGGACTCATTCCAACAGGTCCCTGTCCTTCCTGTGCTGAGGACTCCAGAGCTGGACACAGCTCCAGGCAGGGTCTCACCAGAGCAGAGGAGCAGAATCACCTCCCTTGCCCTGCTGGCCATGCACCCCAGGATGAGGTAGGCTGCCCTGCTGTCCCCATGGCAGGAGGAGCAGGCCCCCTGCCACCCAGCCCCTCTCCTCGTTGTGACCCCTCAGCGTTTGCACCCCACTGAACAGGCGTTGTCCCCTCTCCCTGCGTGACACGGGCTGTGCCTGACCTGCCCTGTGGCCACTGATTTTTATCTCATGGCTGGAGAGTGATCGCTCCCCCCGGGGACCGTCAGCAGGTCACGCTCTGGGGGTAGCACCCGCCTCCGGCACTGGCAAAGGGAGAGTTACACAACGGTGCTGACGGCAACGCCATCATGTCCCCCCTCCTCCCGGGGCTGTGACCGGGGAGTCCTTGGGCTTTGCTCAGGGGTGGTGGTGTGAGGATGGTGGTGGCATCACAGGGACTTGCTCAGCGTCACACGAGGGAGGCCCCGGGCTCCTCTACGCCCCACGCACCGTACCCTCGGGTTTCGGGCAGCGTGGAAGATTGATTTCTTGATTAAAGTCTAAAGCGTGGTATAATTAAAGAAATCCTCCCGGTTCAGAAAGTCATTAGGAGATGATTAATTGGGATGAAGCTGGGAGCCGCCTCCTGCGGAGGAGCAGATGTGGGTGCACCCCATGGGCTCCCACACCACGGGCAGATGTGGGGTGAAGCCTGGGGTCTGCAAACCCATCCCAGCAAGTAGCATGTGAGATCTCCCTTGGTCACTGTCTACACTCTTTCCATTAGCAGTTTAAGGCCTTTCACTTCAAAACATTTCATTAAATAAACCTGTTATGCTTTAGCTGTGGAGCCCCAGAAAGCCAGGGCTGTTGGATCCCTCAGGAGGCTGCTGCCTGTGGTGGGATCCGTCCCTCCAAAGGCTGTGCACATCCTGCCACCTCTGTCCTGACACCCAGAACACAGTCCTGACCAGTGCCCGTTGTTTCTTTTCCCTGATAATCTCTGCATTTCTCCCACTTGTTCTATGTGTGGCATCACGAGCAGAAGCAGCAGCCTCTCCCAGGGTCCTCTCCTCGGCTGGCGGGGAGATGTCAGGCTGATGAGAACGTCTGAAGTTCATGCAAGGGGTTGGTGTCTGCGTCACCAACTGGCTTTATTCTTGAAATGTTAATTGAATGCTAAATTGTAGATCTGTCAAATAGATGGGGTGAAAAGATCAATTCGCATTAGATAGAGGAGACCACGTTTCGAGACAGAAAAAATGAATTAGGGAGAATCAGTAATTCAGCCTGTCAGGGCGCGCCAGTGGAGTCATTAACACACGTATCGGACATGTCTGATGAGCTTTGCCTGTGAAAATTATAATGGATGGGGGAAATTTTGGTTGCACAGATGCTTTAGCATGTTATTTGTAAGGAGTTTAATTTTGCTTGACATTTAGGTTAGTTTAGCCCCAACGGTTGAGTATTAAATGCAGGGGGGGAAAAAGTCCTTCTGTGGTTTAGGTAGTTCAAAGTAGTGGAGTTCAAAGGGGTTACGGAGCTGTGTGCTCCCTGAGGTTGTCCCTCTCCCCACAGAGGGCACCAAAAGGTGCTCAGGGCCACACAGGGTGCTGGTCTTTCCCAGGCACTGATTGCAGCTTGCTAATTAACCTCCTCTTCTTGGAGAACAGCAGCAAGGAAGAAGATGCCCTGCCTTGCTGACCCGCCCTCCCTTGCGCCCTGCGGGGTTGTTATTCTGTGTAAGTTAGGGAAAATAAAAGAAATTAGGTACTAGAAAGTAAAATTAAATCTACCACGAAGAAGCATCACTCTCTAGCAAGCAGTAACTGTGACAGCGTCCTCAGTCTCATCCTGTCCGAAGGACAATGTGGTCTGGATGCTGCTGGTCACACTGGCCAACATGTGTGCAGGGAGTGATTTACATTTTGTAAACAATTTACATCGCTGTAAATTTCACGATGGCTTAAACAGCCCAGCCTTAGGCCAGACCACTGAGCCAAAACACAACTGCATCTCTGGAAGCGGATGGCAGAAGGCTGGGGCTATGGTGAAGGTGGGCACCCCAAAATTAGGCTGAAACCTCCCCATCAGGAGTATCTTCCTGCCCTGTGCAGGGCTGTCTGCTGGTGCTTGGTGGATGGGGACGTGCACTCCTGGGACTGAGCCCACGTACCCGCTGTGAGAGGCAGGTTTCTAGTGAGCCTCTGGGGCTCTGGTTTCCATGTCCTACAAGATGGCACTAGCAATGATTGCTTTAGGTGCCCCGGGTCATTCTGCTGAAGGGGGTTTCCATCCCTCCCTCAGTCTGGTGGGGAGGAGCGGGTCTGTGTCTACGTGTTTGCGTTGGAAATAGCTTGCAAAATATCTGCTTATTGGAAAAAGAGGAGTCTTTGTCATCTCCCCCACGATGTGGGGCTCTCCAGCACCCCATTCGTGTGTCTCTGTGCAAGGGGTAAATCAAACCCACTCAATATATCCTTATTACCAGCTCCCCCACCAGGGCTGGCAGCACCCCTGTGCTCTTTCTGCGTCGCTGTGGACCCCTTTCAACCTCCCAGGAACCTCCTCGGTGCCTCACACTCACACCAAGGACATTTCAGACCGTCAGCAGGACAAATCCGGCGCCGCAATGGCTTTATTTCAAGAGAGCGAGGGTGAGATCAAGCGGCTCCGGGCAGTCCCCCGCGGCCTCTGTTCCTATTTTCCGTCTGTCAGGCAGCAGCGGGCTGAAAGGCAGGGGTTTATGGCCAGTTAATGCAATCAGCATCGCTCAGCGATTCCTGCCGCGCCTCGCTGCTGGGTACAAAACGTCCTGGACGGGATGAAATTCCAACCTGAAGCGTTTGGAGAAGCGAAGGCATCGCTGGAGGGGGCAGGCAGAGGGTCCCCTGGTGCTGCCCAGCGCTGATGGGGAGATACAGGAGGAGCCAGTGGGTCTGTCCATCCCGGGCTGCTCGTTGATTTCTCCAGGGACAGGTTGCTGGAAGGGCTGTGGTGGTCCTGCTCCACCCCAGCAGAGCCTGTGCGTGTTGGTGTCCACCACACCTTCCCCATGCAAGTCATCCCCCAAACTGGGAGGGAAGCTCCTCTGAAGAGCATCAGGGGGAGCGATGGGGAGGTTTGGGATTGCTCTCAGGTTCTTAAGGACAGGGTCTACGCCATGGAGCAAGGAGACCCCCCCCCAGGAGGGTGGTGTTGCCCTCTGAAGTGCTCTGAGGCCAGTTAAGGTCCTCAGGCAGGGGGTTCCCTGCTCTCTGCCGCACTCTCGCTCCTCTGAAAGCTTTAAATACACAAATATAAACCCTGCATTTGCTGATGGCTCTTTCTGAGGTAAATAAGGGTAGGAATAGAAAGCCATCACGCAGCCACTTTGCTGATCAAACGCGGGATGGAGGGAGCTGCCTTTTGACCTCATGTCGCATCCAAAGTGTGAGCTGGAAGGAGAGGCCTGGAAACAAATGACAGTAATCGGTGCGAGACACCATCAAAGGAACATTCTGCAGTTAAAAGCTTGATGAAAAATCCCTTGAATCACGAGCATGTGGGCGGCCACGCAAGAAAGGAGGAAAAGATGACAATTTTTTAATTTATTTTTTTTTTCTGAATAAAAGATGAACCAGAATCCAACTGCATCCCCCCCCCTGCGCTCAATGGTGGTTTAAAATCCACGGCCCGTGGTGAGCTGAGGCAGTGCAGAGCCCCACGCTGTGAGGTGTGGGACCAACAATCAATAATTCCCTCTTTTTAAAGCTGTTATGAACCATTTTACTGCTGCTGCATCTCAATTCAACACTTCAACGTGCAGGAGAGGAGGGGGGGAGAAAGGTTCCAAATCCTCATCAGCAAAGCAATTCACTCGGGGTTTGCTCCGGGATGGAGAAGATTTAAATCCTGGAGTAAGCAATGGATTCAGGTGACAAATCAGCTGGAAAGAAGCTGAGGGCTGGTGTTCCCGGGTGGTGCCAGGAGGAGCAGGGTGCAGAACCAGTGAGAGATTGAACTTGAACCCTGGCACTGCAAAAAAACCTAATCCCAGATGTGAGCAGCATTTTCAAGGTCATGACGTTCTGCTTCAGGGTGTAGGGAATAATATTTGTGAGCTTTTTCAATGTAAAGGACTGATCAGCAGCAGGACTGAATATCTCCTTGGCTTTTTGCTGCCTTTTGCCTGATCTTGAAATGTTCCTCCAGAGGCTCAGGTCTTTCTTTAAGCCAGGAATCCTGGACTTTACATAAGCTCTGAGACACCTGCCTTAACAGGACAGTAATTAAAAAACTGAATGTTTGCTGAAAGGTGTTTCATACACAGCGAGAAAGGGGCTGTGTTGGAAGTAGGTGTCTTCCTTCTTCAGGCTGGGAGGGATCCAGCACTGGACCACCAAGGTCTCGGGAGCTTCAGGTTCTACCTGGGCTGTTTAACGGGGAGTCCAGGTGGGCACGAAGGTCCACCAGGCAACAAATAGCTAACGCTCACCCAACCTTGCCGGTGAGACAAGGATGTATTTTCAGGTGTCAAAGGTACCCTGAGGTTCATATCCTCAGTTATGTTAAATATCAAGATTCTTACTCAAAAAAAATCTATAATTTAACCAGTTTAAAGAACTCCCCTAGTGCCTGTGTACATATGTAGGGAACAGAGCGCACAGCGTCAGCCGTCGGGGAGTAAATCTAGTTCAAATACAGCAAAACATACAGTTCTGACGCTGAAGTCATTAAATCTTTGGCTAAGCTAAAAAGACAGAGTGAATAATGTTTTTAATATGCTCAGGAAATCCTCCACGTCAGATGAGATCAGAAGAGGCCATTAGTGAGGATGGACGGGGATTCTTCTCCAAACAAAGGCCCATACTGAGTAATTGCAATTCTATAAACGGAGCATCACTTAAAAAACTCAATAACTTACCCGGTGTCTGGGGAAGCATCAAAACTCAGTGTTTAATGTAAAGGTAGATGGATGGAAAATAATTAGGACCCTTACAGTTCCACGCTTATTTTTCTAATCTACATTGTACTCGAGCCATTATGTATTTAATGGGTTTATTCTGCACTAATGGGAACGGTATTGCCAAATTCCAATCACGCTTGGAGACCAGCCTTCACTTCACTTCGGAGACCAGAGTTCAGCTTTAGTCCTTTGAATCATAGGACAGAGACAAGGCTTTTTCTGAATACGCTTGCTTTTATTTTTCATAAAAGCCTAAAAAGCTGCTTGCTTTACTGATTAGATCTTTTTCCTTTTTTTGTTTTTTTTTGACATCAAATTGCAGGAAAAACTCAGCAAAACCTGTAACTTAATATAATAGCTAACACAGAGAGTTAGTGCAGGTTTTTATTAGCTCCTAATAGCAGAGGAGTGTTGGAGTGGCTCTCAAACACCCTTAACCCTCCAAACACCACCACTAAAGCCCATGAGTGTTGCCATAACAATTTTATGGGGAGCAAAGAGGTGGGTCAACTTATTCATCGGCCCATGAGTCTCTGCCTCCAAGTACCTTCCCAGACTAGCTGTTGGTCCACCAGCAATACGTCTCCTTCACTTAAGGTTGTGCTATAAATCCCAGCGTTCCATTTACGAAGCCAGTCCATGCTGGGCTGTCCGTCGTCCTCACTAGTAATGGACTCAAGCTGCAAAATTTGGATTCAAAGCTCAGAGCTGTTTGGATTTAGGGCTTTAGCCTGCCCATTATAGAAATAAGAAACAGATGGGATTTGCAGGCCTGGTTCAGACTCCACACTTCTCATAAGGTCAGCGTTGTTTAAGTCAAATCAGATTTTAAGTCAGATTCATTTCTGCCCGTGCCTGCCTGCCTGCTGCGCTAATGGCCAACACAAACTATGCCCAGGGCTGGAATCCCTGAAACACTAAGTATATTCTGTGTATCTCAAAAAAGAAATATTACCGCTGGTTCTGCAAGTGATGTGAAATTAGTGGGAACTGGGAACGTTTGTAGTCAGGGCCAGGAAGGTCCCTAACACGCATTTACACATCAAAGTTCCCATATTTTTAGAACTTTATAGCTGAGGACTGTACAATATTTCTTTTTCATCTAATAAGGGTTCTGTGAGACACATGGAAGGGCAGGGTTTGATATATTCTTACCAATTTACACAAGAAGAGCCTCTTGCCTCAATTTATTGTAGACTCTGCTGGTCGGGGTGGACCTGGCAGACCCATTTTACTGAGAGAACTCGCTGAAAGAAGCTGTGGCTTCGTCATCTTTTCAAATCGAGTCTACGTATCTTCCGCTTGGAAGTGTCACTGCAGCTGAACAAATGACTAAATTTAGTCGTGAAATAACAGGCTCAAATTGAATTTTGCAGAAGGTCAGATTGGAGTATCTAATGGTCCTGCCTGCCTTTTAAATCTAAATGCCATGTAAAATGAGGCTGTTGAGCATCTTACAGTCTACGGTGCGGTGCCACTGTTTGTGTTTTGCCCTTGCGTGTGGCTCGGCAGCAGCAACACAGAAATTCTGCAATTCCTTGGAAAGGAGGATTTCCTGGAGTGCTCTGAGTAGTTCCTGATGGCTTTGTGGAGATGGTTTTAGCTGGGAAAAGAGATTTGCAGAAGCGTTAGTGTTAGAGAGTCACAGACAGGTGTTGTCTCAGATGGTGCTCAACGAATGCCCGCGCCGCCGGCAAATCGTGGGCGAAATAGAAAAAGCTGCTGTTTGCAGGGTGTCTGTTCAGCAGGGCTGCTGCTTTTGTCAGGGAGGCACAAAACTCGAGTGCCTCATAAGAAAGCACTTTAATGTGGGTCGAGCTGAGCTGTCAGAGCGGCTGAGACAAGGGCAACGCCTGGGGACAGAGCAGCCACGACGCTGCGGGGAATAAAGAGATGAGGAGGGCAAACGTTGGGTCTAGAAAGGCTTCCAGCCTAATGTAGGATTAGTGGAAAGAAAATGGACTGCGCATTAAAATTCATGAAGGAGTACAATTTAAGGTCCATGAATAACAGGGCCACGATTATGCGGGACCGGGGATTTGGGTTTGTTTTTGTTTTTCCAGAGCTGGTGGAAGGAATGAAGTCATCACCAGGATGTGTGTGGCTGCCGCGCGCTCTGCCCTGGTCGCTGGGTGCTGTGGACACCCACGGCTGATGATACCAAAGGGAGTACCATCAGGGACAAGAGGAAACTGGAAAATGCAACTTCTGGTCTGTAGATTCACAAACAAAGTACATAAGTTGGTTTTTTGGTGGTCTGCCTCCTCGTCCCCGGATCTCTGGTCTCTGGTAAGGAGAGGCTCCAGCACTGGTTGGGTCTAGCCAGACCTCTCAACTCAGGCACGTGGCACTTGGGTGTCTTTTGTTTCAAATTTGTGTAATTTTGGCCAAGTCACTTAACCTCCTGGAGCCCATCTCACCCCAACAAAAGGAGCTGACCCCAGAGGGGAGTGAGGGACGAGGTTATGACCAGCTTGGGAGGTGTGACAGCACCGGTCATAAGGGCTGGGAGAATTTCATACCTGTTTTTTTTTTTTTTCTTCTTCACTACATGAATCTCAATTCCTTCAAAACAAGGCTGTGGATGGAAATCACCTTGTAATCACAGACGAGCCTCTTACCGGAGTGCGGGGCAAGAGCTACGGGAAGAGGAAGGCGATGGGTGTCTCCACCACCATCTAATTCTGGGAGAATATTGAGCAAATCTGGCTTTTCCTGACTTATCGTGAGAAAAAGCTCATGCCAAGGGTTAGTTCTTCACCCCACATTCCCCTCCGGGAGGACCCAGGCTGGGAAAGCTGTCAGCTGCTTTTAGTCGATGGTCTTAATATAGAACAAAAGAGTAGTATTTTGTCCAAGATTTAACAGTTGGGGAAATAAAACTACTTTGGGCAGTAGGAGTTGCTGTTACATACAAGAGGACAATTCCAGGGTATTTTAGGATATCTGCTTATTTTACAGTCATAGAAATATGTTTAAGTCATAGCCATGGTGCACTCCAAAGGGAATGGAGAGCCTAAGTGAATTATTGATTATTTTGCACATTTGAGAAGGAAGTTCAGAAATTATGCCTGATCTACAGAAATAGATTAGAAGCCTCCCATGGGTTGTAACAGGAGAGCAAGCGTGAGAAGGTCTTAAAATAGCCACCAGCTTTCATTACTGCAGGTACAAAAAGCCTTGAATTAGTGAAATATTTCAGGTGGAGACTTAGATGGGTCTGGTCCATGCCTGGTGGATTTTTTTGTCCTGCTTGTTCTCAGCAGCATATGCACTAACTGCCCATAAGTAACTGCCTCCCTTCATCTTCTTAGGTGAGCGTGGGAAGAAAATGTTCCAATTTAACATGAAAATCTCAGACACCACTTAAAGATTTAGGTATTCTCCTATCCACCCTACCCCGGTCTCCGGGGAGACTGTTCCCATGCCATTCTGCATTTATATTTCTGTACGGGTAATTTCACTGATCCAAGGGCTGCTTGGAGGATTTGCTTTAAAAGCTTTTTTTTAAACCACAGAGAGTGCAAATCTTCGGGAGTGGTTTTATATGAGCGTCACTGAATTGTTTCCAATATTCAGCTCCTCATCCTGTCGGGTTGGTGCGGGTGGACGGACAGACAGACAGACAGACAGACAGACAGACAGACAGACAGACAGACAGACAGACAGACAGACAGACAGACAGACAGACAGACAGACAGACAGACAGACAGACAGACAGACAGACAGACAGACAGACAGACAGATGGATGGAGGGACTGTGCTCAGTGTGAGAATGCAAACAGCTGAGCCAAAGCCCCATCCTCCCCCCCCCGGGCCCGTGACCTTTTTATCCCCACTTGCACCTGGCGGGAGCAGCCATCATTCATGTATGTGGCCTCGGAAACAGCTGCAGATCTGACACTGTAGTTAAATTTAAAAAGGGTGATGCAGCCCTACGTGTGAGGGTGGTAAATTAACCAAATCAATTGCTGGCCCGTCACAGACTGGCTTTGAAGACAAAAGAAAAATAGACTTTTCAGAGTTCAGGCTCGCAGTGAGTAAGCCAGGTCTCTTCTGCTGAATGCAATGAGGTTTGTGCAGAAATCTTTGCAGAATTGGGGCACGGGGAGCACGATCTGCCGCTGTGACTCGCTGCGGGTCAGAGCTGTGGCCCTGGCTGTGTGTGGACCAAACTACAGCTCCCTCGGACCTGCTGGCTGAGGAAGGGGCAAGCACATAGGCTTTAGGGCAAGCTGAGTGGGGTTGTTCGGCCACGGGCAAGGAGACGAGGAATTGCTGTTATCTCATCCTCTGCAGTGGCAGCAGCTCCACGAGATCCGGCTGAGGAGCTTCTACAGGGGCTGGGTGGTGCAAATGGTTGCAGTTGAGATGTGTTCTCAGGGTAGATTGATGCTGCAAATCCTTTCTCAGCACAGAAATACCTGTATTTTATTCTGGGAGAGCAATTCCTAGCCTGGATCTGGCCATATGCTGTCCCCTTGCCACCTGCTGAAGTGCAGATTGCTGCCAGCACTGTATTTCCTGCAGCCTTTTTTTAGCAGAAACCTGTGAAGGCAGCTCTGAGGAACCTGGCTATCCTGGCTGCACTGGAGAAATTGTTGTTTTCCACTGACCTAAACACAAGGAAAATCTATTTATTATGCAGGAGAAATGCCAAGGCATCCGATTTAGTGCTTAGTGACATGGTTTAGTGACGGCTATTTTATCAGAGTTGATGGTTGGACTAGATGATCTTAAAGATCCCTTCCAACCTAGACAATTCTATGATTCTAGGATTCTGTCTTCAAAAACAAGCAATTCTTAACAAGCAGAGCAAAATTTGAAATAAAATTTGTCAATTTGTAAATGTTTGGTAGCATGGCACTGTAAGAGAGCAGATGGAGGGGTAAAAGGGGTTTGGGTTTTTTTTGCTGTGTCTAACACCTCCTTTCTACAGCACTCATCCCCTGTTTTAAGAATAACGCCTTTTCAATAATGACTCACAGCCAGTGCCACAAAAATCCTGGCTGTCAGAGAAACTGCTGGTCGTCTGACAGGAGAGCAGCTCGCAGGGAACATCCATTTATTCTGTTTGTCTCTAGTGCAACTACAGCTCACGGATCTTCTTCCTAGAAAAGGGCCCTACTTAGAGATTCCAGGCACAGGGCAATTATCTGTCTCACTCAATGTAATTAATAAATGTGGTTTTCTTCACAGGTACCAAGGGAAGCTGTGCCCATCGTGGAATGGACCATTTTGTCCAGAGCAAGGACAAGAAAATCCCCTGTGAAGTCATGCCTCTCCTCTGGGAAGACGGATAAACCTGTGGTCTAGGTGTAGGGACTGAGATATTCCCCTTATCCCTCTCTCTCTCTGCTCATTGGAAAAGAAAGAAAAAAAAGACATCCTCAGGAATAATTCAGCACAGGAAGCTGGCAGAGCTAGAGCCCTCTCACCTCACAGAATTTGTGGTTATGCGTAAAGTTAAGCCTTAGAAAAGGAGCAATTCCATCCCTCCTGGATAACCTGGAAGTATCCAACCTGCCCCGTGCAGCGCTAATTCAGCACAGGAAGCTGGCAGAGCTAGAGTCCTCTGTCACCTCGCAGAACTTGTGGTTATGTGTAAAGTTAAGCCTTAGGAAAGGAGCAATTCCATCCCTCCTGGCTAACCTGGAAGTATCCACCCTGCCCCGTGCAGTGCCGTGCCCGACGGAGCAGCTGGGCAGCTACAAACGCATTTTCACAGAGTTATTGGAGCGGGGAATTGTGGTGGGATTTACTGGGTCCTTCCCCCGGCTCTGCCTTTGATTTGTGGTGTGTACAGACCCCTTAATTTGCCTCTGTTTTCCCCATCTGTGAAACCCAGATAAGATCACAAGGGAATTGTAGAGTGTGATTCATTAATGTTTATTAGACAGAGGGAAATCCTTAAATGAATGGCACTGTATTCCAGGAGGACAAAGTTCAAGGCTGCAAAGAGGTTGATTAAAACCAAATCTGCTGTTGCTGGGCTGGAAAGACAAAAAGAGAAAATTGAAAAACCTTACCTACCCCTATGCCTGCCAAAAGTAGTATGTGGTTTAAATAAAATCAAGCAGAACGTGCAAGTGTGCATGCATTCATGCATACATATGTATCTAGGAAAACCATCAAATAATTATTAGCAAATGGATACCAAAAAGTGTAATGAGAATGTGTTTGAAGTTTCCAATAAGAAATAATAAAGTGGTGTATATGATCAGCACTAACTGAGTGAGTTACTAGTGGCCACACGGCATTGTGAGGCAGTAAATATGATAGATATTCATGAAGGGATGTAACAACTATAGGGCGTATTGGCACTTTCCATTATGTACATTACATACACAGCCATTATGTGTATGAAGAGAGCTATAGATTGGTTTCAGCAATCTTACTGCTAGGCTGACATGCTTTTCATGCTTACAGCCGAGCATTTAAGTTATTTTAGGTAATTGCTGCTGGACAGCCTGAGGCAGAAATGGAAGATTTATATACCTTAGCGTTATTCAAAGTAGGAATCCACACATTGTGAAAAAGATGAATGTGCAAAAGATTTGCCAGTAGCTGATGGATTGTTTATGCACCTTTTGGAGAAGGGATTTGTCTTTTTTTTTTTGGTCAGATTGTTGCCAACATCTCACAGCAATAAACCCAGAGATGTACCAGGCACTTCTCGCGGCTGGGGTCCTGTAGTGAAACAGTTACTGCAATGTTCTCTTCTCTCTGGGTACATTCGTAAGGAAGGGCAGAAAAACAGCTTATCTGCCCCGATTTTACGGTGCCAGTTTGTAGGCAGACTAAACAAATATTTAGAGGTTAGACATATCTGAAGTTGGCAATGTCAGGGACTGATGTAATGTTTTCCAAGCTTCGGAGCGTGTTGTTCGGAACTTGGGGATCAGCCCTCCCCGTGATGCCCATGCTGGTGGGTGGATATTCCCCCCATGTGGGGTAGAAATCGAGGTGATTGGTGGTAACTGGAGTGGGTAGCTGGCCTGAATTCGGTCCTGGGATGAAGGCAGATTTACTGGGTGCTTCTTGTCACCGATGTAACCCAGCAGAGGGTGAAATCACAGAATGGTCATGGTTGCAAAGGACCTCTGAGATCACCAAGTCCAACCATAGACACACACACACACAAAAATCAACCCTACAATCTCAGGCACTAGAGCATGCCCTGAAATGCCACATCTACACACTTCTTAAACACCTCCAGGGACAGTGACTCCACCTGTCCAGTGCCTGACCACTCCTTCAGTAAAGTAATTCTCCCTAATATCTAATCTCAACCTCCCCTGCCCCAACTTCAGACCGTTTCCTCAGCTCCTGTCATTATTCCCTCGGGAGAAGAGGCCAACCCCCACCTCCCTACAAACCACCTAGTTCTAGAGGGCAACGAGGTCCCCCCCCTCAGCCTCCTTCTTCTCCAAACTAAAGATGCCCAAATAGGTGCGTACACAGGGAAACAAAGGTGGTGATGTGCAGACAAAGGAGCGCTTTAGCGGTGGCAGCGCTAGGCCCGGGCCGGGCCTGCAGGCCGGCTCCTCACTCCCCGCTCCCCGCTCGCCACCTTCAGGCCGCACCCGAACTCACAGCCGCTGCCGGGAACCTTTCGGCCTCCCTAAATCAACCCCGCTGGGTTTTATGGAGCTTTTTGTGCCCCTTCCCTCGCAGCAGCCGGCGGCCGGGGGCTGGTTTACCTCAGGAGAGGGCGCCGCCGCTGGGGCTGGACTGTAGGCCTTTTAGGCCTCGGTTTAACTGCCAGGCCCGCGGGCGGCACAGGGAGAGGTGCCGCCGGGTTTCCCTGCGCTGACAGCGTCCCTCGGGGAGGAGCGAGCGCCGCTGTGAAAACCTGCAGCGGATTTGGGGAAAAAAATAGCACGTTTGGCTAACGAAGGCGGAGGATGCTGAGGGGCAGGAGGCTGAGGAGGGGGCGGGGTCTGAGGGGTGGGCGTGGCTCAACGAGAGGGCGTGGCTTAAGGGACGTGTGTCGGGGCGTGGTTTAAGGAGGAGGCGTGGCTAAAGGCGGAGCGTGGCTTGAGGGCGGTGCGTGCAAAGGGGAGGCGTGGCTTAGGGGCGAGGTATGTTGATGAGGAGGCGTGGTTTAAGGACGGCGTGTCCACAGGGAGGACGTGGCGGTGTGTTGAGGAGGCGTGGCTTAAGGGCTATGTGTGTTAGGTAGGAGGCGTGGCTTAAGGACGGCGCGTGTTAATGAGGGGCGTGGCTTAGGGGCGAGGCGCGTTGCCGAGGAGGCGCGGCTTAAGGAGGGGCGTGGCTAAAAGGTAGTGAGTGCTGAGGAGGAGGCGTGGCTTAAAGACCGTGTATGTTAATGAGGAGGCGTGGCCAAACGACGGTGTGCGTTCAGGAGGAGCGGGGCTGAGAGGGGGCGCGGCTTAAGGACGGTGTGTGTGAAGGAGGAGGCGGGGCTTGAGGAGGAGGCGGGGCGTAGGGGCTCGCGCCTGCCGTTCGGCGTG